>NW_024423319.1:47879095-47881870 GCF_017311325.1 Ursus maritimus
TCTGAACCTTAGTTCTCACATTTGTAAAGTAGTAATTACAATGCTCAGTTTAGAAATATACAGTCTCAATTAAAAGAGTAACTATGTGTCTTTTATTTAGCATGATGCTTGGCACATAACAAGCACATAATACATAGTAGCTATTATTATTATTATCATCATCATTATTAAAACAAATATTGAAGACAAGATATAGAATTTAAAGTCATAAAGTGTTATCTTAAATCATTAAAATTTAATGCAATAAACACTGAGCTAGGTTAGGCAATAGAAATACAAAGCAATTACCAAATTGATCATACAGCAGGAAATTTCAAAGAATCTATATAATATGGATGTATTAAAAATGTAAAAATTTAAGCCCCCCATCTCATCTCTTCTCAAAAGTAACATTTATTAACGTCCTAGGCTTTAAGAAGCCTTGAGAAAGATAGTAACATGTTCCAAGTTTGGGGAACTTTGCCTATTTATCTCATTTTATCTATCCATTTATATTTGACCCATTAACAATTGCCAGTAAGGTCTTTCTGTTAGAAATATTCAAGCTTCAAGTAAAAGGAAGCTCAAAATATAGTGTGTTAAGGGAAAAAAAAGAGAGAGAGAGAGATAGGAATATATGGGTTGCCTAACTACTGAAATATCCAGGGGTAGAAATGGCTTCAGGAACAGCTGTATTTAGGGTTTAATGATGTCATCAGGACTCATTTCATCTCTTTGTCATTACTCTTCCTCCAGCGGGGTTGGCTTCATATTCAATCTCTATAAAACCAGAAGATAGTGACACTGTCTGCAGTGTCTACATCATCTCATATTTCTGTCCAAGCAAAAAGAATAACAGCCTATTTCCCAGAAACATCAGCAAAATTTTGATTGCATATTATTGTCTACGGTAGGAAAAATGCCCATCCTTAAAGCAATCATTGAGAACAGATGAACAGTTTAGGCTTGGGGATGGTCTCAATACTATGTAGACCATATGAATTGAATGTGAAGAAAATATTCTTCAAAAGAAATACTAGGTGCATGTCTTAACAAAAGAGAGATCTTGGGGAAAAAAAGAGATATGTCTACTTCATAGTAATATTTTTCAATCTGAAGTATTTCAAAGGTCTAAACAGAGATGACTTAAACAACTAATGATCATAGAGAAAGAAAACTTTCACTGGTACAACACAGCAAATTGATCAATAGTTTGTTTTGATTTGGCCAATATGATTTTATCAATTATCACATGGTATCACATATTATTGTCTTCTTCAATTTTACTGGCATAATATATGCTGAAACTGTGCCTAATATTTATAGTTGAAAGAGTCTGGATTACTTATTTGCAAGTTACAAATACATGATGAGCTTAAAGTCAGTTACAGAAAAGTAAAATAATATTTTACCTGTATCTTTCTCCAAATATTAATTAAGCCTACAAAATTTAAATAACAAAACTGTATATTTTGATTTTTCATATAGTTTATGTGATAAAAGTGCTAAGCAGTCAGAAATATGTTTTTTTTAAGTCAGGAGCATAATAACTAAGAAAAGATGAAATAATAAGATACAACATTAAAACAATAAAAGAGTGATTACTGAGTTTAAAATTTTGGACTCTATTGGTTTGAACTCAAATTCTGGAACTTGTACTGTCATGGAATTGATAAGCACTTGGTTAACTGTCAAACCTCATTCTTCCATGAAGCTATTGACACTTGTTTTGGGGGGTGGGGTGCAGAGATTCATTTATTTTAGAAGGGTTTTGAAAATGAAGCTGAGTTTTTCAAAAACTATGTTTCATTCTGTAATGTGCTTATCTTTAAAAGTGGTTCATCAATTTATAACTTGTAAAACTTAACCATGGTCAGTTCTTTAGTAACTGCAGAAAGAAAAGACCTGGTACATATGGAAGACTCAAAATGCTCCAAATTTTGTTACGGGAAAACTACAAAAAGGCAAAACAAGGATTAATAAAAAATCTAATTAAGATTCAAAATGGCAGGCAATTAATGGAATAAGAAAATGTGTCAAAGATAATATCTTTTTAGGTAACATAGTTTTATCTTTATATTTTATGACTCAGGTTAAGCCAGAGACAAACCTAAGTAGATGTAATACTTAGATTATATACACCCATAAGGAAACTGTTATGTATAGGCTTATAATATTCATGAATTAAGATTTTATTTTTATTTTAAAATATTACACAAATTCCACAAGCAACCACTACTATAGTCATCTTCTTTTCTGGGAAGTTGGTGTAATAGGAAAGATGAGGCCAAATAAATTTGGTCCTTTCAGGAGAGGCTAGAAGAAATAGAATGCTGACTTGGCACTCGGTTGATACCAACATGGTAGGTTTTTTTGACTAGGAATAAAGATAAAGATGCATTTTCATACTTTTTCTCAATGGAGAATTCTAATTTGAGTAAGTCATGTAGCCACTGGCTTGAAGTTGAGGGTTTGGCTAATGCACAAAAAGGAGATGTTTTAACTCAGACCAGAAAGCTCCTGAATAAAGAATAACTATCAGGGCAAAGAGATGGAAATTTAAAGAGCTGTAAGTCTGTCATAGTGATAATGGACGTACTTAGTAACAAATCTGGTGCCTGCTCATTTTCCAAATTGTCAGGTCTCTATTTATCCGTAGGTCAGAATTCTGGGAAGCTTTATCTACTGGGAACAAAAACACAAATTAGAAAGAAAAGTATCATCTAATCAGAAAATGTGTATTATAAAGATCATGAATTTTACCCTGTGGGAGAAGCAAAACTACCTCTCAGCAAA
>NW_024423319.1:47881880-47902275 GCF_017311325.1 Ursus maritimus
ATTTTATCTATCCATTTATATTTGACCCATTAACAATTGCCAGTAAGGTCTTTCTGTTAGAAATATTCAAGCTTCAAGTAAAAGGAAGCTCAAAATATAGTGTGTTAAGGGAAAAAAAAGAGAGAGAGAGAGATAGGAATATATGGGTTGCCTAACTACTGAAATATCCAGGGGTAGAAATGGCTTCAGGAACAGCTGTATTTAGGGTTTAATGATGTCATCAGGACTCATTTCATCTCTTTGTCATTACTCTTCCTCCAGCGGGGTTGGCTTCATATTCAATCTCTATAAAACCAGAAGATAGTGACACTGTCTGCAGTGTCTACATCATCTCATATTTCTGTCCAAGCAAAAAGAATAACAGCCTATTTCCCAGAAACATCAGCAAAATTTTGATTGCATATTATTGTCTACGGTAGGAAAAATGCCCATCCTTAAAGCAATCATTGAGAACAGATGAACAGTTTAGGCTTGGGGATGGTCTCAATACTATGTAGACCATATGAATTGAATGTGAAGAAAATATTCTTCAAAAGAAATACTAGGTGCATGTCTTAACAAAAGAGAGATCTTGGGGAAAAAAAGAGATATGTCTACTTCATAGTAATATTTTTCAATCTGAAGTATTTCAAAGGTCTAAACAGAGATGACTTAAACAACTAATGATCATAGAGAAAGAAAACTTTCACTGGTACAACACAGCAAATTGATCAATAGTTTGTTTTGATTTGGCCAATATGATTTTATCAATTATCACATGGTATCACATATTATTGTCTTCTTCAATTTTACTGGCATAATATATGCTGAAACTGTGCCTAATATTTATAGTTGAAAGAGTCTGGATTACTTATTTGCAAGTTACAAATACATGATGAGCTTAAAGTCAGTTACAGAAAAGTAAAATAATATTTTACCTGTATCTTTCTCCAAATATTAATTAAGCCTACAAAATTTAAATAACAAAACTGTATATTTTGATTTTTCATATAGTTTATGTGATAAAAGTGCTAAGCAGTCAGAAATATGTTTTTTTTAAGTCAGGAGCATAATAACTAAGAAAAGATGAAATAATAAGATACAACATTAAAACAATAAAAGAGTGATTACTGAGTTTAAAATTTTGGACTCTATTGGTTTGAACTCAAATTCTGGAACTTGTACTGTCATGGAATTGATAAGCACTTGGTTAACTGTCAAACCTCATTCTTCCATGAAGCTATTGACACTTGTTTTGGGGGGTGGGGTGCAGAGATTCATTTATTTTAGAAGGGTTTTGAAAATGAAGCTGAGTTTTTCAAAAACTATGTTTCATTCTGTAATGTGCTTATCTTTAAAAGTGGTTCATCAATTTATAACTTGTAAAACTTAACCATGGTCAGTTCTTTAGTAACTGCAGAAAGAAAAGACCTGGTACATATGGAAGACTCAAAATGCTCCAAATTTTGTTACGGGAAAACTACAAAAAGGCAAAACAAGGATTAATAAAAAATCTAATTAAGATTCAAAATGGCAGGCAATTAATGGAATAAGAAAATGTGTCAAAGATAATATCTTTTTAGGTAACATAGTTTTATCTTTATATTTTATGACTCAGGTTAAGCCAGAGACAAACCTAAGTAGATGTAATACTTAGATTATATACACCCATAAGGAAACTGTTATGTATAGGCTTATAATATTCATGAATTAAGATTTTATTTTTATTTTAAAATATTACACAAATTCCACAAGCAACCACTACTATAGTCATCTTCTTTTCTGGGAAGTTGGTGTAATAGGAAAGATGAGGCCAAATAAATTTGGTCCTTTCAGGAGAGGCTAGAAGAAATAGAATGCTGACTTGGCACTCGGTTGATACCAACATGGTAGGTTTTTTTGACTAGGAATAAAGATAAAGATGCATTTTCATACTTTTTCTCAATGGAGAATTCTAATTTGAGTAAGTCATGTAGCCACTGGCTTGAAGTTGAGGGTTTGGCTAATGCACAAAAAGGAGATGTTTTAACTCAGACCAGAAAGCTCCTGAATAAAGAATAACTATCAGGGCAAAGAGATGGAAATTTAAAGAGCTGTAAGTCTGTCATAGTGATAATGGACGTACTTAGTAACAAATCTGGTGCCTGCTCATTTTCCAAATTGTCAGGTCTCTATTTATCCGTAGGTCAGAATTCTGGGAAGCTTTATCTACTGGGAACAAAAACACAAATTAGAAAGAAAAGTATCATCTAATCAGAAAATGTGTATTATAAAGATCATGAATTTTACCCTGTGGGAGAAGCAAAACTACCTCTCAGCAAAATAGATAAATAGATGATGAAGATATAGATAGATGATAGATAGATAAATAGATAGATGATAGACATGGCAAACAGTAAAATTAGTGAAATAGGCCATGAATTATACTAACAGGATATACTGTCAATCTTAAGAAATGATTTCCCAACCTCCTTTGGGGTCCTGTGAGGTTAAAGAGAGAGCAATTTTAAGGCAAACCTTCAGCTCTTCTTGCATCCAAAAGCCCCAGACCTACTCCACATATTCATATCTGCCCCTTCTTCATCAGTTCTACCCTGTGTTATTTCCTGCTGTCTTTTGTTTGATCTCTCATTCCCTCCTCTTTACTTATCATGTCCTATATATCTTCATGACTTATGCACCTTTATCAGCTGAGAACTTAGCCTTTTTTTCTTCTAGGTTTCCCTCTTCTTATCTGCTTTCTCTCTTTTTTTTAATTTATTTTCTTTTTTTATTTGAGTGTAGTTGACACACAATGTTACATTAGTTTCAGGTGTACAACAAAGTGACTCAACATATCTATATGTTATGCTATGCTCACCACAAGTATAATTACCATCTGTCACCATACAATGATATTACAATACCATTGTCTATATTTCCTATGCTGTACCTTTTATTCCTGTGGCTTATTCATTTCATAACTGGAAGTCTGTATCTCCTACTCCCCTTCACCTATTTTTCCCATCCCCTACCTCCCTCTCCTCTGAAAATTAATCAGTCTGTATTTATAGGTCTAATTTTACCTTTTGTTTCTTTGTTTTGTTTTTTTAGATTTATTATATGGGTGAAATCTTATGGTAAATGTCTTTCTAAGTTTGACTTACTTCACCTATCATAATATCTTCTACGTCCATCCATGTCACAAGTGGCAAGATCTCATCCTGATATATATATTTTACCCATTTTTCTATCAGTGGACACTTAGGTTGCTTCTATATCTTGGCTATTGTAAATATTCTGCAATAAACATAGAGGTGCATATATCTTTTCAAATTAGTGTTTTTGTTTTCTTTCTGTAAATACCCAGCAGTAAAATTATTAGAACCTGGTACTTTTATTTTTAATTTTTTTGAGGAACCGCCATACTGTTTTCCACACTGGCCGTACCAATTTACATTCCCACCAAAAGTGCATGAGGGTTTGTTTTTCTTCACATACTTACCCAAACTTTGTATTTCCTATGTTTTTGACTTTAGCCATTATAACAGGTGTAAGATGACATCTCACTGTGGTTTCAATTTGCATCTCCCTGATGATTAGTAATGTTGAAGATCTTGTCATGTGTCTGATGGCCATCTGTATGTCTTCTTTGAAAAAATTTTTATTCATGTCTTGCTTTTTTCATGTCTTCTGCCCATTTGTTAATCAGACTGTGTTTTGATGTTGAGTTGTATAAGTTCTTTGTACATTTTAGATATTAACTCCTTATTGGATACATCATTTGCAAATATCTTCTCCAATTTAGTAGTGCCTTTTTGTTTTGCTGATGGTTTTCTTTGCTGTGCAAAAGATTTTTATTTTAAGATAGTCCCAATAGTTGATTTTTGCTTTTATTTTCCTTACCTGAGGAAACATATCTAGAAAAACGTTGTTACAGTTTGTTACAGTTGATGTCAAAGAAATTATTTCCTGTCTTCTAAGATTTTTATGTTTTTAATCTCACATTTAGATCTTTAATCCATTTTGAGTTCGTATTTATGTGTGGTGTAAAAAAAGTGGTCCAGTTTCGTTCATTTGCATGTAGCTGTCCAGTTTTCTCAGCACCATTTATTGAAAACGTGAATTTTCCATTGTATATCCTTGCCTCCTTTGTCACTGATTAATTAAACATATAAGTGTGGGTTTATTTCTGAGCTCTTTATCCTGTTCTACTGATATATGTGTCTGTTTTTATGCCTGTACCATACTGTTTGCATTACTTCAGCTTTGTAGTATATCTTACAATCTGGGGTTGTGATACGTCCAGATTTTTACTTCTTTCTCAAGATTGCTTTGGCTATTCTGTGTCTTTTGTGGTTCTATATAAATTTTATGATGATTTGTTCTAGTTCTGTGAAAAATGTTGGTAGTTTGATAAGGATTGTATTCAATATATAGATTGCTTTGTGTAGTATATATGGACATTTTAATGATATTGGTTCTTCCAATCCATGAACATGAAATACTTTTTTCATTTGTGTCACCTTCAATTTCATCAGTATGTTATAGTTTTCAGATCAGAGGTCTTTCACTTCCTTGGTTAAGTTTATTTTTAAGTATTGTAACTTTTTTAAAAATGTTATTTATTTGACAGAGAGAGAGACAGTGAGAGAGAGAGCACAAGCAAGGGGTGTGGGAGAGGGAGAAGGAGGCCTCCTGCCAAGCAGGGAGCCCAATGCAGGGCTTGATCCCAGGACCCTGGGATCATGACCCCAGCTGAAGGCAGATGCTTAATGACTGAGCCACCCAGGAGCCCCAAGTATTGTATCTTTTTGATGCAAATGTAAGTGGAATTATTTTCTTAATTTCTCTTTCTGCTAATTTATTAGTGTATAGCAATGTTACCAATTTCTACATATTAATTTTCTATCCTGCAAGTTTACTGAATTCATTTATCACTTCTAGTAGTTTTTTGGTGGAGCATCTAGGGTCTTCTATGTACAGGAATGTATCATCTGCAAAGAGTGACACTTTAACTTCCTCCTTACCAATTATAGATGGCTTTTATTTCTTTTTACCATCTGATTGCTGTGGTTAGGATTTCCAGTACTATGTTGAATAAAAGTGGTGAGAGTGGACATTCTTGTATTGTTCTTGATCTTAATCAAGTAAAAGCTCTCAGTTATTCACCATTGAGTGTAATGTTAGCTATGAAGTTTTCATAAATGGCCTTTATTATGTTGAGGTATGTTCACTCTTAAACTACTTTGTTGAGAGTTTCTATCGTGAATGGGTGTTATATTTTTTCAAATGCCACAGAAAGATCCCAAATATCCATCTACTGATGAATGGATAAAGAACATATGGTATATATAGAAAATGGAATATTACTCGACCATCAAAAGAATGAAATCTTGCCATTTGCAATGATGCCAATGGAGATAGAGCATTATACTAAATGAAAGAAGTCAATTAGAGCAAGACAAATACTGTATGATTTCATTCATATGTGGAATTTAAGAAACAAAACAAAGGAACATGGGAGGGGGGAGAAGAGAGGCAAACCAAGAAACAGACTCTTAACTATAGAGAACAAACTGATGGTTACTAGAGGGGAGATTGATGGGGTGGGGAATGAATTTGGAAAATTTCCTTCCTTTTATATTTTTTGGAAAATTTTGAAAAGTATAGGTATTAACTTTTCTTTAAATGTTTTGTAGGATACTCTTATGAATCCATCTGGTCCTGGACTTTTATTTTTTGATATATTTTTTAATTACCAATTCAATGTCACTACTAGAAATATTTTCAGATTTTCATTTTTCTTTTTTTAAGATTTTTATTTATTTATTTGAGAGAGAGAGAAAGCACAAGCAGGTGGAGGAACAGAAGGAGAGGGAGAAGCAGGCTTTCTGTTGAGCAGGGAGTCTGATGCGGGGCTCAATTCCAGGACCCTGAGATCATGACCTGAGCTGAAGACAGATGTTTAACTGACTGAGCCACCCAGGCACCTCAATATTCTCAGATTTTCTCTTTCTTTCTGATTCAGTTTTGGAAGATTGTATGTTTCTAGAAACTTATCCACTTCTTCTAGATTGACCAATGTGTTAGAATATTTTTAAAAATATTTTCTTATAATTCTTTATATTTATGTGGTGTCAGTTGCTACTTCTCTTTTGTTTCTGATTTTATTCATTTAGATTTTTTCTTTTTTTTTCTTGAGTCTTATGAAGGTTTGTCAATTTTTTTAATCTTCTCCAAGAACCGGCTTTTGATTTCATTGTTTTTTCCCTCTCTCTCTCTCTTTCTGTTTTTAAGTCTCTGTCATTTATTTCTGATCTTTATTATTTCCTTCCTTCTATTTCACTTGTGTTTTGTTTGTTCTTCTTTATCTAGTTCCTTTAGGTGTAAGGTTAGATTGTTTATATGAGCTTTTTTTATGTTTCTTGAGGTAGGTCTGTATTGTTATATATTTCCCTCTTAGAACTGCTTTTGCTATGTTCCGAACATTTTGGATCTTTGCATTTCCATTTTTATTTCTATCAGTGTATTTTTTATGTCTTCTTAGATTTCTTTGTTGACCTATTGGTTTTTTTAAATCATGTTGTTTGGTCTTCATGTGCTTGTGTTTTCCCAGTTTTTTTTTTTCTTGCGATTGATTTCTAGTTTCACACCATTGTGATCAGAAAAAAAAAATGTATGGTAAATGTTTTTCCATCCCTTCACTTTCAGTATGCATGCACCATTAGGTCTGAGGTAAGCCCTTTGCAGGCAGCATAAAGATGGGTCTTATTTTTTCATTCATTGCTCCATCTTATGTCTTTCGATTGGAGAATTTAAGACATTTACATTTAAAATGATTATTGAGTGGAAATCCATCTGAGGAATGAGAGAACAAAGTGGACAACTAGAGGGAGAAAAGATGTCACATTGTGGAAAGTAGGAGGTGTGGAGATGTGATCTGGTGGAGAAAAGAATCACCAACTGCAGAGGGGAGGGATCCTGAATCTGGGAGAGAGGAAAGAAAAAGAGAGAGAGAGGGAGAGAGAATGAGAGAGAGAAAGAGAAAGAGAGCATAAGGTATTGCACAAGAAAAACACTTACCCAAAACAATTGATGAGGAAAATGAGAAGCACTGATAATTGCAAATTTTTACAAGTAGCAAAGCTCAAAGTGTGAAATTTTAGAAGTCTGCATCATCACCATGGTGGAGCCTGGCAGGCATAGCAGTTTTTCTGTGAAGAAGAAGGCCAGAGGCCCGGGGCTGGACAGCATAGTTTGAGAATCCTCTGGGTTGCACTGGGAGAGACAGTTCCCCTTTTTGGAGTGCATTTGGGAGAGGTGGCACTGCCTCTCAGGGAACAAAAGAGCCGTTGGGCACAATGAAGCTGCCATGTTCATTGGCTTATGAGCAGAAATGCCTGCTGAGGGCAGCCAACCTGAATGGCAGCTCTTTGCTGCACTTTACCATAAACTCAAACCCCTGCACATTCACACAACTGCCATTATGGGACAAAATGAGCCAAATGCCATTATGAGCCACAGTGTGGTGAGATCCACCCCCAGAGGATCAGTGAGTATCCATGAGTACTTGGTCCCTAAAATTTGGAGTTTTGAAACCCCACCAGTATGGCTGAGATAAAACACAAAAGCACTGCCACTGGGTAGGCAGACAGCTCTGACACTGAAAGGTGAATGCAGGGATCTAAGAGACGCCTGAGACCCATGAAGGGAGATCGCACTTCTGTGAGAGCTACCTGAACAGCAGTGGGAGAAAACTCCCCTCTCCAGGGATGAGAGAGCCAGCTGATGCCATTTTTATCCCTGCCCATGACTGTGGACAGACTGCAGTGAGCAGTACAGCACCCACAGAGTAGGCATGAGCTGCTTACACCAAGCCCTGCATACCCCTTTGCTCTGCAGATGCTTTTCTACTAGAATAGGTGTGCCTCAGAGTCAGAACAGCAGTGGTCCCTCCCCCAGAACACCAGCACAAACCCGCTGCATCCACCCAGTCTACTAACCATATGGCGCTTCAAAAATTCAGCTCTAGGGGAAAATACGATTTAGCCTCTTTTAAAAGGTAGACCAAAACACATTTCGTTAAAACTGACTACACAGTGGACAAGGTCCAAACACTCCCTACCGCAGGCAAGGAGAAACTCTGCAAAAGACTCACCTGAGGGAAAGAACAGCCAAGACATAACAGCAGGGTGCACACAGCACACGCCAGAAACATTTCCTAAAGTGTCAGACTCTGGACAGTATATTACTCCTTCTTAACATAGCCATTACACTCAGTAGCAGAAAACATAACAGGCATTCCTAACACACACACTACAAAGACCTAGACAAAATGCCAAGATGGAGAAATTTATCCCAAAGAAAGAATGAGAAAAGGTCACAGCCAGGTACCTAATGAAAACAGATATAAGTAACACAACTGAAACAGAATTTAAAACAACAATCATAAAGACACTAGCTGGGCTTGAAAAAAGCAAAGAAGAAACTAGGAAGTCCCTTAGCATAGAGATAAAAATCATAGAAACTATTCAGGCAGAAGTAAAAACAAATGTGAAAACCAAGAGGCAAAACTGACTGTAATGACCACAAGGATGAAAGATGGAGAGGAATGGATAACTGATATGAGATAAAATTATGGAAAATAATGAAGCTGAAAAGGAGAGGGAAAGAAAAAAAATTGGATAGCAAGTGTAGACTTAAGAGATCAGCAAATCCAAAAAGCATAATAACGTTCATATCATAGGGGTCCCAGAAAAAAAAGAGAAGGAAAAGGGATAGAAGGTTTATTTGAGCAAATTATAGCTTAAAATGTCCCTAATCTGGGGAAGAAAACATATACAAATCTAAGAGACACAGAGAATTCCCATCAAAATCAATGAAAGGAGGCCAATACCAAGACATATAGTAGTAAAATTGTCAAAATATAGAGATAGAGACAGAATTCTAAAAGTGGCAAGGGTAAAGATATCCCTAAACTCCAAGGGAAGACAAACAAGGTTAGCAGCAGATCTCTCCACAGAAACCTGGAAGGCCAGAGAAAGTGGCATTATATATTCAAATGTTCTTATGGGTAAAATGTACAGCCAAGTATACTTTATCCAGCAAGGCTGTCATTCAGAATAGAAGGAGAAACAAAGAATTTCTTAAACAAAAATTTAAGGAGTTTGTGACCACTAAAGTAGCTATGCAAGCAATATTAAAGGGGACTCTGTGAGTGGGAAAGAAAGGCAACAACTAACAAAGATTAGAAAGGAACAAAGAAAATCTCCAGAAACAATCACTTTATAGGTAATATAATGGCACTAAATTCATACCTATCAATAATCAACAATAAGTAAATGGACTAATTGTTCCAATCAAAAGATATAGGATATCAGAATGGATAAAACAAATAAACAAACAACCAACCAAAAAACAAACAAATAAACAAAACACAACAAGGCCATCTATATGCTGTCTACAAGAGACTCATTTTAGGCCTAAAGACACCTCCAGATTGAACGTGAAGGGATGGAGAACCATCTATAATGTTAATGAACATCAAAAGAAAGCTGGAATACCTATATTTATATCAAACTAGATTTTCAACCAAAGAGTATAACAAGAGATGAAGAAGGGCATTATATCATAATAAAGGGGTTTATGCAACAAGGAGATCTATCAATTTTAACTATGCCCCCAACTTGGGAGCACCCAAATATATAAATCAATTAATATAATACATAATGAAACTCATTAACCAAAATACAATAATTCTAGGGGACTTTAACACCCCACTTACAACAATGGACAGATCATCTAAGCAAACCAAGGAAACAATGACTTTGAATGACACACTGAACCAGATGGACCTAACAGATACATACAGAACATTTCATCTTAAAGCAGCAAAATGCACATTCTTTTCAAGTACACATAGAACATTCCCCAGAATAGATCACATACTGTGTCACAAATCATCACTCAACAACTACAAAAAGATTGAGATCATATCATGCATATTTTTTGACCAAAAGCTATGAAACTTGAAATCAACCCCAAGAAAAATTTGGAAAGACCACAAATACATGGAGGTTAAAGAACATCTTACTGAATAATGAATAGGTTAACAAGGAAATTAAAGAAATAAAAAAAAATACATGGAGACAAATGAAAATGAAAACACGATGGTTCAAAACCTTTGGGATGCAGCAAAAGTGGTCCTAAGAAAGAAATATATAACAACACAGGACTACCACAAGAAGCAAGAAAAGTCTCAAATATGCAATGTAATCTTACACATAAAGGAAATAGAAAAGAAACAGCAAATAAAGCCTTAAACAGCAGAAGTAGAGAAATAATAAAGATTAGAGAAGAGAGAAATTACATAGAAACAAACAAAAAGCAGTATAAAGATCAATGAAACTAGTAGCCAGTTCTTTGAAAGAATTAATAAAATTAATAACCCCCAAGCCTGACTTATTAAAAAGAAAAGAGAAAGGATCCAAATAAATAAAATTGTGATTGAAAAGGGAGAGATCACAATCAACACCACAGATATACAGTTATAAGATAATATTATGAACAGTTCTATGTGAACAAATTGGGCAATCTGGAAGAAATGGATAAATTCCTAGAAACATATAAACTGCCAAAACAAACAGGAAGAAACTGAAATTTAAACATACCCATAACTAGGAATGAAATTGAATCAATAATCAAAAATCTCCCAACAAACAATTTGAATAGACAAATAACCAGCAACCAAATTGAAGCAGTACTCAAACCCCCGCCCCCCAAAAAAGAGTCCAGGTCCAGATGGATTCCCAGGGGAATTCTACCAGACATTTAAAGTGGAATTAATACCTATTCTTCTCAAACTGTTTCAAAAGATTGAAATGGAAAGAAAATTTCCAACCTCATTCTACAAGGCCAGGATTACCTTGTCAAAACCAAAGACCCCACTGAAAAGGAGAATTAATGGCCAATATCCCTGATGAACATAATGCAAATGTTCTCAAGAAGAATCTAACAACTCAAATCCAACAGTACATTAAAAGAACTATTCAACATGATCAAGTGGGATTTATTCCTGGGCTGGAAGTGTGGTTCAATATATGCCAATTAATTGATATGATACACCATATTAATAAAAGAAAGGATAAAAACCATATGATCTTCTCAATAGATGCAGAAAAAAATAAAAAATTATAGCATCCTTTCTTGATAAAAATTCTCAACAAAGTGGGGATGGGGGAACAAACCAGGATGTCCACTTTCACCATTGTTATTTAACATACTACTGAAAGTCCTAGCCTCAGCAATCAGACAAGAAATAGAAAAAGTCATCCAAATCAACAAAGAAGAAGGCAAACATTCACTATTTGTAGACAACATGATACTCTATGTAGAAAACCTGAATGACTCCACCAAAAAAATTACTGGAACTGATACATGAATTCAACAAAGTCACAGGATACAAAATTAACATACAGAGATCTGTTGCATTTTTCTTTTTTTTTTTAAAGATTTTATTTATTTATTTGACAGAGATAGAGACAGCCAGCGAAAGAGGGAACACAAGCAGGGGGAGTGGGAGAGGAAGAAGCAGGCTCATAGCACAGGAGCCTGATGTGGGGCTCGATCCCAGAATGCCAGGATCACGCCCTGAGCCGAAGGCAGGCGCTTAACCGCTGTGCCACCCAGGCGCCCCCTGTTGCATTTTTCTATACCAATAATGAAGCAACAGAAGGAGAATCCATTCTCATGGATTGAAAGAACAAATACGGTTTAAATATCTGTACAGACCAAAGCAATCTACACATTTAATGCAATTCCTATCAAAGTACCACCAGCATTTTTCACAGAGCTAGAACAAATGAAATGTATATTTCATATATACGATGGAATATTACTCAGCCAAGTTAAAAAGCCACTTAAAAATATAAGTTGTGAAATAAGAATCTATTTGAAATGGGAACAGGGTAAAAAGAAAAAAGAACAACAACAACAAAAAAAAAAAGAATAAGAATGAGACAAAAAAAAGAAATGTAAAAAGTATAAATGAGTCATGAGAAAACTCCCCATATTATTTTCCCCTGGCACTGAAGTTTTACAGTCTTGTGGAAAATAAACTTTTCATTCACCTGTTCTTCTAGTCTGTCTTCTGGGTGAGGGGTCTGCTGCTCGGCTTCTCAGGCATCTTCTTTGCCTGGGTGGACTTGCCCCATCCCTTGTCAGGGGGATGGACTTAATGTGACCTGGTCACCTGTGTGGCTTTTGTTCCCTGGTGTCTTTCCACTTCTCTTTAGAGTGTCAGAGCAAATATGGCCATGCGGGAATCTCTGGCCCAGAGCCACAAGGTCACAGTCCTCTTCCTTCAATAAATCCTCCAAGTCAAACCGTCTCCACTTTTGTGTGTACCAAAATCAACAGACTCAAGCTATTCAAGCCTGCTGCACCTCTCCAGGGGAGTCACGGAACCTGCAGGCATCTCTGCACTTTGTGACTTTGCAATTTCTAGTGGCCATGGGCTCGCGTCGTGTGCACCTTCTTCTGCCACTCCAGGTCACAGGTTTTGCCCCAGTGTCCTTTCGTGGGTCACACTGCCCTGAGAGCTGTTGCCCTGTGGTGGGCGCAAACCATTCTATAGCTCCTCTAGGATGTTAAAGAGCCCGCACCTTCTAGTCCTTTTCAGTTTGCTCAGGCAGAAAGTGGTCTCCCTACGGGCTTGGCTCATGGTTTATGGTGACCAGAGCTGAGAGTCCTTTCTGGGCTCACTGACCGTAACCAGTCTCCTGCTCCACTGCTTGGGTACTTTATCGGTTCAGGCTCCCCCATTATTTCTGAGTCTTCTGGGATTCCAAGACCATAGTGATCCACCTAGACTTCTGTGCTGTTCATCCCATGTGCCCTTTTCAGAAAGGGGTGTCTCTCACTAGAGCAGATTTCTAAGGGTCCCAATTTTGTGCTCCAGTGTTATATAAATACTTTCTTGTGGCCAGCTTATGGAGGCTCCCTCCCCCATCCATTTATCTTCCAATATTTCTCCAGAAGATTCAAGATTCTGCACCTCCTACCTTGCAAAAGGTAGTTTTTTTTTTTTCCAGCTTATAGAGATCCAGATAAATCTCCTTACAGCTCAGGTTGAATTGGTGTGTGTTCAGAATGGTTTGATAGATAACCAATTAAATTTGAGGGACCAGGTGAAACCGCCACCATCTTGCCCCCCATCCATTACTTTAAATTCTTTATCAGGCATATTGCTTTTCTCCACTCCTTTTAGTTCTTTTCCTGAGGTTTTGTCTTGTTCTTTTGTTTGGAGCATATTCTTTTGTATCTCCATTTTGTTTGACTTTCTGTGTTTATTTCTAAGAATTAGGCAGAACAGCTACTTCTCCTAAACTTGAAAGAATGGTCTTATGAATGGTTATCCCCTAGGTAGAATGTGTGTGCTTGGTGACTTTTGCTGGCTGGAGCTGTGGCTGGTATGGGTTAGGGTTCCCTGACCTCTCCACCTTGTGGATGCCCTAACAGGATAGCTGAAATTGAAATGGGTGCAAGTCAATGTGTTGCAAGGCTTTGCATGCAGAAGCCTCATCGGCAAGATAGCTGATGCTGAAATAGGTGTTATCTTGGATATTCCAGGGCTTTCTGCACATATGGTGTCGTGTCAAGATGGCTGGAGTTGAGGGAGGATTCACACTGGGAGGTCCAAGAACTTTCTTCATAATTTGAATTCTGGCAGGACAGCTAAAGCTGAAGTGGGTGTAGACCAGGGGATCCCATAGTTCTACATGCTGAGGACACCATGGCAGGACAGCTGAAGCTGTACTGAGTGCACATTGGGAGATCCAATTTACTCCATGTTGGGAGTTCCCTTGCAGGATGGCTAGAAATGAGGTACACATCCGCTAGGGGTTTCCAGGGTGTCTGCAAAGAGATCACCCTGGCAGGGCAACAGGATAAAATCTGATGTCAACCAAGAGGTTCCAGAGCACTTTGCTCTGGAGGCACCCTAGCAAGCCATCTGAAGCCAAAGTGGTATAAGCCTAAAGTGTTTTGAGGTACTTTGTACTTATGTTCTCTTGACAGGAAGCCTGGAGCTGTAGTGAGTGCTAACAATAGCCAAAAGGTGAGAAGAAATCAAATACCCATCAACAAATGAATATGCATGTGTGTTTGTGTATCCATACATACAATGAAATATTATTCAAACTTAAAAATAAATTCTGACAAATGCTACAATATAGATAAACCTTGAAGACATTATGCTAAGTGAAACAAGTCAGACCAAAAAGATAAATATTGTATGATTCCAATTATATGAAGTACTTAGAATAGTCAAATTCATATAGACAGAAAGTAGAATAGAGGTTACATAGGCTAGAGGGAAGAGGAAATGAGGAATTATTTTTTAATGGGTATAGAGTTTCAATTTGGAATGATGAAAAAGTTCTGATGACAGATTGTGATGATGGTTGCACAAAAATGTGAATGTACTTAATGCTAAAATATTGTACACCTAAAAATGATAAATTTTATGTTACACATATTTTAGCACAATTAAAAAATCAAAGCTGAAACTTTAGTTTGCATTTTTCTGTATTGATTGTGCTCCAAAAACAACAACAACAAAAACAAAACAAAACTGGCACAAGCAACCAAAATCTCCTATACAGGAATACAATTTAACTCTCACCTCAAAATGTCCCACAGATAACATTTGACCAAATATAAGTTCACAGTAAGTAAATCAATAAATCAAAATCTCTAAATAAACAAGCCATCTTGTTTGAGAATCAGCAGAGGGACACCTGGGTTGCTCAGTCAGTTAAGTGTCTGCCTTTGGCTCAGGTCATGATCCCAGGGTCCTGGGATCAAGTTCCACATTGGGGGTCCTTGCTCAGTGGGGAGCCTGCTTCTCCCTCTGCCTGATGTTCCCCCTGCTTGTGGTTGCTCTCTCTTTCTCTCTCTGTCAAATAAATAAATAAATTTTTTTAAAAAAGGGAATCAGCACAAAAAATATATAAAACCGAGACTCCAAAGACTGCATATATTGGATTTACTAAGTAGAGGAAACTATATCTAAAATAGATGCACATGAAATATAAAGGTATAGTTTAAACATAAGTAGATGGTAAAATAATCCAGTCATCTGCTGAAGGGCATCTCGGCTCCTTCCACAATTTAGCTATTGTGGACAATGCTGCTATGAATATTGGGGTGCATATGACCCTTCTCTTCACTACATCTGTATCTTTGGAGTGCAATTGGTGGATCCTACGGTAGCTCAATTTTTAACCTTTTAAGGGACCTCCACATTGTTTTCCAAAGTGGCTGTACCAACTTGCATTCCCACTAACAATGTAGGAGGGATCCCCTTTCTGCACATCCTCTCCAACAATTGTTGTTTCCTGCCTTGTCAATTTTTGCCATTCTAACTGGCGTAAGGTGGTATCTCAGTGTGGTTTTGATTTGAAATTCCCTGATAGCTAATGATTTTGAACATTTTTTCATGTGTCTGTTAGCCATTTGTATGTCTTCACTGGAAAAGTGTCTGTTCATATCTTCTGCCCATTTTTTAATTTGTTTATTTGTTTCTTGTTTATTGAGTTTGAGAAGTTCTCTGTAGATCTTAGATACCAGTCTTTTATCTGTAGTGTCATCTGCAAATATTTTCTCCCATTCCGTGGGCTGCCTCTTAGTTTTTTTGACTGTTTCCTTGGCTGTCAGAAGTTTTGATCTTGATGAAGTCCCGCAAGTTCATTTTATCTTTTGCTTCTCTTGCCTTTGGAGATGTGTCATGAAAAAGGTTGCTTTGGCCGATGTCGTAGAGGTTGCTGCCTATGTTCTCCTCTAGGATTTTGATGGATTCCTGTCTCACATCGAGGTCTTTCATCCATTTGGAGTTTATCTTTGTGTATGGTGTGAGAGAGTGGTCAAATTTCATTGGTCCATATATACAATGGAATATTACTCAGCCATCAAAAAGAATGATTTCTCAACATTTGCTGCAACATGGAAGGGACTGGAGGAGATAATGCTAAGAGAAATAAGTCAAGCAGAGAAAGACAATTATCATATGGTTTCACTCATTTATGGAACATAAGAAGTAGGAAGATTGGTAGGAGAAGAAAGGGAAGAAGAAGGGGGCTGTAAACAGAAGGGGGAATGAACCATGACAGACTATGGACTCTGGGAAACAAACTGAGGGCTTCAGAGGGGAGGGGCATGGGGGAATGGGATAGGCTGGTGATGGGTATTAAGGAGGGCACATATTGCATGGTGTACTGGGTGTTATATGCAAGTAATGAATCATGGAACTTTACATCAAAAACTAGGGATGTACTGTATGGTGACTAACATAATATAATAAAAAAATTATTATTAAAAATAAATTAATTAATAAATGGTAAAATAGATCTAATACTATCAGTAGGATTAAGAAAGATATGCTGATATGATACAAAATAGACTTTGATGTAAAGAGAAAATAGGGACACTTTCATAATGATAAAATAATCCATCATGAAGATTGACAATCAGAAGTATGTATGTACCTCATAACAGACTCACATATCAATAAATATGGCAATAAATATGGCAAAATTTGACAGAATTGAGGGGATAAATAGCCAGAACTATAATAAATTAGAGCTTAATACCTCTCTCATTCTCTCTCACTGCATTTTATAGAAAAAAATAGACAAAAAATAATGATACAAAGGATCTGAACAGCATCATTCACCACTTTAACCTAAATAATATTTACAGAACACTAAAGTCCTTCACAATACATTTTCTTTTCAAGTGAACTTAATACTTTCCCAAGATAGACCACATGTTAGGCTATTAAAAAAAAACTCAACTAATTTAAAAAGATTAAAATCATATAGAGTATGTTCTCTAAACACAACAGAATTAAATTAAAAATCATGGAAAATAAGATATTTAGAGAAACTTCAATAAATTCCATGAGTTAGAGAAAAAAATCATAATTCACATCAGAAATTTTTCAAACTTTATGAGAATAAAACATATCGAAATTTGTGGGTTGCGGCAAAGCAGTGCTTAAGGAAAAATGTATAGTTTTCAAAGTGTATATACATAAAGAAAAATCGTCTAAATCAATAATTTAATGTTTTACCTTACAAAAGTAGAAAAATTAATTCCTAAATAAGAAAATGAAAGGGAGTTTTAGAGATATGGTTAAAAAACAGTGAAATAAAAAACAGAATATAGTTCTTTGAAATGATTGACTAAATTTACAAACCCTTAGCTTGATCATAATAAGGAAGAGAATACAAATCATCACTATTTAGAGTGAAATGGGGCTTATCTTTGTGGATTCTACACTCATTAAAGAAGTAAGAATATTATAAACAATTTTATGCTATCAAATTAGACAATCTCATTAAAACAGGCACATTCCTTAAAAATATTAGAAGTGACAGAAGATAAGACTGAAAATATGAATAATCCTATGTCTAGTAAAAGATTGAATTTGTAATCATAAATCTCTTTACAAAGAAACCTCCTGGCCCACATATCAAACATTTAAGAATGAAATAACACAAATCTTCCACCAACCCAGATGAGAACACTTCCCAACATATTTTATTTTATAACCCTATTTCTTTTTATCCTGAAGAAGTCATTACGATAAAAGTATAGATCAACATCTCTCATTAACTTACATGCAAATCATTTAATGATTTATTAACAAATTGAATGCAACAATATTTTAAATTGATTATATGACTATGTATATTTGTCTCAAAAATATGATTAGCTTAATAATTCAAAAGATAGGACAATACCAATGGTTTCTAATTTCTGGAATTAAAAAAAAGATAAAACTAAAACAAAGTACAAAAATATACAAGTTTGTAGAGGTGATTGGAAATGAAGTATTTTAAAGCACTTGTATTGTTCGTTAAGAGGGCAAAATATATATTATTTCAAAAATTTCTTTAAAAAAGTATGGTAGACTCTAAGGCAAGGGTGGATGATGGTCCAGTGAAGCTGAAGAAATGACCCTGAGACAGTGAAGGAGACATAGATTTATTGGGGGGAACTTTCTTACAGGGCCTCAGGAGCAGCCAACTGGACAAAACATCTGCTGCTAAGATCTACATGCCTCAAGCTTTTATCATGCAGCAACTTAGCCTAGCAAGTTATCTGTAGCAAGGAGGGTATTCCCTCCTTGCTTTGCCAATGTTTAAAGGAAATCAAGACCTGTCATTCAGGCACATTTCCTTAGAAGGGATACCCTCAGGGTTGGCCACCCCACTCCTGGTCCCCAACCTTGAATGCTAAACAGCACAGTCTTCTAAACATTCTGCTTGATGGGAATATAGAGGGAGGATGGGATCTCTAAATTTTCAAGATTGTGCTTAACAGGGACATTCAGGTTGAACTTGCACAAACTAGACATCCAGCACATACCATACAGCAGAGTACATTTATACTAAACAACTAAAAGAGTAGAAATAAATACTTATACAGCAAATTACAAGAACTTCATCAAATATAAAATATACATTTTTGAAAAAGCACACCCCAAAATCAATTATATCCTAGCCTATAATGTAAGTTTCTCAAAAAAACTTCAAAGAATTGGTATCCCGAAGAACACATTCGGTGATGAAAACATAATTAAGAAGTCAGTAACAAAAAGATAATGCAAAACTCTAAATTTTTAAATAGAAAAATTAGTATATATATGTGTAAATATAGGAACAAATCACAAATAAATATTAAAGTACTTAGAACTGCAGCAAATGAAAATCACATAAACCTGTCTTGATGCAACTAAAACAGAATTGATATATAGTCTTATGTCTAGTAAAAGATTGAATTTGCCATCACAAATCTCTTTATATATTGAAGAGGTTCAATATTGACAAAAATTGTGTTTAGAAAAAATAATAAAGTCAAAACATCTGAAAATTTTAATCAAAATTTTGGGCAAGTTTATATCAGTATATTTGAAAACTTAATCACAGTGAAAAAATTTCTTGAACAATAAAAATTGCAAAAAGTAAACATTTCTTTACTAATAAATTAGTTTGTAGTTAAAAGTTATCTCACAAACAACAAAATACTAGGCCCAGATCATTATATAGGAAAAAAATTATAGCAAATATTCAAGAAACATAAAAATAAATTTTTATATGCCCTTAGAGTTAAGGTAAAAAGAAGGGAGTATCCAGTTTTCATGTCACAAGTGTAACCTGAACACCAAAAATATTAAAAAACATAATCATAAATGAATAATAAATAAAACATTAGCAAACTAAATGCAATAATGTATAAATGGATATTATTAACCAATTTTGTTCAATTTTAGAAAACCATTAGTGTAATTTTCCACATTAACACATATGAGACATTTAACTTCTTAATATATGTACAAAAAGCATTAACAAAAACTTCAACATTATTTCATGATAAAAACTCAAGAAAACTAGGAATAGAAAAAAAAAATCCTCAAGCTAAATGCATTTACTCAAAATCTAAACAAACATTACACTCAATGTTATATACTGAAAGCAATTAATTTAAAATCTGGAAAAAGAAAAGAATATTTTCTGTCAGTTCTTTTATTCAATTTTAAAATTGATGTCTTGACCAGTTTAAAAAAGCAATAAAGCTATTAAGAGTAGAAATGAAAAATGCACTTAATATTGAAAGATGATATGGTTGTACGTATATACAGGTCCAATACAATCTGCAAAGAAATTATTAAAATTTATAAAATAATAAAGCATGTTCATGGCATGTAAGATTAATATGCCAATGCTTATTTATTTACACCAGCAACTGTTAGAACATTTAAAGTTAACCATATTCAGTAAAAACAAAAATATATAGACATTTAGGAACAAATGTAATACATGTAAGACAATTTTGTAGAAAAGCATCCAACTTTTAAAAGATCTAATGTAAATGTACAGATATACCTTGTTCATTAATAGACAATATTGTGAAGATATCAATTCTATCCAAATTGATCTATAAATGTAATGCAATTACAATAAAATGCCAAGGGTATAGTTTGCGGATGTTAACAAAATGATTCTAATGTACATGGAAATGCAGAGGGCCAATAATGGAAAAGGCTTTTATAAAGAAAATATATAAGGGTCTTATGCTACCAATAATCAAAACTTACTATAAAACCAAAGTAATTAAGATAAAAAATAGGCTAATGGAATTCTACCTCTATCAGATTTTGTGATTAAAAATTCCTGAAATTCCTGAAAGAATAAATATTCAGTCCATAATCACAATCCCAGGAAAAAAAAATTATCACCACAGACCATTTTGATATACTAGCTTATGGCATGAGCACATCACATAATCTTTTCCAATCAATTGGAAATTTAATCTTCCAATAACTAGAACTCTAGGATCTTTGTGTTGGTTACATGGCCTAGAAATCTGT
>NW_024423319.1:47902285-47905943 GCF_017311325.1 Ursus maritimus
TTCAGGCACATTTCCTTAGAAGGGATACCCTCAGGGTTGGCCACCCCACTCCTGGTCCCCAACCTTGAATGCTAAACAGCACAGTCTTCTAAACATTCTGCTTGATGGGAATATAGAGGGAGGATGGGATCTCTAAATTTTCAAGATTGTGCTTAACAGGGACATTCAGGTTGAACTTGCACAAACTAGACATCCAGCACATACCATACAGCAGAGTACATTTATACTAAACAACTAAAAGAGTAGAAATAAATACTTATACAGCAAATTACAAGAACTTCATCAAATATAAAATATACATTTTTGAAAAAGCACACCCCAAAATCAATTATATCCTAGCCTATAATGTAAGTTTCTCAAAAAAACTTCAAAGAATTGGTATCCCGAAGAACACATTCGGTGATGAAAACATAATTAAGAAGTCAGTAACAAAAAGATAATGCAAAACTCTAAATTTTTAAATAGAAAAATTAGTATATATATGTGTAAATATAGGAACAAATCACAAATAAATATTAAAGTACTTAGAACTGCAGCAAATGAAAATCACATAAACCTGTCTTGATGCAACTAAAACAGAATTGATATATAGTCTTATGTCTAGTAAAAGATTGAATTTGCCATCACAAATCTCTTTATATATTGAAGAGGTTCAATATTGACAAAAATTGTGTTTAGAAAAAATAATAAAGTCAAAACATCTGAAAATTTTAATCAAAATTTTGGGCAAGTTTATATCAGTATATTTGAAAACTTAATCACAGTGAAAAAATTTCTTGAACAATAAAAATTGCAAAAAGTAAACATTTCTTTACTAATAAATTAGTTTGTAGTTAAAAGTTATCTCACAAACAACAAAATACTAGGCCCAGATCATTATATAGGAAAAAAATTATAGCAAATATTCAAGAAACATAAAAATAAATTTTTATATGCCCTTAGAGTTAAGGTAAAAAGAAGGGAGTATCCAGTTTTCATGTCACAAGTGTAACCTGAACACCAAAAATATTAAAAAACATAATCATAAATGAATAATAAATAAAACATTAGCAAACTAAATGCAATAATGTATAAATGGATATTATTAACCAATTTTGTTCAATTTTAGAAAACCATTAGTGTAATTTTCCACATTAACACATATGAGACATTTAACTTCTTAATATATGTACAAAAAGCATTAACAAAAACTTCAACATTATTTCATGATAAAAACTCAAGAAAACTAGGAATAGAAAAAAAAAATCCTCAAGCTAAATGCATTTACTCAAAATCTAAACAAACATTACACTCAATGTTATATACTGAAAGCAATTAATTTAAAATCTGGAAAAAGAAAAGAATATTTTCTGTCAGTTCTTTTATTCAATTTTAAAATTGATGTCTTGACCAGTTTAAAAAGCAATAAAGCTATTAAGAGTAGAAATGAAAAATGCACTTAATATTGAAAGATGATATGGTTGACGTATATACAGGTCCAATACAATCTGCAAAGAAATTATTAAAATTTATAAAATAATAAAGCATGTTCATGGCATGTAAGATTAATATGCCAATGCTTATTTATTTACACCAGCAACTGTTAGAACATTTAAAGTTAACCATATTCAGTAAAAACAAAAATATATAGACATTTAGGAACAAATGTAATACATGTAAGACAATTTTGTAGAAAAGCATCCAACTTTTAAAAGATCTAATGTAAATGTACAGATATACCTTGTTCATTAATAGACAATATTGTGAAGATATCAATTCTATCCAAATTGATCTATAAATGTAATGCAATTACAATAAAATGCCAAGGGTATAGTTTGCGGATGTTAACAAAATGATTCTAATGTACATGGAAATGCAGAGGGCCAATAATGGAAAAGGCTTTTATAAAGAAAATATATAAGGGTCTTATGCTACCAATAATCAAAACTTACTATAAAACCAAAGTAATTAAGATAAAAAATAGGCTAATGGAATTCTACCTCTATCAGATTTTGTGATTAAAAATTCCTGAAATTCCTGAAAGAATAAATATTCAGTCCATAATCACAATCCCAGGAAAAAAAAATTATCACCACAGACCATTTTGATATACTAGCTTATGGCATGAGCACATCACATAATCTTTTCCAATCAATTGGAAATTTAATCTTCCAATAACTAGAACTCTAGGATCTTTGTGTTGGTTACATGGCCTAGAAATCTGTGATTTACATTTCTTGATCAAAGATTTTTTTTTTAATGAATGGCCTTGGTAATGCTAAGAATTGCTACTTTGACAACCTCTGGCAATGAATCTTACTTTTAACTAGTATCTAGAATGTGGAACAGCCATGTGAGTTCACCTCACTGCTGGATTGTATTGTTTATGATTCATTCAGTTCTAGGCCTTTCATTTGAGTTTCACACTAACTGGGAACAATTACCCTTTAGGGATTTTTCTGCAGTGATTACCTCTACTTCAGGAACACAACCAAGACTGGCATCTCTTTTCACAGAAGTCACCAAAGAGCTATCTGATAATGAGAATTTTGGCTTGAACCATAACCACATCTTCAAATGATTCCAAGTTTAATAACAGAGCTCAAGAGCTCTTCAGAGCCTACTAAAGTATGTACCTGTGGAATTAATTAGAAATTTCTTCATGGATGCCTGGGTGGCACAGTTGGCTAAGTGTCTGACTCCTGGTTTTGATTCCTGGTTTCAACTAAGGTCGTGATCTCTGGTTCATGAGATCAAGCCAGGCATCAGACTCTGTGCTCAATGGTGAGTCAGCTTGAGATTCTCTCTCCTTCTCCCTTTGCCCCTCCCCCCTGCTAGTGCACTCTCTCTCTTAAATAAATAAATAAATAAAAATGTTCAGAAATAAAATATATTGTTTTAAGGAACTGTGAGAAACATATTATGTGAATAAGAACATTTAAAATAATTACACATGCCAACATGATGTAGAATGTCACCTAGGAGTCATGCACAGTATACCACGACTATGACAACAAAATTGAATTTCTGCATCCCAAACTTTGCTGTCACTATAAAAATAACTACCTCTGCGGTTCAAAAATGCTTTGAGCAAAAGCTCTAATGTTCCAAATGATCCTGCAAATCCCATTTCTATATTCTTTTTAAGTTGTTTAGTTCTGAATCAGCAGTCTAAAAGTGTGTTTAAACACTGCAGGTAACCATTTCCCATGGAACAAATAGGAATGAAATCAGGTTATGGCGAGGGCACCCAGCAGGACTCTTCTACTGTCTATGCAGTGTCAATGCAAACTGATTTCCTTAAGAGAGACACTCAGGGAAAAGAGAACAGATTGCAGGAAACATGTTCTGCATGCAAGAAAGAGCAAAGAAATAGGATACAGATACTTGGTGATAATTATGCAAAATGATAAAAAAAAAACCAGAGAAACAGTATAGCTATAGCATAACAATATTACAGCAGGTAGAAGTTCTACAAACCAGGTTTGCTTGCAGCAGCACAAAATAGATAATACATGAGTGTTCTGGCCTGTTATCTTTGTTTTATGCAAAATAATTGCTAGCTCGTAAGTTCCTGATGGTTTCTTTATCATGGTTTATGATACTCAAATTATTATTTGCCAAACACAAGGTTTAAGCTAAATAATAATAATAATAATAATAATAATAATAATAATAA
>NW_024423319.1:47905953-47951411 GCF_017311325.1 Ursus maritimus
AATAATAATAATAATAATAATAATAATAATAATAATAAGTGCATCATATAACAACTACAGAGAAATATATGTATTAAGAATAATCCTTTAAAAACATAAAATTCTGAACATGTAGCTGAAAGAAATATAAAAAGCTCAGGAACTTGAGATATATTTGTGTTTACAAACTTAATTAGCAGCATGCTAGTTTAGCAAAGCAGTATGCAGAAGGGAACATTATCAGAAAGGGTAAAATTTTCCAGCCCAGGCAATTACTTCAGTAAATAAAAGCTGTGCATTCTTCCACTTCTCTTCCACTTCGGGTAATACAATCACATTACTGGTGGGTGGAGAACTTTTTTTTTTAATTAAACATCTTATTCTGAGATAATTTTAAATTCACATATAGGTGTCAGAAATAACAGAGATAACGTGTGCCCTTTTCCCAAGTTCCTACAATTGCAGCATCTTACAAAACTATAGTTTAATATTGGAATCAGGATATAGAATTAGTATATTCTATTATTAGTATAGAAAAGTTATTATTAGTATAGAAAAGTTGCATCACCACAAGGATCCTTCACCCTTTCTTTGCCATATGTATTCCTGGTACCCCTACCTTTTATCCCAAATGGCTGGCAACCATTAATCTGTTCTCTATTTTTATAATTTCGTCATTTCAAAAATGTTATATAAATCAAGTTATGTAATATGTGACCTTTGTAATTGACATTTTTCTTTTTGTTTTTTTTAGTAATAATATGTTTATTATATTATGTTAGTCATCATAGAGTACATCCCCAGTTTTTGATGTAAAGTTCCATGATTCATTACTTGCGTATGACACCCAGTGCACCATGCAATACGTGCCCTCCTTACTACCCATCACTGGCCTATCCCATTCCCCCCCGCCCCCCGCCACGGAAGCCCTCAGTTTGTTTCCCAGAGTCCATAGTCAGACTTATCCAAGCTGCTGTGTGTGTCAATAATTCATTGTTGAGTATTTCTTGGAATGGGAGTATTTTTGTTTAATCATTCACACACTGAAGGATATTTCGGTTGTTCCAACTTTGGGGTTATTATGAATAAAGATACTATTACCATTCCCATAAATATTTTTATATGAAAATAGGTTTTCATTTCTCTGGGTAAATTTCTTTTTTTTCTTTTTAAAGATTTATTTATTTATCCTACAGAGAGTGAGAGAGAGAGAAAGCTCAAGTGGGGGAGGGGCAGAGGGAGAGAATCTTCAAGCAGACTCCCCACTGAGTGGGAGCCTGACGTGGGGCTCAATCCCACTACCCACAAAATCGTAAACTGAGCCAAAAACCAAGAGTCAGACACTCAACCAACTGAGCCACCCAGATGCACCTCTCTGGGTAAATTTCTTAATAGTGCAATGCTGGGTCTACAGTATTTTCATGTTTAATTTTATAAGAAACTGCCAAAACTTTTTCCAGAGTGGCTATACCATTTTATACTCCCACCAGCAATGTATGAGTTATCTTATTTTACTACATCCTTCCCAGAATTTAGTGTTGTCACTAGTTTTCTTTTATCTCAGCCATTCTGATAGGCCTATAATGATAACTAGTTATGGTTTTAATTAGCATTTCTCTAATGGCTAATGAAGTTAAATATTTTATGTGCTTGTCATCTGTATAACCTCTTTGTGAAATATTTATTTATGCCATTTGTCCATTTCTAATTTGATTTTTTACCATTGAGTTTTCAAAGTTCTTTTCAAAATACTACTCCATTGTTGGATGTATGGTTTTTGAACACTTGCTCCCATTCTTTAGCTTGTCTTTTCATCCTCCTAACAGGATCTTTTGCTGAATATTTTTTAAGGATTTTGTTTATTTACTTAAGAGAAAGAGCGAGCATGGGAGCAGGGCAGGGGGGAGGGGGAGAGGGAGAGCAGGGAGCTTGACTCAGGGCTCTATCCCAGGACCCTGGGATCATGACCTGACCCAAAGGCAGATGTTTAACTGAGTCACCTAGGTGCCCCAAGAATATTTTTTTTTAACTTTGATGATGTTTTTTCCTTCTCTGGATGACGTTTTCTGTGTCAAGTCCATAATCAATATCAAGTTAATTTTTGTATGAGGTGTGACATTTAGATATAGAGTGTTTTTTAAAATTTTGGTTTGTTTCTGCTTTGATTTGAGGTTTTGCTGGTATTGTTTTTGTTGTTATGTATGTGTATTTTAATTTATTTTTGCCTATAGATGTCTCATTTTTCATGCATTAATTGTTGAAAATGATATCCTTTCTCCTTTGATTTTCTTTTCTTTTGCTTTCTCAAATACCATTTGGATGGGTTTTGTATTTCTGGGTTACCTTTTCTTTTTTTTTTTTTTTACTTGAGAGATAAATAAATAAATAAATAAAATCTTTAAATGGATCTATTTTTAAAAATCTATCTATCTATCTATCTATCCATCATCTATCATCAATCTATTTAAAATTTTTATTTAAATTCCAGTTAATATTTGTTAAAATATTATCCTGTTAAAATACAGCATAACATTAGTTTCAGGTGTACAATATAGTGATTCAACACTTCCAAACAACACCTGGTTCTCATCACATCAAATGCCCCCCAACACCCATTTTACACATACTTTCACCCACCTCCCCTCTGGTAACCATCAATTTGTTCTCTGTGTGTTAAGAGTCTGTTTCTTGGTTTGCCTCTTGCCCTTTTTTTTCCCCTTATGCTAGTTTGTTTTGTTTCTTAGCCTCCACATATGTGTGAAATCATACGGCATTTTTCTTTCTCTGACTGATGTAATACTCTCTAGCCCCATCCTCATCATTACAAATGGGAAGCTTTTGTTCTTTTTATGGCTAATATTCCATTGTATGTACATACACCAACTCTTTAATCATTCATCAGTCCATGGATACTTGGGCTGTTTACATAATTTGGCTATTGTGGACATTGTTGCTAGAAATATTGGGGTGCATGTATCCCTTTAAATTCATATTTTTGTATTCTTTGTGTAAATGCTCAGTAGTGCAATTGCTGGATAGTAGGGTAGTTCTATTTTTCACTTTCTGAGGAACTTCCATACTGTTTTTCAGAGTGGCTGCGCCAGTTTGCATTCCCACCAACAGTGCAGGAGGGTTCCCTTTTCTCAACATCCTTGCCAACACCTGTTGTTTCTTGTGTTGATTTTAGCCATACTGACTAGCGTGAGATGTTAGTTCATTGTAGTTTTGATTTCTATTTCCCTGATGGTGAGTGATGTTGAGCATCTCTTCACGTGTCTGTTAGCCATCTGGATGTCTTCTTTGGAGAAATGTCTAATTGTCTTCGGCCAAGGTTTTAAACGGATTATTTGTTTTTGGGGTGTTGAGTTGTGTAAGTTGTTTATATATTTTGGATACTAATCCTTTATCACATATGTCATTTGCAAATATGTCTCTCATTCTGTAGGTTGCCTTTTAGTTTTGTTGATTTGTTTCCTTCACTGTGCAGAAACTTTATTTTCATGGAGTCCCAATAGTTTATTTTTTATTTTTCTTTCTTTATTTATTTTTTATAATAATTTTTATTGTATTATGTTAGTCACCATACAGTACATCCCTAGTTTTTGATGTAATTTTTTCTCTTATTTCCCTTGCCTCAGGAGGCATATTTGGTACAAGTTGCTACTGCAGATTTCAAGCAAGTTACTGCTTGTGTTCTCTAGGATTTTAATGGTTTCATGTCTCACATTTAGGTTGTTAATCCATTTTGAGTTTATTTTTGAGTATGGTATACTCAAGTCATCCTGTTTTATCCTTTTCCATTTTGCTGTCCAGTTTTCCCAACACCATTTGTTGAATAGACTGTTTTTCTTTTCCATTGGATATTCTTTTCTGCTTTGTCAGAGATTAATTCACCATATAGTTGTGGGTTCATTTTTGAATTTTCTATTCTGTTCTATTGATCTATGTGCTTATTTCTGTGGCAGCACCATACTGTTTTGATCACTACAGCTTTGTAATATAACTTGAAGTTTGGAATTGTGATGCCTCCAGCTTTGCTTTCTTTTTCAAGATTGCTTTGCTATTTGGGAATTTTTTGTAGTTCCATAGAAATTTTAGGATTGCTTGATCTAACCCTCTGAAAAACCCTGATGGTATTTTGATGAGGATTGCATTGAATATGTAGATTGCTTTGGTAGTATAGGCATTTTAACAATATTTGTTCTTCTGCTTCATGAGCATGGAATGTTTTTTCATTTCTTTGCGTTCTCTTCAAGTTCTTTCACCAGTATTTTATAGTTTCAGAAACAAGTTTTTCGCCTCTTTGGTTAGTTTTTTTCCTTGGTATCTTTTGGTTTTTGGTGCAATTATAAATGCAATTAATTCCTTAATTCCTTTTTTTTTACTGCCTCATTATTGGTGTACAGAAATACAACAGATGTCTGTAACACTGATTTTGTATCCTACAACTTTACTGAATTTATGTATCACTTCTAAAAAGATTTTTGGTGGAGTCTTTCAGGTTTTCTATGTAGACTATCATATCATCTGCAAATAGTGAAAGATTGACTTCTCCTTTGCCTATTTGGATGCCTTTTATTCCTTCTTGTCTGATTGCTGTGGCTAGGACTTCCACTATGATATTAAATAACAGTGGTAAGAGTGGAACCTGTCTTTTGTTCTTGAACATAGAGGAAAAGCCCTAAGTTTTTCCCTATTGAGGATGATATTAGCTTTGGATTTTCATATATGGCCTTTATTATGTTGATGTATTTTTCCTCTAAACATACATTGTTGAGAGTTCTTATCATGAATGGATGCTGTACTTTGTCAAATGCTTTTTCTGTATCTATTGAAATGATCATATGATTCCTGTATGTTCTTTTATTAATGTAGTGTATCATACTTATTGATTTGCCAATATTGAACGACACTTGCAACCCAGGAATAAATTCCACTTGAGCATGGTGACTGATTCTTTTAATGTGTCCTGGGGTTTGGTTTGCTAGTAGTTTATTGAGAATTTTTGCATTCATGTTCATCAGGGCTATATTGGCTTCCAGTTCTATTTTTTAGTGGAGTCTTTATCTGGTTTGTTATCAGGGTAATGCTGGAGACTTAGAATGAGTTTGAAAGTTTTCCTTCCTTTTTCTATTTTTTTTTTAATATTTTGAGATGTAGGGGAAGTAATTCATTAAATGTTTGGTGAAATTTGTCTGTGAAGCCATCTGGCTCTGGACTTTTGTTTTTTGGGTGACTTTTTTTATTACTACTTCATTTTCTTTGCTGGTTATCAGTCTGAGTTTTCTATTTCTCCTTGTTTCAGTTTTATTAGTATACATTTTTCTAGGAATTTATCTATTTCTTCCAAGTTGCCAGGTTGTCACCATATGTTTTTTCATAATATTCTCTTATATTTGTTCATATTTCTTGTTGATGATTGTTATTTCTCCTCTCTTATTTGTGATTTTGTTTGTGTGTTCACATTTCTTGTTGATGATTGTTATTTTTCCTCTCTTATTTGTGATTTTATTTATTTGTGCCCTTTCTCTTTTCTTTCCAGTAAGTCTGGCTTGAGGTTTCTCAATTTTATTAATTTTTTCAAAGAACCAGCTCCTGATTTCATGGATCTGTTCTATTGTTTTTTAGTTTCTATATAATTTCTGCTCTAATCTTTATTATTTCCTTCTTTCTACTGACTTTAAACTTTGTTGCTCTTTTTCTAGCTCTTTTTGGTGTAAGATTAAGTTCTTTATTTGATTTTTTTCTTGCTTCTTTTGGTAGGCCTATGTTTCTATGTACTTCCTTCTTATGACCACTTTTGCTGTATCCCAAAGGTTTTAGATCATCATATTTTCATTTTCATTTGTTTCCATGTATTTTTTAAAATTATTTCTTTTTTAATTCTCTTGGTTGACCCATTCATTCTTTAGTAGGATGTTCTTTAACTTCTATGTATTTGTGGTCTTTCCACATTTTTTCTTGTGTGGTTGATTTCAAGTTTCACATCATTCTTGTCTGAGAATATGCGTGGTATGATCTCAATCTTTTTGTGATTTGTGACCCACTATGTGATCTATTCTGGAGAATGTCTCATGTGCCCTTGAAAAAAGGTGTGTCTTCTGCTGCTTTAGGATGAAATGTTCTGACTATATCTGTTAGATCCATCTAGTCCAGTGTGTCATTCAAAGCCATTGTTTCCTTGTTGATTTTCTGCTTAGATGATCTCCCCATTGATGTGGGGGAGTGTTGAAGTCTCCTACTATTACTGTGTTATTATTAATGAATTTCTTTATGTTTGTTATTAATTGTTTTATACATTTGGATGCTCCCATGTTGGGTGCATAAATATTTATAATTGTTAGATCTTCTTGTTGGATTTTCCCCTTTATTATGATATAGTGCCCTTCCTCATCTCTTGTTTCAGTTTTGGGTTTAAAATCTAGTTTGTCTGACACAATTATTGGTACTGTGGCTTTCTTTTGATGTCTATTTGTGTGATAAATGTTTCTTCATCCTCTCGTCTTCAATCTGCATGTGTTTTTAAGTCTAAAATGAGTCTCTTATAGGCAACATATAGATGGGTCTTGTTTTTTCATCCATTCTGACATCCCATGTCTTTTGTTTGGACATTTAGTCCATATACATTCAGAGTAATTATTGATAGATATGTATTTAGTGCCATTTTATTACTTGCTTTGCCATTGTTTGTGGAGATTGTCTCTGATACTTACATGTTCTTGTCACTTTTGGTCTCTCCTTTGTACTGACAATGTTACCTTTAATATTTATTGCAGGACTGGTTTAGTGATCAAGAGCTCCTTTAGTTTTTGTTTGTCTGGGAAACCTCATTTCTCCTTCTATTCTGGAGGATAGCCTTTTGGAATAGAATATTCTTGGCAACAGATTTTTCCCATTCAGCACCTTGAATACATCATAGTACTCCCTCCTGGCTTGCCAAGTTTCTGTTGAGAAATCTCCAACTATCCTTATGGGTCTTCCCTTGTAATTTAAGGACTTCTTTTGTCTTGTTGCTTTTAAGATTTTTTTTTCTTTATCACTTTGTTTTGCAAATTTAAGTACAATATGTCTTGGTGTTGGCCTGCCTTTGTTGACTTAATGGGACTTCTCTGTGCCTCCTGGATATGAATGTTTATTTCCTTTCCCAGGTTAGGTAAATTTTCAGCTATTATTTCCTCAAATACCATTTTTTGCCACTTTTCTCTCCTTCTTCTTCTGGGACTCCTTTAATTTGAATGTTATTGCATTTGATGGAGTCACTGAGTTCCCTAAGTCTATTCTCATGTACTGTAAGTACATGAGATGTGGTGTGGGCAGTGGATTCTGCTGGGAGAGGGAGGGAAATGACACAAGGGATCTCTGTCCATGCTGCTGTCAGGGAGGCATTCTGAGAAGAGGAAATTTTCTCCCCACTGTGTGTCCCAGGTATTTTTAAGATTACTGTTTCCACACTGTCTGTCTCAGGTTTTTTGCCTGCATTCTCCCTAGGAACAATGCAGTGCTCTCCTGGCTCTATCCCTGCCAAGCCTGCTGACCTTTAAAACTCCAGGTTTTAGAGATGTGATGTGGGCAATGGCTTGTGCTGGTCTTCTTGGGGAGGGGCCTGCTGCCCTGGGAATGAGACAGCTTGACTGACAAGAGCATTCTCACCAGAGCACAAGGCTATGGGACTTCTTGTGAGCAAGTTAAACAGGTTGTGTCAGCTCTGCCACATTGATTTTTTTTTTTAATGTTGATCCAATCTTGCATACTTGAAATAAATCCCACTTGGTCATATTGCACAATTCTTTTTATACATTGCTGATTTCAGTTTCCTCATATTATATTGATTACTTTTTGCATTTAAGTTCATGAGAGATATTGGTTTGTAACTTTATTTTTGTCCCAGCATTTGTCTGGTTTTATTATTAGTGTATAATGACGTCATAAAATTAATTGAGAAGTGTTCTCAACTATTTTCTGGAAGAAGCTATTGTATTATAAGTACTAAAATTTCAAATGCTGCCTTTCTAACTTTGAGGATCATATGGCCTCAAAGGCTCAGCCATGCATTCTCCTGCCTTCACCAGGTAGGCCCCCAATCCAGAGGGAAAATTTCCTGACCTAGCTAGTTACCCTATCAACCAGACCAGCTGCCACCCACCCAGTCCTCAAACTAATGGGCTCACCTAACTGTGAGCCCTTGAAATTATTCAAACAAGAAAATTGCATCCTCCTGAGGGCTTCAGAGGGGAGGGGGGTGGGGGAATGGGATAGGCATCCTCCTAAAAAACAAACAAACAAAGATCACATCACCCTCTAGTTACTTAAAGACTGTCTTCCACAGCCCCTGTTGGTTCAATCTATTCCTGAGTACAATCCTTGTGCAGCCCTGCATGGTTTCCAGTGTTCTTCTTCCCAAGGATGTGAGTATATGTCACTAATAAACTGCAAATATAATCTGTCCATTGGTGGATGTTGGGTATTCTGCCATCTCCTATTATTTTGGATGGGAGCCCCTTCTTCACTAACAGTATAGATAGAAGGTAATTGAAAAATTGTGTACTATTGATATTCACAAATATTTTGTAGAATTGTCCAGTGAAACCATCTGGTACTAGAATTTTATTTGAAGCTTCTTAAATTACAAATTATATGTTCTTAATTTTTATAGGACTATTCACACTATTTCATTTTAGTTGACTTTTGGTAGTATGTGATTTTCAAAGAATTGGTCCATTTCTTTTAAATTGCCTAATTTATATTTTTTAAGATTTTATTTATTTATTTATTTGACAGAGAGAGAGACAGCCAGCAAGAGAGAGAACACAAGCAGGGGGAGTGGGAGAGGAAGAAGCAGGCTCCCAATGCAGCAGGGAGCCTGATGCATGGCTCGATCCCAGGACGCTGGTATCATGCCCTGAGCCAAAAGAAGATGCTTAACAACTGAGCCATCCAGGTGCCCGAAAATTGCCCAATTTAATACCATAATATTTTTTCTATTCTTCTTCTTCTTCTTCTTCTTCTTCTTCTTCTTCTTCTTCTCTTTTTCTTCTTCTTTTTTGATAGTTGCTAGTTCTGTGGTGACATCCTTGCTTTGCTCCTGATTTTGGCTATCAGTGTCTTTTCTCTTTGTACCTTTTTCAGTTTTGCTAGAGATTTATGAATTATATCAAAATTTTTGAATAACTAGCTAATGGTTTGTGTATTATTTTCCTGTTTCAATCTCATTGATTTCTGCTATATATATATATATATATATATTTGCTTGTTTTGGGTTTCTTTCTCCTTTCCTCCTTTCTTGACAACTTTCTTCTTTTGTACTATACATTTCCCTTATAGCACTGCTGTAGTTATACCCCATAATTTTTACGTGTTTTATTTTCATTTTCATCTAGTTCTGTTTAGCATTTTATTTTCTTTAGACTTCACTTTGACCTCTTTCCTTTGAATTTCCTCTTTGGTTTCTTTAATTATATATTATTAAGGGCATTTCCAAGTATTTGTAGATCTTCCTGTTGCTTTCTGTTATCATACGTACTTTGTATCCATTATGATCAAAGAAAATATTTCTGCTATTTCAACTTTTAAAAATAAGTTGAAGTTGAATATCCAAGTTATGGTATATCTTCATGAACATTCCATGGGCACTGCAAAAAATGTGTATTCTTCTGTTATTAAGTGAAGTGTTCTATAGAATTTTCAATTAGATCATATTAATTAATATTTTGTTGAGTTCAGCATCTTTGCTAATTTTCCATCTAGTAGTTCTACCAGTTACTGGTAATGGGAATTTGAAATATCAAACTAATTTATGAATTCATCTATTTTTTTTCCTTTCAGCTTTATCAGGTTTTGTGTCATGTATTTTGAAGCCCTCTTGTTAGTTGAATACACATCTAGGATTACTATGTCTTGGTCAGTTTATCCTTTTATAATTATGTAATGTGCCTCTTCGTCACTAGAATTTTTTATGAAGCTTATTTTTTTCTGATATTAATAAGCCATTCTTTTTTTTGAGTAATGTTAGCATGATATATCTTTTTTATCCTTTCGTGTTCAACCTAGTTCTTTTTTTTTTTTTCTGAGTACTTCTTGTATACAGCATATAGTAGAATCAGTTTTTAAATTCACTTGGTCAATCTATCTTTTATTTGGAGTATATTGACTATGTTCATTTAAAGTTATTATTTAGGGGGGTGAGAATTTAAGGTGGCAGAGTAGTAGGGAGACCCTGGACTTGCTTTGTCCATAAAATACAGCTAGATCAACATCAAATCATTTTAGACAACTAGGAAATCAATCTGAAGATTAAAATAACAATCTGCACAATTAGAGGGAGAGAAAGTGGCAGGTGTGAGGTGCAGAGACATGAACTGGGGGAAAGAAAAACCATGGTGCTGCAGAGGGGAGGCAGCCCTTTTCACGGAGAGAAGACAGGGAGTGAGGGGGAGGGGGGGGAAAGAGCAGTGTTTCAGGTTCATGCAAGAAAAACACTTCAAGACCATTGACTGGGGAACTGAGAGGAACTGATGATGCCAAGTTTTTTTGTAAACAGTCAAGCTCAAATTCTGATGTTTTAGAAGTCTACACTATTTCCTGGAGTACTCCTGGGGAGAGGGAGGGTAGAGGCCTGGAGCAGACATTGGACAGCATGGCACGAGGATCCTCTGGGTCACACTGAAAGAGAATGTTCCCCTTCCTGGAGTTCATTTGGAAGAGGCTATATTTCTTTTCCAAGGACAAGGGAGTTTTCAGGTGTCATTGAGTGACCATTCAACAGCAGGGGACACACACACAGAACAGATAACCTGGTTGCAGCTTTTTGCTATGTTTCACCATAGACTCCAGACACCTGCATGGTTATGCAACTGCCATTCTGGGACAGACTGGCAACTGGTGCAATCTGTGAGGCTCTCCTACAGGGGAGGAGAGTGAGTTCTCACCTTGACACATCCTTTTAGATTTGGAGTTTGGAATCCCAACTGTGCACCAGAGATAAAATGTAAAACTGTGGTGTGGTGCTGGTCATGCTGGTGGTCGGTCTGGGCACAGACAGATTCAGGGCAGTTATCTGATGGAAGCCTGAGACAAAGAAGGGGAGATTGTTGCTTTTCTGTGAGAGCTTTCTGGACAGTGGTAGGAGTAAATTCCCCTCCCCAGGGTGAGAGGACAGGATGACACCATCTTCCACCCCCCTGCCCACTAGCACAGTTGGACTTCAGCAAGCAAAACAGCACCCCCGGTGGAGGCTGGAGCCACTTATACCAAATCCCACCACCCTGCACCCTGCAAGGATATCTTTACTAAGGCAGGTCTATGAACCAGTGCAGTAGGTCTCTCCCCCAGCAGACCAACACAGCAACCACCACCCCCCACATATATATCAAATCTACTGGTCATAGAATACTCCAAAGCATCAGCTTCAGTTACTGTGGAAATAGGACCAGCCTCTTTATTATTTATTTCTTTTTTCTTTGGAATCAGGATTATAGTTTTTGGTTTGCTTGTTTGTTTGTCTATTTGTTTCCTTTTCTCATTTTTTTGGATCAGGCTTTTTTTCCTCTGTTTTTCTTTGGAATCAGGCTTATTATTTTTTGTTTGTTGGTTGGTTTGCTTTTTCCCTTCTTTTTCATTTTCTCTTTTTTTGGGGGGTCAAGCTTTTTTTTTCTTTTAATTGGGCTTACTTTCAACAAATCAAAGCACACCTTGTTAAAGGTCCAAACACTCCCCACTGAAAGCAAGGAGGAACTCTGCAGAGGATTGACCTGTAGGAAAGAGCAGACAAAACACAACAGCAGAGTGCAAACAGCATACACCAGAAACTCTTTCTAAGTCCATTAGACCCTGGACAGTGTATGATCCCTTTTTCATATAGCTTACTCTCAGGAGCAGGAAACATAACAAGCTTTCATAACACTAAAAACAAAAGAAAAGAAAACAAAACAAACAAAAACCACTAGACAGAATGACAAGATGGAGCAATCCTCCCCAAAAGAAAGAGGAATGTAGCCAGGGATTTGCTCTAAACAGATAAAAGCAATATATCTGAATAAGAATTTATAAAAACGGTCATAAGAATACTAGCTGGGCTTGAAAAAAGCATAGAAAATACAAGAGAAATCCTTGCTGCAGAGAAAAGAGACCTAAAAACTAGTCAGGCTAAATTTAAAAATGCTATAACTGAGATGCAAAACTGACTAGATTTAATCACGAGGACGGAAAAAGCAGAGGAATGAATAGGTGATACAGAAGATAAAATTATGGAAAATAACGAAGTTGAAGAGAGGAGGGAAAGAAAACTATTAGATCATGAATATAAACATAAGGAACTCAGTGATTCCATAAAGCATAGTATCCTTATCATAGGATTCCCAGAAGAAGAGTGGGAAAGGGGTAAGAAAGCTTATTTGAACAAATTATAGCTGAGAATTTCCCTAATCTGGGGAAGGAAACTTTTATTCAAGTCCAAGAGGCACAGAGAACTCTCCTCAAAATCAACAAAACAGGTTAACACTAAGATATATCATAGTGAAATTTGCAAAATACAAAGAAAAAGAGCACTCAGAAAGCAGCTAGGGACAAAAGGTAATTAACCAACAAGAGTAGACACATAATGTTAGTGGCAGACTTGTCCACAGGTATTGGGCAGGCTAGTAGAGAGCGGCATGATATATTCAATGTACTGAATGGGAAAAATATGCAGCAAAGAACACATTATCCAGCAAGGGTGTCATTCAGGATAGAAGGAGAGATAAAGAGTTTCCTAGACAAAAATTAAAGGAGTTCATGAACACTAAAACAGCTCTGCAAGAAATATTAAAGAGGACTCTTTGAGTGAGAAAGAGAGACCAAAAGCAACAGATACTAGAAAGGAACAGAGATAATCTACAGGAACAGTGACTTTACAGGTGATGAAATGGCACTAAATTCATATCTATCAATAATTACTCTAAATGTAAATGGACTAAATGCTCCAAACCAAAAAACATAGCATATAAGAACAGAGGGGGGAAAAGACATATTGATATTCACCTTATAAGAGAATCATTTTAGAAAAAGACACTTCCAGATTGAAAGTGAGGGGTGGAGAAACATCTATCATGTTAATGGACATCAAAAGAAAGCTGGAGTAGCCATACTTACGGCAGACAACTTAGATTTTAAAACAATGATTGTAGTAAGAGATGAAGAAGGGCACTATATCATAATAAAGGGTCTATCCAACAAGAAGATCTAACAATTGTAAATATTTATGAACCCAACTTAGGAGGACTCAAATATATAAATCAATTAATAGAAAACTTAAACTCATTGATAATAAAACAATGATAGTAGGGGATTTTAACACCTCACTTACAGCAATGGACAAATCATCTAAGCAGCAAACCAACAAAGAATCAATATCTTTGAATGACACACTGGACCAGATGGACTTAACAGATAAATTCAGAGCACATCATCCTAAAGGAGCAGAATACACATTCTTTTTGAGTGAAAATGGAACATTCTCCAGAATAGATCGCATACTGGGTCACAAATCAGGACTCAACAAATACAGAAAGTTTGAGATCATACCATGCATATTTTCAGACAAGAATGCTATGAAACTTGAAATCAACCACAAGAAAAAATTTGGAAAGACCACAAATACATGGAGGTCAAAGAACATCTTTCTAGAGAATGAATGGGTTAACCAGGAAATAAGAGAAGAAATTAAAAAATACATGGAAGAAAATGAAAATGAAAACACAACAGTCCAAAGACTTTGGGAAGCAACAGAGGCGGTCCTAAGAGGGAAGTATATAGCAATACAGTCCTTCTTCAAGAAGCAAGAAAAGTCTCAAATACACAACCTAACTTTACACCTAAAGCACCTGGAAAAAGAACAACAAATGAAATCTAAAAATAGCAGAAGTAGGGAAATAATAAAGATTAGAAGAGAAATAATTGATACAGAAATTTAAGAAAAAACAGTAAAACAGATCAACAAAAACGGCAGCTGTTTCTTTGAAAGAATTAACAAAATTGATAAAACTCTGGCCAGATTTATCAAAAACAAAACAGAAAGAACCCAAATAAAATCATGAATGAAAGAGGAGAGATCACAACTGACACCACAGAAATACAAACAATTATAGGAACATATTATGAACAATTATATGCCACCAAACTGGGCAATCTGGAAGAAGTAGATAAATTCCTTGAGACATATAAACTACCAAAACTGAAAGAAGGAAAAATAGGAAATGTGATCAGACCCATAACCAGTAAAGAAATTGAATCAGTAATCAAAAATCTCCCAACAAACAAAACTCCAGGGATGGATGGATTCCCAGGGGAAGTCTACCAAACATTTAAATAAGAATTAATACCTGTTCTTCTGAAACTGTTCCAAAAAGTAGAAATAGAAGGAAAACTTCTAAAATCATTCTGTGAAGCCAGAATTACCTTGATTATAAAACCAGATGAAGATTCCCCACTTGAAAGGATAATTAGAAATGAATATCCTTGATGAACATAGATGCAAAAATATTAAACAAGATACTAGCAAATTGAATCCAACAGTACATTAAACGAATTATTCAGCATGATCGAGTGGGATTTAATCCTGGGTTGCAGAGGTGGTTCAATATCCACAAATTAATTAATGTGATACACCCACATTCATAAAAGAATGGATAAGAGCCATGAGATCCTCTCAAAGTTGTAGGGGGAAAAAAACAACATTGACAAAATGCAGCATAATTTCTTGATCAAAACCCTCAAGAAAGTAGGTATAGAAAGAACATACCTCAACATCATAAAGGCCTTACACAAAAGACCCACAGCTAATATCATCCTCAATGAGGAAAAAACAAAAACAAAAACAAAAAACCTGAGAGCTTTCCTCAAGGGTCAGGAACAGGATAGGGATGTTTGCTCTCATCACTGTTGTTCAACATAATAGTGGAAGTTCTAGCCTCAACAATCAGATAACAAAAAGAAATAAAAGACGTCCAAATCTGCAAGGAAGATGTCAGACTTTCACTCTTCACAGATGACATTATACGCTATGTAGAAAACCTGAAAGATACCATCAAGAAAAGTGCTAGAAGTGATATTTGAATTCAGCGAAGTTGCAGGATATAAAATCAATGTACAGAAATCTGTTGAATTTCTCTACACCAATAATGCAGCAGCAGAAAGAGAAATCCAGGAATTGATCCCATTTACAATTGCACTAAATACCATAAGATACCTTAGAATAAACTTAACCAAAGATGTGGAAGGTCAGTACCTGAAAAATTTAGAATACTTATAGAAGAAATTGAAGATGACACAAAGACACACAAAAGCATTTGATGCTCGTGATTGGAAGAACAAATATTGGGGAGGCAAAGCAGAAAAAAAAGACTGCTTTTTGCAAGGTAGGAGGTGAAGAGTTGTGAATCTATGGGGAAATATTGGAAAATAAATGGAGCAGGGAGGGAGCTTCCATAAGCTGGCTACTGGAAAGTGATATAACACTGGAGTGTACAATTGGAACCCTCAGAAATCTGCTCTACTGAGAGACATCCCTTTCTGAAAGGGGTTCAGGGGATGAAAAGGGCAGAATTCTAGGTGGGTCATTGTGGTCTCAGGATTCCAGGAGACACAGAAAGAATGGGGGTGCCTGAACCAATAGAGGTCCCAAGTAGTGTAGCGGGGAAACTGGTTATGGTCAGCAAGCCCAAGAGGGAATTTCAGCTCTGGTTGCCATAAACCATGAGCCAGGCCAGTCAGGAGACCAAACTTTGCCTGAACACCCTGAAAAGGACTGGAATGTGTGGGCCATTTACCATCCCTTGGAAAGGACAAAATGGCTGTGCCCACGACTGGGCAATGCATCTCAGGGAGCAGTGGCCCCAGAAAGGACAGTATAGTAGCACCCAGCAGTGACCTGGGAGCAGAGGAGCAGGGTGTATGCATGAGCCCACAAACACATTCAGTCAGAAAGACACAAAGTGCAGTGATACTTCTGGATCCCTGGGATGTCCCCTGGGAGGATTGCAGTGGGCATGAACCGTTGGACTCTGCAGAGTTTAGCACACACAGAAGTGGAGATGTTTGACCCAGAGGGTTTATTGAAGAGCGGGACCACGATTTTGCAGCTCTGTGCCTGATATCCGGGCATGGCCATTTTTGCTCTGACCCTCTGAAGAGGCCAGGAAAGCTGCCAGGGGGAAGCACACACACACACACAGATGACCAGCTTACATTGAGTTCATCAACCCTGACAAGGGGTAGGGCAACTCCACCCAGGCAAAGACACCTGAGAAGCAGGACAGCAGGCCCCTCCCCCAGAAGACAGACTGGAAGAACAGGTGAATGACAAGCTTATGGATCTTATGAGACTGTAAAACTCCAGTGCCAGTATATTGAGCTCCAAGTGTTTCCTCACAAATCATTTTTCATTCAGTCCAAAATTTTCCATTTCTTTTGTTGTTGTTGTTTACCTTTTCCCCATTTCAACCAGATTCTTATTTTACCAACTTATGTTTCTAAGTAGATTTTTAACTTTTATTTTTTCACATCTACATTTATAGCTATATGCTTCATTCTAGTCCTTTTTTCCCTCTACTTAATTATATATAAATATAGATATAGATACTGATGATATAGATATAGATGATATAAAGTTTTGTGTTCTTTGAAATTTTGGGATGTAGTCTCTTCTAACACAGAGATCAAAACTCAATCAGCAACAAGTGTATCACCCTGCTTTGTCCACTCTGTGACATTATAGTCTCTCCCTTCCTTTTTTTATTGTTTTGCTCCTTCTGGCTTTGTTTGCTTTTCTGTACTGGCTTCCAACAATTTCGGATTTTTTCTAAGGTGCATTTTGCTTGGATCATGGTTGATATTTTGGACTCTGTTCAAACACTCACCCATCATTCCCTGGGCAAAATGATGAGAAGGAGGAATTCACAGCAAAGGAAAGAACCAGAGGCAATATTCTCTGCCACAGAGCTAACTGATATGGATATAAGTAAGATGTCAGAGATGGAATTCAGTATAGCAATTATAAAGTTAATAGCTAGGATTGAACAAAACATAAGTGACAGTACAGAATCTCTAAGAGTGGAAATGAGATCTAATCAGGCTGAACTTAAAAATGCTATGAATGAGATGCAGTTAAAATTGGATGCTCTAATAGCTAGGGTCAATGAGGAAGAAGAGAGAATAAATGATCTTGAGGAGAGGCTGATGGAAAGGAAGGAACTCGAGGAAAAGAGAGAAAGACAACTAATAGCCCATGAAAAAATGCTTGGAGAATTTAATGATGTCTTGAAAAGAACCAATGTCACAATAATTGGGATCCCAGAGGGGGTGGAAAGAGAGAGAGGGCTAGAAGGTGTATAGGAGCAAATCATAGCTGAGAACCTCCCTAATTTGGGGAGGGAAACAAGCATTCATTTCCAAGAGGCAGAGAGGATCCCCTCCCAAAACCAATAAAAAATAGATCAACCTCCTGACATAATAGTGAATCTTGCAAATCTTAGAGCCAAAGAAGCTATCCTGAGAGCATCTAGGGAGAGAGGGTTCCTTACATATGAAGGAAGGAAATCAGAATAACATCAGACCTGTCCAGAGAAATCTGACAGGCCAGAAAAGGCCAACAAGATATATTCAGGCTGCTAAATGAGAAGAACATGAATCCAAGAATACTTTATCCAGCAAGTCAGTCATTCAGAATGGAAGGAGAGATAAAGATCTTCTAGGACAGACAGAAACAGAAAGAGTATAGGACTATCAAGCCAGACCTGCAAGAAATATTAAGGGGTATCCTGCAAGTGAAGAGAGACCCAAAGAGTAATATAGACCAAAAAGTAACAGAGACAATCTACAGCAACATGGACTTTACAGGCAATATAACGGCACTAAATTCATATATTTCAATAGTTACTCTGAGTATAAATGGGTTAAATGCTCCAACTAAAAAACATAGGGCATCAGACTGGATAAAAAACAAGACCTATCCATATACGGAACATTCCATCTTAATTAAATCAACAGAATACTCATTCTTCTTGAGTGCACACAGAACTTTCTCCAGAATAGATCACATAGTGCATCACAAATCAGGTCTTAACTGATACCAAAAGACTGAGATTATTCCCTGCATATTTTCAGACCACAATGCTTTGAAACTGGAACTCAATCACAAGAAGAAATTTGCAATGAATTCGAACACTTGGAGGTTAAAGAGTATCCTGATAAAGAATGAATGGGTCAACCAGGAAATTAAAGAAGAACTTAACAAATTCATGCAAACTAATGAGAATGAAAACACATTGGTTCAAAACTTATGGGATACTACAAAGGCGGTCCTAGGAAGGAAGTACATAGCAATCCAAGCAACCCAATCTAATTTAAAAAATTAGAAAAATCCCAAACACACAAGCTAATCCTACACCTAAAGGAACTCAAGAAAGAACAGCAAATAAAGCCTAAGCCAAGCAAGAGAAGAGAAATAATAAAGATTAGAGCAGAAATCAATGAAATGAAAACCAGAAGAAGAGAAGAACAGATCAACAAAACTAGGGGCTGGTTCTTTGAAAGAAATAAGATCGATAAACCTCTGGCCAGATGTACCCAAAAGAAAAGACCCAAATTATGAATGAAAGGGGAGAGATCATGACCAATACCAAGGAAATACAGACAATTGTTAGAACATATTATGAGGGACTATATGAACATATTATGAGCGACTATATGCCAATAGATTAGACAATCTGAAAGAAATGGATGGATTCCTGGAAACTTATAAACTACTAAGACTGAAACAGGAAGAAATAGACAATCTGAACAGACCAATAACCAACAACAAAATCGAAGCAGTAATCAAAAACCTCACCCCCAAAAAAGAGTCCATGGTCAGATGGATTCCCAGGGGAATTCTACCAAACATTTGAAGAAGAAATCATACCTCTTCTACTGAAGCTTTTTCAAAAAATAGAAATGGAAGGAAAACTCCCAAACTCTTCTATGAGTCCAGATTACCCTGATCCCAAAACCAGACAAAGACCCCATCAAAAAGGAGAATTAACACCAATATCCCTGATGAACATGGATGCCAAAATACTCAACAAGATTTTAGCCAATAGGATCCCACAGTTTACTCTTGGGATGGAAGACAGTAACCTCTTCAACACCAGCCACAGCAACTTCTTGCAAGACACATCTCTAAAGGTAAGGGAAACAAAAGAAAAAAATGAACTATTGGGACTTCATCAAAATAAAAAGCTTCTGCACGGCAAAGGATATAGTCAACAACACTAAGAGGCAACCTTCAGAATGGGAGAAGATATTTGCAAATGACATTACAGATAAAGGGATGTTATCCAAATCTATAAAGAACTTTTCAAATTCAACACCCAAGAAACAAATAATCCGGTCAAAAAAATGGGCAGAAGACATGAACAGTCACTTCTCCAAAGACATAAAATGGCTAACAGACACATGAAAAAAATGCTCCATATCACTTGCCATCAGGGAAATGCAAATCAAAATCACAATGAAATACCACCTTACATCAGTCAGAATGGTGAAAATAACAAGACAGGGAACAACAAATGTTGGCAAGGTGGTGGAGAAATTGGAACCCTCTTGCACTGTTGGTGGGAATGCATGCTGGTGCAGTCGCTCTGGAAAACAGTATGGAGGTTCCTTAAGAAGTTAAAAATAGAGCTACCCTATGGCCCAGCAATTGCACTATGGGGTATTTACCCCAAAGATACAGATGCAGTGACAAGAAGGAGGACATGCACCCTAACATTCATAGTAGCAATGTACACAATAGCCAAACTGTGGATGGAACTGAGATATCCTTCAACAGATGAATGGATAAAGATGTGGTTCATATATACAATGAAGTATTACTCAGCCATTGGAAAGGATGAATACCCACCATTTGCACTGACATGGGTGGAACTGGAGGAGATTATGCTAAGTGAAATAAGTCAAGCAGAGAAAGACAATTTTCATATGGTTTCACTCATATGTGGAATATAAGGAATAGTGCAGAGGACAATAGGGGAAGGGAGAGATAACTGAACGGGAAGAAATCAAAAAGGGAGACAAACCATGGGGACTCTTCACACTGGGAAACTAACTAAAGGTTGCGGAAAGGGAGGTGGGTGGTGGGATGGGGTAACTGGGTGATGGACACTAAGGAGGGCATGTAATGTGATGAGCAGTGGGTGTTATGTGCAACTAATGAATCATTGAACACTGCATCAAAAACTAATGATGTACCATATGCTGGCTAATTGAATTTAAATAAAAGAAGGAAGAACAAACATTGTTTAAATGTCTATACTACTCATACCAATCTACACATTCAATGCAATCTCTATCACAATACCACCAGCAGTTTTCACAGAGCTAGAACAAATAATTCTAAAATTTGTATTGAAACAGAAAAAATCCTGAATATGCAAAGTAATGCTGAAAAAGAAAATCAAAGCTGGAAACATCACAATTCCAGACATTAATTTGTATTAGGTTATGAAGTCACTATGGTACTGGCAGAAAAAGAGACACATAGATCAATGGAAAGAATAGAAAACCCAGAAATGGACCCTCAACTCTATGGTCAACTAATCTTTGACAAAGCAAGAAAGAATATCTAATGGGAAAAATTCTCTTCAACAAATTGTGTTGAGAAACCTGGACAACAACATGCAGAAGAATGAAACTGACCACTTTCTTATACCATACACAAAAAATAAATTCAAAATGGATGACAGACCTAAATGTAAGACAGGAACCCATCAAAATCCTAGAGAAGAATAGTGACCTCTATGACCTTGGCCACAGCAACTTCTTGCTAGACACGTCTCTAAAGGCAAGAGAAACAAAAGGCAAATTGAACTAGTTGGACTTCATCAAGATAAAAACTTTTGTATAGCAAAGGAAACAGTCAACAAAACTAAAAAGCAACCTATGGAATGGGAGAAGATATTTGCAAGTGAAGTATGTGATAAAGGGTTAGTATCCAAAATCTATAAAGAACTTATCAAAATCAACACCCCCAAAATAAATAATTCAGTTAAGAAATGGGCAGAAGATATGAACAGACATTTCCCCAAGGAAGACAGACAAACGGCCAACAGACACATGAAAAATGCTCAACATCACCCATCATTAGTTAAATGCCAGTCAAGAGCACAATGAGATACCACCTCACACTAGTCAGAATGGCTAAAATGAACAACTCAGGAAGCAAGAGATGTTGGCGAGGATTCAGAGGAAGGGGTACCCTCTTACACTGTTGGTGGGAATGCAAACTGGTGCAGCCACTCTGGGAAACAGTATAGAGGGTCCTCAAAAAGTTAAAAATAGAACTACCCTAAGAACCCAGCAATTGCACTACTAGGTATTTACCTAAAGGATACAGATATAGTGATTCAAAGGGGCATATGCACCCCAATGTTTATAGCAGCACTATCAATAATAGCCAAAATATGGGAAGAGCCCAAATGTCCATCAGCTTATGAGTGGGTAATGAAGTAGTGGTGTATATGTGTGTATATATACATGGTGGAGGGGGAGAATGTTATTCAGCCATTAAAAAGAATGAAATCTTGCCATTTGCGATAACATGGATGGAGCTAGAGTGTATTATGTTAAGGGAAATAAGTCAGTCAGAAAAAGACAAATAACATATCATTTCACTCATATGTTGAATTTAAGAAACCAAACAGATGAACATAGGGGAAGGAAAAGAAAAATAAAATAAGATAAAAACAGAGGGAGGCCGCCATTAGAGGCTCTTAGCTGTAGAGAACAAACTGAAGGTTGCTGGAGGGGATTTCTAAATGGATGATGAGCATTAAGGAGGGTACTTGTTTAATGAGCACTGGGTGTTATATGTAAATAACCACTAAATTCTATTCCCAAAACCGATACTACACTCTGTGTTAGCTAACTTGAATTTAAACAAAATCTTGGAAGAAATAAATAATAATATGGCTATTATTTACATGTTAGTACTTAAGCCTTCCATATTATTATTTATGTTCTATTTGTTTCCTCTCTTTCTCTATTGTCTTTTTCTCTTTCCTTGGCTTCTCGTTGATTACTTGTGGGTGTTTTGTTTTGGATTCATTTTGCTTTAATTATACTTGTTTTGAATATATCATTTTATAGCTTTCTTATGGTTTCTCCAGATATTCCATTACTCATATGTAACTTATCACAGACTACAGACACTCAGTGTTTTACCACTTCAAATGAAGTATTGAAACTCTGCTTCCACTTGGGTCCTTGTACACTCCCTAACTATTAAATATAATTTTTTTTAGTATTTCATCCGTAAATATTGAACACTGCAGCAGATGACATAATTTTTGCTTCAATAGTCACATATGATTTAAGGAATTCTTTGGAAGAAGAAAAAAATGATTATAATTATCTTTACTTTTACCCAACTGTTGTTCTTTCATTTATCAAGTTCCACCATTTCCTATCATTTCCTTTGTTTGATAAGCTTCCTTTAGGCATTAGTCAAAGGTAGATATGCTGGGGACAAATTATCTTAGTATTCTTTTGTCTATGAGTATCTCCTCTTAGCTTTCATTTCTGAGGGATAATTTCATTGAATGTATAATTCTTAGTTAACTGTTTTTTTTCTTTCAATATTTTTTTAAAAATATACCTCTTTCTGATCTCCATGATTTCAAATGAGAAATTCACTATTACTGGAATTGGTATCCTCCTACTGGTAAGGCATCATTTTTCTGGTTGCATTTAATATTTGTTTTCTTTGTATTTAGTTTTCAGAACTTTGATTATGACATATTTGGCATAAATCTATTTAGGTTTATTCTATTTGATGTTTACTCAGCTTTTTAAATCTATAGGTTCATTGTTTTCATCAAATTTGAGAAGTTTCAACCTTTATTTCTTCAAAAATTTCTTCAGTCACAATCACTGTATCCTCTACTTCTGGAATTCAAATTATATGAATATTAGATCTTGGATTATTATCCCAAAGATTTCTGAGTCTTTGTTCATTTTTATTTTATAGTCTATTTTTTCTTTGTTGTTTATATTATGGAAATTCTATTGATCTGTTATCAAGTTAACCAACTCTATCTTCTGTCATCTCTTCTACAGACCCATTGTGGTAATTTTAAATTTTGGTTATTTTGTTTTTCAACCCTTAATTCCTATTGTGTTTTTAATAACTTAAGTTTCTCTTCTGAGGTTCTCTTTTTTAATAATTTCAAGAGGAATCATCATAATTACTTTTTGACACAATTTTATAATGCTTTTCTAAAATCATCAGATAATTTCAATATTTGATGTATCTTACTGTTTTCTATTGATTGCGTTTTCTCATTTAAGTTGTGATTCTCATTGTTCTCAGATGACTAGTAATGTTTTATGGTATCTGGAACATTTTGAATATTATGCTAGGGGATTTTTAACTGCATTTAAATTTTCTATTTTACCAAGCAGTCATTCTTTCTGGGTTTATCATATGTATTCTGGCAGTCCTCCTCAGCTCTGCTTATATCCCCATTATGGCTAGATCAGCCCTGTTGTTGTCAGTGGTTGTGGGATGGAGAATGGGTTGGCCCACAGGTTCTGTTGGTGATGATGCTGAGAACAGATTGGGTCTTTCACCAAGTCTGGGATAGTTTTAGCTATTATTTCTTCAAATACCTCTGTGGCTGTTCAGGGATGTGGATCAGGGGATGGCCTCACCCCTCCTTGGTTTCACTGTTGCCACTGCTGCAGAGAGCCCTTACTCACCATTGCCAGCAGTTTTGAGGCAACACATGCCTTGATCCACTCAGATTCTTCTCATGATGCTTCTGCAGGTAGATGCAGCCTATTGCTGCTAGCTGATGCAAGGCAGTGATTGGTTTGCCCTTGCAGGTTCTGCTAGTGATGTTTTCAAGGCAGATTGTGCTACTTCTGCTGACCACTGTGATGTGGGAATTGGGCAGCTTTACTGTATTTTGCTAGTGATATTGCATATGTAGATTAGCCACTGCTGTCATTGAGTATGGGTCTGCCTCCCAAGTCCTCACTGGGCTTTCCCTTCCCAATGACTTGCCTAACAAGATTAGGCTTTTTTTTTCTTTTCTATTTCTTTGTTTCTCTCTGTCTTGTGGTTGCCACTTGTAGAGCTCTTTGTTGCCCAGTACTGCATGTCTAAAGAAATTAAGAAAATAAAACACAAGGAATTCACTGAAGTGTTGTAATTCAACTCTTAAGGACCTTAGCCAGTCAAACTTCTTTACAACTTTCATAGTTATAACTGTCTGTTGAATTATTTTCAGAATATTTTATTGTGTTTAGAAGAAAAGTGTGAGATAATGTGGTCTTGTTCTGGAACTAAAAGAGGATCATTTCTATAACTCATTTTTTTGCTGTTTTTTTTTCATTTGTATTTGCTGAAGAATTTTTATGATGACTACTATTAAATTCTTCCAAATTCTGATTTAACCCTGTGTTGGTATTTGTTGATTGTCTTTTCTCATTCATATAGTGATTTCTGTGGTTCTTGATATAACAAGTGATTATGATTGTTATCTTAGGCATTGTTGGATATTATTTTATGTGACAGTGGTCCTATTTAATCTCCTCTTGAAGCACAGTAAAAGGGACAGGTGTGTATGTGTGTGTGTGTGTGTGTGTGTGTGCATACGTGCATGTTTAACTTCCCTCTGGGACCTCCTGATGTACTGTAGGAATAGTGGAATGCTGGCTCACAATGTTTCTTTACAGGCTGGTGGGGAGGGGTAGGAGTTAACCTTCCTTTGGCACTCTTGACACCTTCCTAGTGAAAGTAGGGGATTTCTACACACCTCCTTATTGCCTCAGTGAGACAGGTGTAATATCAACTCCTTGCTTGGCCCCACTGACACTAGGGAGTGGAGTAATGGAAAGCTTACTCTAATGCTTTGCTGCTATAGGGTGGAGTTGAAAGCTGAGTTCTCTACTCAACCCTGCTGATAATTGCGGAGGAAAGGAGGAAGAAGTTGTCATTCTAGCTCCACCTCCCACCACCATATTCCACCTCACTGATGCCAGGTGGGGGTAATAAAAACTGAGCTTCCTATGGGATCCTACTGAATGAGGGAAGGTAGAGAAGTAGAGTGCTGACTACCCTTACCTCACGTCACCTCATTCTGTGTCACTGATTCTGAATGGTGGTATAGGCTTAGTTGCTCATTGGATCTTGCTGACACTGGTGGGAGACAGAGTGCCAAGAAACCCTATTTCAAACCTTCTCTTTCAGTGTCACTGTTGCCAGATATTTATGGACATTTAGCTTTCCCTCGTCCCTGCTGACACCAGAAAGAAAGTGGAGTGTTGACTAGCTCCGATTCACACCATTTAATTCTGTTTCATAGATCCCAGGTGGGGTGTAGGCTCAGATCCTCAATGAAACTCACTGATCCTGGGGTGAAGATGAAGCATACTGAATACTAACTCTGCCTCGTACTGTCTTATTAACTCTCTGCTTACAAGTGAGAGTGGATGTTCGTATTGATGTTAACTCCAATACCACTACTCAGGCAGGGAAATCTAGCTCACCTGCTTCCATTGTATGAGAGGTGGAAACTCAGCTCTTACTAGTTTCACTGATGCTACCCCAGCAAGGGAATCAAAGAGTTCTCTGCTTCCAGTGAAAGGTCAATAGTAGAATAGCTCCCTCCTCAGCCCTGCCAACACAAACCAGGGGAAATGAGAGCATCATTTGCTTTTGCCAAAGGGATCATTTAGCAACCTGTTTTTGGACACACCAACATTACTATGCAGAAGAATTGGAGTGCTATACCATGCTTCTTCGTGGTGTGGTAGCATATTAGTTTCTTATCCAGCCTCATTGAAATGATAGGGAAGGAACAGTTTTTCCTGTTAGTGTCTGGTAGTAGTAAAATAGATGTTGCCAAAACAGGTTTTCTGTTATTAAGATACTTTTTTATGTCCCAAGGCTAAACAAACAGACAAACAAACAAACAAACAAAAAAAAAAAAAACTCAAGCTTTTCCTGAAGCTTCTTTTGTATGTAGCTGTTGGCAGTTCTGAACTGGAGCCTCTTGCAGCCTTTTTCGGATATATGGGAATGAATATGTAAGGAAAGTCACTACCGTATTGTTTGTCAAGTCCTGAGCTCCATAAGTAGTTTAACTTCTTTCTACCTGTTAGTTTTCTTATGCTTATTTACTGTATTGTATCTCAGGGTTTTTGAAGTTGTAAGAGTACCTGGGAGGAAGAGCCTACCCCATCTTGCCCAGCTCCGGAACATTTTTGACAGAATATTAACATGTGGGAAATGATTTAACATTGAAAAATGACTATGTAAAAGTTGTGTATGGTCTTCACTTAATCGGCTTAACACATAATTTCATTAGCACCTTAAATGAAGAACAACTCAGTTTCAGTTTACTAAACTTGTCCTTATTTTTTTTCCTTATAATAAACATAAAGATACAAATGTATATTAACACAGTGATATAGAAAGGGAGGAGAATGGAATCAATTTGTGCATTAACCACACCCCCCACCAGGTATTACCAAATGTAACTTCCTTTGAAGTTTTCCATTCATTGGTAAAAATTTCCATGGTCTCCTGAATTTGAGAACTACTTCTTCATTCCTTTTTTATGACTAAAGCATCTTCCAATGATAGAAATGAATGGCTATGCCTACTCTTCTCTGTTTTGTTCTGCCATCTGCATTTTACTAAAGCCAGCTAAGCTAGACACATTAGTAAGAAGATAAAAGAACAAACACAAATATATATTATGGAGAGAGAGAGAAATCCCCTTAGTCTTATTAGCTTTTTTTTAAGGTACAGGGAGGAAAATAGATGTAAAACCTAGAATTATAATGCATTTTCCAACACAAGGTGATGTTTGTAAACATTTCTAATGGGAAATATGCAGTTCACAATAGTAAGAACAATTCTAGGCATATGTGTTGTTTCATATATGAAAGTAAATGCTGAAATCATTGAGAAATAAGGAAACTTATTTAAAATTAAATTTCTCTAAGCTTAAAATGTTGTACATTTCTGCTGGAGACTTATCCATATGTTATTCAGGGGTTCCTGTGGATACAGTATACCTTAAATGAACAAAAAGTACACTGGGGACACACTTTGCTGTTTTTAGCCCACTAAAACATTATTGACTGCACTGAAGTAATTATTGATGAAATTACCCTGGTGTTCTGAAAAGTATAACGTTTTACATATATTCATGTTGAAATACTTACCTTCGAGGAGTAATTATGACCATATTGTCAACATTTAGTTATTTGCAGCAATGGGAATTGTGACTAGCAAGGATGAACGGAAGCAAGGATTTTTAAAATTTTAACTACAGTAGTTTCGAACACACACATACACACAGAAATGTTTATTTACAAATTATAGAAAATTTCTGCAGTTCTCTAAATTATTTCTTGTATAATTCATTTGCACTAGAGGAAGAACATGTTTACAAGGATACCTCATTGCACTTAAAGCAGTTGCCATAGCCCTTATCATCTATAACTCTGGCACCTGTAGTCAATATATGCTGTATAAGATATGCTAAGAGGCTGAGGAGTCATCCAGAATTATTCCTGGTGGTTTTGTTAGCTGATGAATATCAGCAAACCCCATTTTCTATAGCTGTATGCTGTTGATGGCCTACACTGAATAAATAGTACCAGCCAGGGGGTACTTGTTCCCTCACTTCCAGCTCCAACCATGTAATGAAGATCTGGGTAGGTAGCTGGTGAAGATTGCAATTATGTTGCAGGAAACCTGCTTCAATGTACTTACTAGCTGATGGCAGCTCCCATATTTCCAGCTTACTGAGATGGCAGATATATCCCTGGTAAACTCAGAAGCAGGTGAGCATTGACAGATCTCATTCTCACTGGGCTGGGGCTGTAGAAAATCTATAAAGAGCAGTGGCAGCAAACAAGTGACACCAGTTCTCACCACCACCACCACCCCAATCACACACATACACACAAATTCTACTACATAGGGAGGATCTAGGTGGAGCAGCCATGAAGAGTGAGTTCCTCATTCTGCCTCCTCCATTTCCAGATGACTAGCTCAGAGTTTCTATTCAGAGTAGGGTAAGAGCAAGCCTCAAAGTCTGACAACTTAAAGGGGCCCAACTTCAGTTGAATCAGACTATGGAATAATTTATACCCTAGGACATAAATTCAGAAGAACAAAAAATAATAGAGCTGTAGAGATATTAATGAGCTAAAGCCAACAGGTGGGTGTGATACCAGTATTGCAGACTGATCAGAAGTTTAATCAGGAGGTCAGGGGAAGAAATAATAAAAAAGAACTCATATAACACCAGTCATTCCTGGTGTTTAGAGAGATTATGTGACTGCACAAGGCTATGGCATCTGGGGAGAAACATCAGAGACTGTACCCTGTGGAAAAAACAGACTTCACTGAACCAGTGTAGCCCAGTCATTAAATAAACAAGAACAACAAAAACAAGTCCTGGGTACAGGGGATTAGGAACTAGAGTGGTTACAATATATTTTCTAAACTTTCTAGTTTTTGACAAAATATTATGAGATATGCAAAGAAACAGGAAAGTGTGACACGTGCATAAGAAAAACTACAGGCAATAGAAATTGCCTTTGAAGAACCCAGAGGTTATACTAGGTAGGAAAACATGCCAAAACAACTACAACAGATATGATTAAAGATCTAAAGGAAACTGTGCTGAAAGAATTAAAGGAAGTTATTATGATAATTTCTCATCAAATAAAGAATACAAATAGAGTTATAGAAATTATAAAAAGGAAACAAATAAGAATTCTGAAGTTAAAAAGTATGATACTTAATATAGAAAATTCAATAGAGGAAGGGCGCCTGGGTGGCTCAGTCGTTAGGCGGCTGCCTTCGGCTCAGGGCGTGGTCCCAGAGTCCTGGGATCGAGCCCCACATCAGGCTCCTCCGCTGGGAGCCTGCTTCTTCCTCTCCCACTCCCCCTGCTTGTGTTCCCTCTCTCGCTGGCTGTCTCTATCTCTGTCAAATAAATAAAATCTTTAAAAAAAAAGATCTCAATAGAGGAGATCAACAGTAGCTGGCAGAAGAATGGGCCAACTTTAATAGACATTAATATAAATTATGCTAAGAAAGGAAAATGAGGAAAAATGAACAACACCTCAGAGAAATGCGGGGCACCATTAAGAACACAAACATATATAAAATAGGAATACCAGGAGAAGAGAGGATACAAAAAAGATTAGAAAATTATTTGAAAGAATAATGACTTAAACATCTCAAATTTAGTGAAAACATTTATCTATACATCCAGGAAACACAATAAACTTCAGGTAAGGTAAGAACAGAAACCCACAACCAGACACAACATAGTCAAATATTGAAAGATGAAGACAAATAGAAATTCTTGAAAGCAGCAAGAGAAAAACAACTCATCAAGCACAAGGGAACTTTAATAAAATTTATACCTGACTTATCATTAGAAATAATGGAGTTCAGAAGGCAGTGGAATGACATATTAAAAGTAACAAAACAAAACCTGCCAATTAGGTCTTATATCCACCAAACCATCTTTCAAATATTAAGGTGAAATAAAAATATTCCCAGATAAACAAAAACTGAAAATATGTTGCAAGTAGACTCACATTACAAGAAACACTAAAATAACTTTGTTAGTCTGAATCAAGTGACATTAGACAGGATTTCAAGTCCATACAAAAAAAATAAAGGTTTTTGGTACACATGTTCATGTATGTAATTATAGAGGATGGTATAAATGCATATTTTATCCTTTTTTCTCTTAATTGATTTTAAAAGATTGTACAGGACATTGTATGTATATATAATTGTATTGTCAGGTCTATAACACTTATAAATGTAATATATTTGAATATAATAGCACAAAATGTAGGTTGAGAACAAAGCTATACTGCAGTAATGTAATGTCACTAGATAATAAATCACATTCATAAGAAGTGAAGATAAATGTTTAATAAGAAGGTTAAAATACCTTTATAAATATGTACTTACCCTTCTTTCATCTCTCAGGTTATTTAAAAGACAAAATTACATAAAGTAATAATTATAAAAATGTATTGTTGGGTTTGTAACATTTACTGACATAATATATATATAATAATAATAGCATATAAATGGAGTTGGGAATAGAATAGAGTAAATAAGAGTAAAGTTTTATATCTCAGTGGAATTAGTGTAAATTGGAAATATATTCTGATAAGCTAAGATGTACATATTAAATTTTAGAGCAACTACTTAAAAATCCCTCCAAAAATAGTTTATAAATAATTAAACAAGTTAAAGCATCACAGTAAAGCATGCCCACTTGTTGCAAAATAAAATACTAAATGAGGAAAAGAGGATGAAAAACACCAAACCAAGCCTGGCTGACACATAGACTGAAATAGAGCCAACCTACAAGATCATGATAGACAGAAGAAACATTTATTATGAAATTATTTTCTCATGTATCATGAATAAAGCAATAGTTGCCTTATGTTATTTATAAAATTGATGAAACTCTGGCAAGATAATCAAGATTTAAGAGAAGAAACAAAATTAGCCATTGAAAAATGAAAAGGGGTACACTGCTATAGAGTCTACAAATATAAAAAGTGAAGAAATATCATGAAAAGTTTTATACAAAAAATTTTGACAAATTAGGTAAGATGAGCAAGCTCCCTTAAAAAAACAATTTACTAAACTCTTCAAAATAGAAAAACAAACTGACTCTGCTATTAAAATCCTTTCCCTCTAAGGAGAAGAACAACAAAAACAAAGCAAACAAATAAGCAAACAGACCAGTCTCTAATGGCCTCAATGATGAGCTTCTGCACACTTTTTAATCAAAGAATATACCAGTCTTTCATAAACTTTTCCAAACAGGAAAAGAAGAGAAGAGTTTTCACTTCATTTATGGAGCAGTATGACTTTGAAACCAAAACCTAAGAAAAAAGGAAATTTAAAGAAACTTCTCTCTCATAAATATGAATGTTAATATTTTAACTTATATATTAACAATTAAATCCTGTAATATAGACACGACCAACCAAGTTTATCCAAATAATGCAAATGTGTTTAAACATCAACTAATGTAATCATCATATTTTAAATTTTCTTTAAATTTTATTGTTTTTTACTTTAATTCCAGAGTAGTTAACATACAGTGTTATATTAGTTTTAGGTGTACAATATAGTGATTCAACAATTCTATACATTACTCAGGGCTCATGATGGTAAGTGTACTTTTTAATCCCCATCATTTATTTCACCCATCCCTTCACCACCTCCCCTCTGGTAACCATCAGTTTGTTCTATACAGTTAAGAATCTGTTTCTTCGTTTCTCTCTCTCTCTCTCTCTCTCTCTCTCTTTTTCTACCTTTCTCCATTTCTTCTGTTTCTTACATTCCACTTACAAGTGAAATTGTACGGTATTTTTTAGATTTTGCTTACTTCTTGACATAAGCCTGCATTGCTATAACTTTCCTCTTAGAACTGCTTTTGCTGCATCCCCGAAAATTTGGACTATTGTGTTTTCATTTTCTTTTGTTTCCATGTAATTTATTATTTCTTCTTTGATTTCTTGGTTTACACACATTACATTCTTTTAGTAGAAAATCATGTTTATCATGATCAATGTACAAAAAAATAAATATTTTTAAATAATGTATTTACAGTAAGACAAAAATGCACTTAGGAAGAAAGGAAATGTCTTTTTTAAAATTTTTTATTTAAAGATTTTTATTTATTCATTTGAGAGAGAGAGAGAGAACAAGCTGGGAGAGAGGCAGAGGGAGAGGGAGAAGCAGGCTCCCCATTGAGCAGGGAGCCTGATGTGGGGCTCGATCCCAGGACCCTGGAATCATGACCTGAGCCAGAGGCAGACACTTAACCCACTGAGCCACCCAGGTGTCCCAGGAAACACCTTTAGTATGAAAAAGATGATCTGTAAAACCCAACATTAAGCATTATACTTAACGGTGAAATTTTAAAAGTATGCTATCATGGGGTGCCTGGGTGGCTCAGTCAGTTAAGCATCTGCCTTTAGCTTGGGTCATGATCCTGGAGTCTTGGGATCGAACCCTGCATCAGGATCCCTGCTCAGAGGGGAATCTGCTTCTGCTTCTCCCTCTCCCTCTGCTCCTCCCCTCATTTGTGCTCTCTCTCTCTCACTCACTCTCAAATAATCAAATCTTTAAAAAAAGATATGCTATCATGTTTTATTGTGGAAAATTATGGCTATTTTAGAAGACAGTGAAAAAACAAACAGCAAAGAAAAACCATGAATAGTGAAGGAAATCTTGATAAATAGGAAGTGCATAAATTTAAAAAAATAAAAACAAAATGGGAAGACATAAACTTCTATAAATTAATATCTATTTTCAAAATTATGTAATTAAGTATATACTGTATCAGCGCAAGTATATACAAATAAACTAAAAGGCCATGATGTGGAATCCAGGAGTGGATCCACACATTTATTGGTCAATCCATTTATGACAAGAATAACAATGCTGTGGTATACAGGGAAAAAATGGTCTTCTCAATAAATTTTGCTGAGTTATTTGAATATCCATGTTGAATAAAAGAATCTTGATACTACTTTGTGCCATATACAAAACCAAATTTAGTTTATAAACCTAAATGTAAATCTAAACCATTTAAGCTTTTTTATAAAAATAAGAGAATCTACATAAAATGGAGTTAGGCAAGGATTTCTTAAATGGGGCACAGAATATGATCACCATAAAGGGGAAAATGATAATAGACTTTATTTATTTATTTATTTATTTATTTTTACTTTTTAATTATTTTAGGCCCATTTTGTCTTTTTGTTTTAATTTTTAAAAAGATTTTATGTACTTATTTGAGAGAGAGAGAGAAAGAGTGCATATAATAGGGGGAGGGGCAAAGGAACAACCAGACTCCCCATGAGCTGGGACCCCAAGGCCAGGCTCAGTCCCAGGACCTGAGCCAAAGTCAGACGCTTAACCGACTTAGCCACCCAGGTGCCCCAGTCTTTTTTTTTTTCAAGTTTTAATTAAATTCCATTTGGTTAACATACAATGTAATATTAGTTTCAGATGTACAATGCAGTAATTCAACACTTGCATACGGCATACATCACCCTGTGCTCATCATGACAGGTGCACTCCTTAATCCGTATCACCTATTTAACCCATCCCCACACCCACCTCCCCTCTGGTAACCATCAGTTTGTTTTCTGTGGTTGAGTCTATTTCTTGGTTGGCCTTCCTCTTTCTCTTTTTTTTCCCCCTATGCTCATTTGTTTTGTTTCTTAAACTCCACATATAAGTGAAATCATATGGTATTTGTCTCTCTTTGATTTATTTCTCTAAGCATAATACTCTGTATCTCCATCCATGTTATTGTAAATGGCAAGATTTCAGTATTTTTTTACAGCTGAGTAATAGTCTATTGTATACCACATCTTTATCCATTTATCAGTTGATGGACACTTAGGCATTATTATTGTTATTATCCATTGCTGGATCATAGGATAGTTCTAAGTTTAACTTTTTAAGGAATGTCCAAGTGTTTTTCGAGTGGCTATAACAGTTTGCTTCCCCACCAACAGTGCAAAAGTGTTTCCCTTTCTGGGGCGCCTGGGTGGCACAGCGGTTAAGCGTCTGCCTTCGGCTCAGGGCGTGGTCCTGGCGTTATGGGATCGAGCCCCACATCAGGCTCCTCCGCTATGAGCCTGCTTCTTCCTCTCCCACTCCCCCTGCTTGTGTTCCCTCTCTCGCTGGCTGTCTCTCTCTCTGTTGAATAAATAAATTAAAAAATCTTTAAAAAAAATTTAAAAAAAAAGTGTTTCCCTTTCTACACAACCTCATCAACGCCTCTTGGTTCTTGTGTTGTTGATTTTAGCCATTCTGACAGGTGTGAGGTAATGTCTCGTTGCAATTTTGATTTGTATTTCCATGATGGTGATTGATGGTGAGCATTGTTTCATCTGTCTCCTGGCCATCTGGATGTCTTCTTTGGAGAAATGTCTATTCATGTTTTCTACCAAGGTTTTAATTGGATTACTTAGTTTTTGGGTATTGAGTTGTATAAGTTATTTATGCATTTTAGATCCTAACCCTTTACCAGGTGTGTCATATGCAAATATCTTCTCCTATCCCATGGGTTGCTTTTTCATTTTGTTATTTCTGTCACTGACTACATTTAAGTTAAGAATTTTCATTTATCAAAAGACACTATGCAGAACATGAACATGCAAGTTGTATAGTATGAAAAGTTATGTGTAATACACATACCCAGTAAAGAACTTATACCCAGAATATACAAGCAACTCTTTGAAATCTATTAAAAAATAAAGAAATTTCAAAAGGAAAATGAAAAGCAGAAAATCCCCCAAAATATAGACAAATGACCTTATTAGACCATTCAGAAAAAGTGCAACTTAATAGCCAAAACACATATTCAAAGGTGCTCAAGTTCATTAATTATCAAGAAAATGCAAATTGTAAATATATGCACACCAGAATTGCTAAAATAAAGACAGTACATACCAAGTGTTGGTGAGAATATGGAGAAATTGTAACCCTCATACAATACTTGTGAGATTGTAAATAGGTATACACACTTAGGAAACCATGTAACAATATTACTAAAGATGAACAAGGGTTTATTCAATGACTTAGCAGTTTCGCTCCTCAGTAAATATCCAACAGACATTTGTACATTTGATCACAAACACACACACATAACAATGTTATGTATAGCAATATTATTAGTAATAGGCAAATCTAGAAAGAAATTCCCATTTAAAATAAAATGGATTAATACATTTGGGTTTACTTATATAATGAAATACCATGTGGCAATTAAAATTAACAACAACCAGAATAACAACATGCACGAGTCTTATGAACATAATATTAAGCAAAAAATATTCACAAAGAGTATACATAGTATTATTTCATGTATATGAATTCATATACAGTAAAAACTGATCTATACTGTTAAAAATAGGGTTCATGGCTATTAAAGAGCTTATGCTTCTGTTTCTTAATATAGGTGTTGGTGATATGCTTGTTTTTTAGGTTCTAAAAATTCACTGAGCTCTACTTTTATGATATATGCACTTTGTCTGCATGTTTGTGTTTTAAAAAAGAACAAAACAATGTTTAGTGGTTAAATGAGGACACTTGGAAGAACTTACACTTAAAGTAAGATGAGAAAGATGAATATGACTTTTTTTTTTTCAGAAGAGACGAGTGCAGAGGCAACACCATGCATGAAATCCTTGATGTAGAAAAAAGTTTCACATTTTGGAGGAAATGAAAAGAGACCAGTCTGGCAGGAATGTCAAAACTGAAAGTGCAAATGACATGAGATGAGGCTGGTGTACAGCCCTGAAGACCATGTTAAGGATTATGAACTTTGTTCTAAGAGCAATGGGAAAACCATAGAAGAATTTTAATAAGTGACATGGCATATTTCAACTTACTGCTATTTTTAATATTTTGCATGCTGTGAGAATACTGTATTGGAGTGTAGCAAAACAGGGTTAGGGAACACATTAGGAATGTACATAAGAAACGATAATGACTTGCATCAAGTTTGAGTCACTGAAACTCAAAATAAATGGACATATTTAAGACATACTATACAGGCAGAATTCATAGGAATTGATGATGGACTGATTGTGGGAAATGATAGGGCAATAGTGATCATTTAAATATCATATATTTGGGTTTATATTAATTTCAGATACATATATTTAATTTTTAATTGTGGAAAAAACTCATAAATTTGACCATTTTAAACTTTTAAAAATATACAGTTCAGTAGATCTCACATTTTAGTGTAACAGATCTACAGAACCTTTTCATCTTACATCTAATGGATAATATCCCACTGTATGTTATATACCACATTTTGTCTATCCACTCATTCATTGGTGGACATTTATGTTGCTTAAATTTGAATATTTTAAGTTTGAGAATGCTTTCAACCTTTCCAATGGAAATATCAAGAAAGCAACTGTAGGGGCACGTGGGTGGCTCAGTTGGTTAAGCATCTGACTCTTGATTTCAGCTCAGGTTGGGCTCTGCACTCAGTATAGAGTCTGCATAAGATTCTCTCCCTCTACCTTTGCCCATCCCCCCACTCGTACATGCTCTCTTGCTCTCTTTCTCTAAAAAAAAAAAAAAGCAAGCAACTGTGTATTGGAGGGTAGAGTTTACCTTCAAGCTATAAAATTAATGACAAATTTTAAGTAAAATCCAAAGATTAGCTGTTCAGACTTCATTTGACAATTGACTTTCATTTATTAGCTACCTTCACACAAACTTACTTCTTCCAAAAGTAATCACACAGGTGAACATGTTACTCAGAGGAGTTCTTAAACTTGAGATTTTACGAATGATCCAAAGAACATTAATTAAGAATGAATTAACCTACAGGATGATACAGAACAATGATATAAAAGCTCTGAATGATATACAACAGTTAACAGATATCTTATATATAACAATTCTGTGTGTATGTATGTGTGTGTGCGTATCATAAATATTTATACATTCAAGCATTGTATATCATATATATGTATATAATTTAGGTTATAAAGAATGTGAACTTTATTTAAATTGTATGAAAAATGTAACAGATAATGTCACATATAAAAATTTCACTACAGGGTGCCTGGGTGGCTCAGTTGGTTGAGCGCTTGACTTGATTTTGACTCAGGTCATGCTCTCAGGGTTGTGAGATTGAACCCCACACTAGGCTACCCACTTAGTGGGGAATCTGCTTCTATCTCTCTCTCCCTCTCCCTTTGCCCCTTCCCCCACTTGTACTCTCTCTCTCTAAAATAAATAAATCTTTAAAAATAAATAATAAATAAATAAATAAGAATTTCACTACAAGAGTGGGTGGAAATGTGACATAAAATAACTCAATGCATAAAGAAACAAAATCTAGAGAAGGAATCTTAACAACAAGTTTGAAAAGTAGATAAAAGACAAAGCTGCAATAAAAGAAGGCAATTAAGGGTGGAGGAAAGCATTTTTCTAGGTCAGGAATATTGGAAGATGAAGTAAACTACCAAGAGTTCTTTGATTAGCAGCAGGGTGACTCATTAGTTAACTTTTTTTTTTTCAAGTAGGCTCTGCACCCAGTGTGGAGAGCAATATGAGGCTAGAACTCATGACCCTGAGATCAAGACCTGGGCTGAGATCAAGTTGAATGATTGACTGAGCCACTCAGGTGCCTCATTGGCCAACTTTTATTTAAGTACATAGAAGAAGCTTTCCTTGAATTTGTAACTGATTTCTTTTAAGTCTAAATCAATACATAACCAATAAGAAAAAATGGGTTCTGAACTGAATCTGAGCTAAGTGAAATTTGGGGCTCAGAAATTCTTTTAGAAACCCAAGTTCCCCAATAGGTCAACAGAATTTTTAAACATTTTTGGCTAAGTGGACTAAGGAGCCAAAAGAAGTGCCTTTTTTATTTGTTGTTGCTGTTTTCCTGTGGCTGAGGGAGAGTGTATCTTGAATACCAAAGTGTTTATTAGAGACTACTGGATCATGCTTGATGCAAGCTTTCAGAGGAATCCTAAAGTCAAAAGACTGATATCAGGGAGGGGAGAGGATGCAGTGGAGGAGGGGGACCCAAAGCTTGCTTCCTGCTATGAACACAATTAGATAACCATCAAATCATTCTAAAAATCCCAGAAATCAACCTGAAGACAGGTAGAACAAACTCCACAACTAAATGTAGAGAAGAGGCCACACTGAAGAGGGTAGGAAGAGCAGAGATGTGGTTTAGGGAAGAAATGGATCTTGGTTGCTGTAAAGGGGAGGGAACCATGGTTGTGGAGAAGAGTGAGAGAGACAGGAACACATACAAGAGTGCACAAGGAGGACATTCCCAAAGCCAATGGCTTGGGAAACGAGAAGGGCTGAATTTCCTCAGTTCTTGAAACCAGTGACGCTTAAACCCTGGAGTTATAAAGGTCAGTGGGATTGGCTGGGATTGAGCCCATAGGGCACTGCCCTGCTCCTGGAGAGAAGGCAGGCAAACAACCTGTGTATGTATAGCATGGAAACAGTAATCTGAATAGTGCCTGGGGCACACAGTGGGGAGATTTTTAGCTCTTTTTGGAGCATGTGACTGAGAGGCAGCATTCACAGAAAGACCTCTCTAGGAACAAGGAAGATGGCTGGCACCATTTCCCTCCCCTGCCCCCAGCATAAGCACAGAGCCACCTGTGGGAACCAGCACAGTGTAGACATGGGCTGCCTAACTTGTTTACATTAAGTGCCCCCCCATGCACTCAGTCACATATACTCAGTTCCAGCGTGATAAGACACCATTCCCCAGAGGACCATCAGAAACCTTTGCTAACGGCATAACCCCTGACCATAGAGTTTTGTAGCCTTGGTTCCAGAGGAGGTGGTGACAGGTCTCATTTCACAAGCTGACCAGAGCACACCTAGTTAAAACTCACCACGTTCAGGCCAGGGACCAAACACTGCCCACAACAGGCAAGGAGCACCTCTGAAGATGACTGGCCTGAAGTACAGACCAATCAGAACACAACACCAGAGCACACATAGCACACAAAAGAGACATCCCCTGAAGTGCTAGGCCCTGGGAACTACATGACCTCTTCTTCATAAGGCCATTACTTTCAGGATCAGGAGACATAACTGCCTTTTATAATGCAGAGAATAAAACACAGGCATAGAAAAAAATACCAAATGGAGGAATTTATCCCAAATGAAAGAAAAAGATAAGGTCATGGCCAGAGATGACCAAAACAGAGATAAATAACATGCCTGAGGAGAATTTAAAGCAATGATCATAAGGATACTCACCAGACTTAAGAAAAGAATGGGGAGACCCTTCCCATAAAGATGAAAGAGTTTAAAAAGAATCAATCAGAAATAAAGAATGCAATAAACAAGATTACAAACATACTTGATGCAATGTATAGCAAACTGAAAGAAGCAGAGGAAGGCATTAATGACCTAAAAGAGTAATGGAAGTAATCAAGCTGAACAAAAGAGAAAAAAAATTATGCAAAACAATATTAGATGTAAAGAACTCAGTGACTCCATCAAATATAATAATGTTAATATTATAAGACTCCCAGAAGAAGAATAGAGATAAAAGGGGGCAAAACATTAATTTGAAGAAATAATAGCTGGAAACTTCCCTAATCTGGAGAAGGAAACATATGCAGGTTTAGAAGGCACAGAGAACTCCCATTAAGATCAACAAAAACAGGCCAACACCAAGACATATTGTAATTAAACTGGCAAAATATAGTAATAAAGAAAAAAATCTTAAAAACTGTAAGACAAAAGAAGAGAGTTATTTACAAGAGAAAACACGTAAGGTGATCACAAAATTTTTCAGCAAAAACTCTCCATGCCAGAAGGGAGTGGCAAGATATAATCAAAGTGCTGAATGGGAAAAACCTGCGGTGAATAATACTTTATACAGCAAGGTTAACACTCAAAATAGGAGGAGAAATAAAGAGGTTAACAGACAAACAAATATTAAAGATATTCATGAAGGGCACCTGGGTGGCTCAGTCAGTTAAGCATCTGCCTTCCACTCAGGTCATGATCCCAAGGTCCTGGGATCAAGCCCCATGTCAGGCTCCCTGCTCAGTGGGGAGCCTGCTTCTCCCTCTCCCTCTGCCTGCCACTCCCTCTGTTTGTGCTCTCTCTCTCTCTCACTCTCTTTCTCTGTGTCAAATAAATAAAATCTAAAAAAAAAGGTGTTCACGAACACTAAATCAGCCCATCAATAACTAATAAAGGGGAATCTGTGAATGAAAAAGAAAGGCCAAATATGACAGTAAGAAGTAGGAAACACAAAAGCATTAACAATGAATGTTTATTTAAAAAATCAGTCAAGGTACTAACAAAATAAAGGATGTAAGTTTATGACAACATATACCTACATAAAACACGGGAAGGACAGGGGAAAAGAATGGGTTCAAACTTAAATGACCATAAACTTAATGTATACTATTCTACACAGAAGATATTATATACAAACCTGATAGTAACCACAAGACAACTATATATATATGTATGTGTATATATATATATATATATTAAAGAGGAAAAAAATCCATATGTATCAGTAAAGAAAACCAAGAAAACATGAAAGAGAAAAGGCAAGAAAGGATCAGAGAAAATGCCCAGAAACAAAGCAAGTAATAAAATGGCAAAAATACATATCTATCAACTAATTTGAATGTAATTGGACTAAATGATCCTATCAAAAGATATTGTCAAAATGAATACAAAAACAAAAACAAAAAACAAAAAAACCAACCAAACAAGCAAAAGAAACAAGACCCATCTATATGCTGCCTACAAGATACTCAGTTTAGAACTAAAGACACCTGTAGTATGAAAGTCAAGGGATGGAGAAACATTTATCATGCAAAAGGATGTCAAAAGAAAGCTGGATCAGCCATACTTATATCAGACAAACTAGACTTTGAAACAAAGACTATAACAAGAGACAAAGAAGGGCACTATATCATAATAAAGGGAACCATCCAACAAGAAGATACAATTGTAAATATTTATGCTTTCAGTATGGGAGACCCAAATAGATGAAACAATTAAAAGCAAATATAGCGGAACTAATTGATAGTAAGACAATAATAGTAGGTGACTTTAACATCACACTTACATCAATAGACAGATAATCTAAACAGAAAATCAACAAGGAAACAATGGATTTGAATGACACACTGGACCAAATGGATTTAACAGGTATATTCAGAGCATGCCACCCTAAACCAGCAAAATGCACATTCTTTTCAAATGTGCATGGAAATTTCCCCAGAATAGATCACATACTAGGTCACAAGTCAGGCCTCAACAAATTCACAAAAATTCGAGACACCATTTCTGACCATAAGGCTATGAAACATGAAGTCAATCACAACAGGAAAAAAAATGTGGAAAGACCACAAGTACATGGAGGTTAAATAACATGCTACTAAATAATGAGTAGTCAAATAGGAAATAAAAGAAATAATAAAAAAAATACATGGAAACAAATGAAAAGGAAAACACACAATGGTCCAAATCCTTTGGGATGCAGCAAAAGATACAGGCCTATCTCAAGAAACAAGAAAAATCTCAAATAAACAACCTAACCTTACACCTAAAGGAGCTGGGAAAAGAACAAACAAAGCCTAAAACCAGAAGGAAGGAAATAATAAATATTAGAGCAGAAATAAATGACATACAAACAACAAAAACAATATAACAGATCAATGAAACCAGGAGCTATTTCTTTGAAAAATTTAATAAAATTGATAGACCTCTAGCCAGACATATCAAAAAGAAAAAAAGATCTAGATAAATAAAATCACAAATGAGAGAGAAGAAATAGCAACTAACACCACAGAGATACACACAATTATAAGAAAATATTATAAAATATTGTGCCAACAAATTGGACAACCTAGGAGTAATGGATAAATTCCTAGAACATACCAAAACTGAAAGAGAAATAAATAGAAAACTTGAACAGACCATTAACCAGCAAAGAAATTGAGTCAGTAATCAAAAATCTCACAACAAACAAAACTCCAGAGACAGATAGCTTCATAGGTGAATTTTACCAAATATTTAAAGAAGAGTTAGTACCTAGTCTCAAATAATTCCAAAAAATAGAAAAGGAAGGAAAACTTCAAATTCATTTCATGAGGCGATCATTACCCTGATACAAAGAGCAGATAAAACTACAGGCAATACTCCTGACAAACACAGATGCAATAATTCTCAATAAAATACTAGCAAACTGAATCCAACAATAGATTAAAAAATCATTCACCACAATCAAGTGGGACTTATTCCTGAGTTACAAAGGTGGTTTAATATTTGCAAATCAATCAATGTGATAAATAGGAGAAAGGATAAGAACCACATGATCATTTCAATAGATGCAGAAAAAGCATTTGACAAAGTACATCCATACATGATAAACACCCTCAAAAAGGTAGGTTTAGAGGGAGCAAACCTCAACATAATAAAGGCCATACAGGAAAAGCCCACAACTAACATTATCCTTAATGGGGAAAAACTGAGAGCTTTTCCCCTAAGGTCAGGAACAAGACAGGGATATCCACTCTCCCCACTTCTATTCAACATAGTACTGGATTTCCTAACCATAGCAATCAGACAAACAAACAAACAAACAAAAAGAAATATAAGTCATCAAATTGGTAAAGAAGTAAATCTTTCACTACTGGCAGATGATATGATACTATATATAGAAAATATAAAAGACTTTACCAAAAAACTACTAGAACTGATAAATGAATTTAGTAAGGTTGCCAGATACAAATATCAATGTAAAGAAATCTGTTACATTTGTATACACCCACAATGAAGCAGTAGAAAGAGAAATTAAGAAAACAGTCTCCTTTACAATTACAGCAAAAATAATAAGATATCTAAGAATAAACATGAAGAGATGAAAGTCCTGTACCCTGGAAACTATAAAACACTGATTTAAAAAATTGAAGAGAACAAAAAATGGAAAAATATTCCATGCTCATGGATTGGAAGAACAAATATTGCTAAAATGTCCATACTTCCCAAAGCAATCTACACATTGAATGCAATCCTTATCGAAATACCAACAGCGTTTTTCACAGAACTAGATCAAATAATCATAAAATTTTTAAGGAACCATAAAAGACTCAGAAGAGACAAAGCAGTCTTGAAAAAGGATAGCAAAGCCAGAGGCATCACAGTTCTGGACTTCAAGTTAAATTACAAAGCTCTAATGCTCTAAACAGTATGGTACTGTTACAAAAATAGACACATAGATCAATAAAACAGAATATAAAACCCAGAAATGAACCCACAACTATAGGGTGAATTAATCTTCAACAAAGCAGGAAACAATATGAATTGTCAAAAAAACAGTCTCTTCAACAAATGGTGTAGGGAAAACTCACAGCAACATGCAAAGGAATGAAACTGGAGCACTTTCCTACACCGTAAATAAAAATAAATTCAAAATGAATTAAAGACCTAGATGTGAGACCTGGAACCATAAAAATCCAAAAAAGAACACAAGCACATATTTCTTTGACATCAGCCATAGCAACTTTTTTCTAGATATGTCTCCTATGGCAAGGAAAACAAAAACAATAAACTATTGGGACTACATCAAAATAAAAAGCTGCTGCACAGTGAAGGGAACAGTCAACAAAACTAAAAGGCAGCCTATGGAATGGGAAAAGATGTTTGCAAATGACATACCTAATGAAGGATTAAGATAAAAAGTATATAAAGAACTTATAAAACTCAACACTCCAAAAATAAATAATCCAATTAAAAATGGACAGAAGACATGAATAGACATTTCCTCAAAGGAGACATCCAGGTGTCCAACAGACACATGAAAAGATGTTCATCATCACTTACCATTAAGGAATTGCAAATCAAAACTACAATGAGATACCACCTCACAACTGTCAGAATGCCTAAACCAATAACACAAGAAGCAACAAGTGTTGACAATGATGTGGAGAAAAAGGAACTCTACTGCACTGTTGGTCAGAGTGCAAACTGGTGCAGACACTGTGGAAAACAATATGGGAGTTCTTCAAAAAGTGAAAAATAGAACTACCCTAGAATCCAGCAATTGCATTACTGGATATTTACCCAAAGAATACAAAAACACTAATTCAAAGGGATACATGCACTCCAATGTGTATAGCAGCATTATTTACAATAACCAAATTATGTAAGCAGCCCAAGTATCCACTGACTGAGGAATGGATACCGAAGTGGTGTATATATGCAATGGAATATTATTATTCAACCATAAAAAAGAATGAAATATTGCCATTTGTAAGGCCATGGATAATGCTAGAGGGAATCCTGCTAAGAGAAACAAATCAATCAGAAACAAATACCATATGATTTCCCTCATATGTGTAATTTAAAAAATAAGTGATGGAAAAAAGAGAGAGAGACAAATCAAGAAAGAGGTTCTCTATAGAGAACAAACTGATGGTTACCAGAGGGGTGGTGGGGGGGGGGATGGGTGAAATATGTGATGGGGATTAAGGAGCACACTTGTGATCAGCACTAGGTGATGTATGGAATTTTTGAATCACTATATTGTACACCTGAAACTATTATAGTTGTATGTTAGCTTACTGGAATTAAAATAAAAACTGAGGGCTTCAGAGGGGAGAGGGGTGGGGGAATGGGATAGGCTGGTGATGGGTAGCAAGGAGGGCATGTATTGCATGGTGCACTGGGTGTTATACGCAACTAATGAGTCATCGAACTTTACATCACAAACCAGGGATGTACTGTATGGTGACTAATATAATATAATAAAAAATATTATTAAAAAAGAAAAAATAAATAAAATAAAAACTTAAAAAAATCATTAAAAATAGAACTCAAAAACATCTTTGAAAGAATTTTTAATAGACCTCAATAAATGTAAGAACATCCCATGTTAATGCATCATAAACACTTAAATTGTTAGGATGACAATATTCGCAAACTGATGTACAGATTCAAGATAATCTGTGAAAATCCCAGCTGCTTTTATGTAGAAATTGACCAGCAGATCCATAATTCATACAGAAATTAAATGGAACCAGAATAACAACAACAACAAAGAAAATTTTTAAAAAATACACATAGTTGGTGAAATTACAGTCTCACGTCACAATTTACATTGTTACAGGAATCAAGACTGTGTGGTACTGGATACAAATAGGCATAGAGTTCAGTGAAATTGAATTGGGAGTCCAGAAATATACCTTTATATTTAGTCAATTGATTTTTTAAAATATTTTATTTATTTATTTATTTGTCAGAGAGAGAGCACAAGCGGGGGAGCAGCAGGCAGAGGGAGAAGCAGGCTCCTCGCTGAGCAAGGAGCCCGATAGGGGACTGGATCCCAGGACTCTGGGATCATGACCTGAGCCAAAGGCAGATGCTCAACCAACTGAGCCACCCAGGTGTCCCTACAGTCAATTTTTATGAGGATGCCAAGATACTTCAATGGAGAAATAAAGGTCTTTTCAGCAAACACTTCCATGACCACAGGATACTCACATATTAAAAATTGGAGTTGGATCCATACTTCACATCATATTAAAAAATTAGCTCAAAATGGATGATAGATCTAAATGTAAGAACTAAAACTATAATTCTCAGAAGAAAACATAGAAGTAAACCTTCATGACCTCAAATTAGGCAACCATTTCTTAGATATAATGCCATAAGTATAAGTGAAAAAAATATAAATTAGACTTCATTAAAATTTAAAGCTATTGTGTTTTAAAAAACCTCATCAAGAAAGTGAAAAGACAACCCACAGAATGGGAGAAAATATTTGCAAATCATGTATCTGTTATTTTATATATATATATATATATATATATATATATATAACAAA
>NW_024423319.1:47951421-47976681 GCF_017311325.1 Ursus maritimus
ATATATATAACAAATATATATATATAACAAATATATATATAACAAATATATATATATAACAAATATATATATAACAAATATATATATATAACAAATATATATACAACAAATATATATATAACAAAATGTATAACTATCTCTTAAACCTCAAAAATAAAAAGGCAACCAAATTTTTAAAAAATAGCCAAATTATTTGAATAAACATTTCTCCAAAGAGGATATACAAGTGGCCAACCAGCATATGAAAAGATGCTCAACATCATTAGTCAAAAGGAAACATATCAAAACCAGAATGTGATATCACTTCATATCCACTAGGATGGCCATTTTTTTTTAAAGACAGTAATAAGTATTAGCAAAATCATAGAGGAATTGGATCTCTCACACATTGCTAATGAAAATGTAAAATAATAAAAATTAGTGGAAAACAATTTAATGGTTCTTCAAGAAGTTAAACTGATTCACTAAATGGCCCAGTGATTCTGTTCCTATGTACTTGAACCAAATGTCCGTACAAAAACTGGTACACCAAAGTTCATAGCAGCATTAATCATCATATCCAAAAAGCAGAAACAATCCAAATATCTATCTACAGATGAATGGATATCCCAAATGTGATGTATTCATACAATGAAATACTATTTGGCAATAAAAAGTAAAGTTCTGGTACATGCTACAACATGAACCTTATAAATATGCTCAGTGAAAGAAATCAAAAACAAAAAGGCACATATTGTACAATTTCATTTATATGAGTTGTCCAGAATAAGCAAATTCATAGAGAAAGAAAGTAAATTATTTGTTGACAGGGGCAGGGGTTAGGGGTGAATATTGAGCTGACGGACCATGCTTCCCATGAGCCAGAATGTGCACTAAAGAATATAGCTGGGCATACAGCATCTAGCTAGCATCCCATCCAAAGTCATCAATCTGCCACAGTATAATAAACCCAACAGACAGATCTGTGCTGAATTTATTGCCCTAACCAGGGTTTAAGGGGAGTTACAAGCAGTAAGCAGAAAATGGGTTGCCTTTTCAAATAATAGTGTAATGGGAAGTTCCCACAAGCTTCCCCCAATGAAGCCACCAAATTGCTGCATAAATGAAGAGCCAGAGTCTGGGCATCTGTCCCACAGAGGGCACCAATTCCAGGTCCCAACATAATAATGAAGAATATAGATTCCGTTTAGTCAGGTAATAACTTTTTCAACCTTTTTCACCCCCTCTTTTCCAACCAGGACCTGGGGAAAATAGAAGTAGGAGATCAAGTTGTGAAAGAGGTGAAACAGGAAGAATAGTACAGGTCATTCCATCTTTTCACTTAAATTTTTGAATCTGATTCAGGACAAGACCTGTCTGTGTAGGCATACAGCTTAAATTCATTGTGAGATTTTTTTTTTTAATTCGTATTGGACTGGACTTCTTAATAAATATGAGCTAGACTATGTTAAAACCTGAAATTTACCACATAAGTTAGGGGATCTTCTGAAGAAATTTTCCAAGTATAGATATATTATTGAATGGGTCTGAAAGAATAGTGTATGAAAAAATACATTTTGGATGACTTTACCTCACTTATGTCATATTATTCAATAAATTATTCTACTGTTATGTATTTTTAAAATATTTCAAAAGTGTAAAGAATTATTTTTCAGGAAAACTATAATGTGCTAAGCCTATTCAACTATTATTTGCTCCTTTTAAAATTTAATCGATTGGGAAAATGGCATATCTATGGCAAAGCTTTTCTATGTGTATTATAAACATTTGGAAGTAGGTTTTAGTGAATAAACATTGTATCACTGTGTATCAACTCTATTTTTGAACAAGTAATTTCCCCCCTTTATTGTCTTAGTAAAAATAAATTTAAAAGATTATTAAAGATAAGGCTGTTTAGAAGCAAAATTAGATGTGATCCATGGAGACCCAATCATACGAATTTTATCTGGACTTATTCTAAATGAAAGTATCAAAAAGTTTTTTAAACTGTCCTTTTTTCTTCAGAATTCAACTATATAGGGAGAAAATAACACACATATTGAATAATCTAGTTAATTTATTTATGAAAGAGTCGAGATACCATGGATAGCATGTTCTCTAATCAATGTCCATGTAAATATTTACATATATAAAGTGTCTAAAAATTAATACATTAAGATTACTTTTTATGTTATCTGCCTCCCTCTAATAGACTCTGAGCACTGTTGGGACAGCACCTGTGATTTATTCATCTCTTTATCCCCAGCACACTGCCTAGACCCTGGCACATGATGTTTGTATGTAAATGATTTAGAATGAATGAATGGATGGTGGTAGACAGATGACTGAAATTGTTCAGCAAATATTTCTGCTTGAAGGCAAGAGGCAGAGTTAGATAAATATCAGGAAAACACTATTTTAAGAAGGTCCCAAACCTTTAACTTACCCTGAAGTCAGTATTCCTATAGAAGCAAGAGCCATGTTTCAATTATTATTGTATCTACCTTCATATCCAGTATTATGTTGTGAACATATAAAGTCCTCCATAATAGTCAATGCATTGGGTTAAATTCAATGGTGCAAATGCAGTACGGGTGTGCTTTGATCCCTATGGCTCATATTGCTCTTCAAGTAGCCTGCTGTATAGGACACTAGGCGGAGTTCTTTTAGGGTTCACTGAGGTATGCACACCAGGAGGAAACAAACAAACAAACAAAAACAAAGAAAAAACATTGTAAGCCAGTGTCATTGTGATCAGCAGTATTCAGGGTATATCATTTTCACATCTTGTACCTTTTTTCACTTCATGGTCTATGTAGAGACTATAAATCACAGCCAAAATATTTTTAATGTGAATATTGTCACTCAAGTAAACCAGGTGCTTTCAGATCCCTAAATTATTCTAAAGCTACATAGCTTAGCCACAGAGGTTCAGATTGAGAAATAAATGGCATGAATTCCACTCCCGCATTTGTCACTGAGTTATGGGGAGACAATCTTCTATTGTCCCTGTGCATCTACTTTTTAGCTCACAAAGTCAGGAAACACTGGTTTCTACTGATTTCTTCATACATATGTAAAGGGGTTTAACAAGATTGGAAGCCAGATGCTAGATATTGACATATGTTTTCACACATCACCTTTTTATTTGCCTGATTCTACATTGTTCTAAATGCTTCCTTTGTGGCCCGAAGTGTCCCATTAGTACCCTTAGAGTAGCTTCCTCATCCAGCAGATTCTGGCTCAATTTTTGCGTTATATAATTAGTGAATGATTTTTATTCAGCATTGATGATTGTCATTCTGGACCAATACAAACCTGAGGGTAGTTTTTTTGGGAGAAATTCATGCAGTGATATTTTAAAGGAATAGAATAGACCCCCTGATTAAATACTACTAATCACAGGGATCTTGAGGGCCATACATATTTTCTGAACCTTTTTCAGTAATGATATGACAGTCCTCCAAACCACTTATATGAGAAATATTAAAATTATAATTGAAAATGAGTTTTGGCAGAATGGTAGTGACTCTCTGTTCCTGTTCCTGCTCTACATCTAAAGTCCAGGCTGGAAGAGCTAGGATGTGTTTGTGATAGTGTAAGTTCTTTATTCCATGCCCCTGGAATCATTCCACTCTGCAGAGTTGAAAGAAATACTAATAGTATTTTTATAGTGTATCTTTTCATTGTGCAAGATTTTCACATCTGACACAGAAATAGATTTAAATGTTGCTGTTTGAAGATAATGAGTTGAAATTAGTTCTCCAATAATCACAAGTGGTACTTGGGGGACAAATTTGGCACTATGAAACATTATGTATTCCTTTTAATTTAATTGAGTACAATGATATATTTAGTTGTTACTAGAAATTAAGTGTTAAATACAAAGAGGTGTATGTCTCTCTTTGCACGTTCAGACTATCTAGTATCGGGCTCTTATTAACTTACAAACTGTTGAAAAGGACTGCACTTTAATATCCTGGCATCTCAGGTTTTGCAGTTTAAACCTAGCTTACCCTCCATGTGAATAGAGTTCCTTTTTCTCTAATAGCTCACATTGTGGAAGACCAGGGCTCAGATGCATTACTCCCTTTTTGGTTCTTAGCAGAGAAGGGCAGTTATAGACCATTCAATCTAAAGGATAGATGGATGACAGATTAAATAGTTGATAGATAGATAGATGATAGATGATAGATAGATAGATAGATAGATAGATGATAGATAGATAGATAGATGATAGATAGATGATAGATAGATAGATAGATGATAGATAGATGATAGATAGATACAGATATAGATAGATGTTGATAGATAGAAATATATTTAAACATAATCTATTGAAGCCACTCAAATACAAGTTTTCTCACATTTCTGACCAAGGAAAGTTTAAACATGGGTGTTTTTAAGAATGCCAACAACCAATTACTATTCATAACACATCTTGCAGTAAATCTCAATGTATATATCACTTCTTTATGCATTCATCAGTCAGTGGACATGGGGGTGCCCTCCATAGTTTGGCTATTGTAGAAAATGCTACTATAAACATCAGGGTGCATTATTCTTTTGGATTAGTACTTTGTATTCTTTGGGTAAATACCCAAGAGTACTATTACTGGATAGTAAGGTAGATCTATTTTTAACTTTTTGAGGAACCTCCATACTGTTTTCCAGAGTAGCTGTACCAGTTTGCATTCCCACCAAGAGTGCAGGAGGGTTCCATTTTTTCCACATCCTCACCAACTCCTGTTTTATTATTTGTTTGGTTTTTTTGCATTATTGATTTCAGCTATTCCGACAGGTGTCATGTGAAGTCTCATTGTAGTTTTGACTTGTATTTCCCTGATGCTGAGTGATGTTGAGGATCTTTTCATGTGTCTGCTGGCCATCTGGATGTCTTCTTTGGAAAAATGTCTACTCATGTCTTCTCCCCAGGTTTTAATTGGATTATTTGTTTTTTAGATGTTGAATTTTGTAAGTTCTTTATATATTTTGGATAATAACCCTTTATCAGATATATCATTTGCAAATATCTTCTCCATGTCATAGGTTGCCTTTAGTTTTGTTGATTGCTTCCTTTACTGTGCAGAAACTTTTTATCTTGATGAAGTTCCAATAGTTAATTTTTGCTTTTGTCTCCCTTGCCTGAGAAGATATAGTAAGAATTTACTATGGCTGATGTCAAAGAGGTTATTTTATGTGTTCTCCTCTAAGATTTTAATGGTTTCATGTCTCACAATTAGGTCATTAATCCATTTTGAATTTATTTTTGTGTATGGTGTAAGAAAGTGGTCCCATTTCATTCTTTTGTATGTTCCTGTACAGTTTGCCCAGCACCATTTGTTGAAGAGACTGTATTTTTCCCATTGGATATTCTTTCCTGATTTGTCAAAGACTAGTTGACCATATAGTTGTGGGTTCATTTCTGGGTTTTCTATTCTGTTCTATTGATCTTTGTATTTTTGTGCCACTACTATATTGTCTTGATCACTACAGCCTTGCAATATATCTTGAAGTCTGGAATTGTGATGCCTCCAACTTTGTTTTTCTTTTTCAGATTGCTTTGACTATTCAGGATCTTTTGTGGTTCCATACAAATTTTAGTATTGCTTGTTCTAGCTCTCTGATAAATGCTGGGTGTATTTTGATGAGGATTGCATTAAATGTGTAGGTTGTTTTGGGTACTATAGACATTTTAACAATATTTGTTCTTTCGATCCATGAACATGAAATGCCTTTCCATTTCTTTGTGTCCTCTTCAAGTTTTCTCATCAGTGTTTTATAGTTTTCACAGTACAGGTCTTTCAACTCATAGGTTAGGTTTATTCCTAGGTATCTTATGGTTGTTGGTAGAATTATAAATGGGATCAATTCCACAATTTCTCTTTCTGCTCCTTCATTACTGTATATATAAATGCAACAGATTTCTGTAACATTTGATTTTTTATCCTGCAACTTTATTGAATTCATTTTTCAGTTCTATCAATTTTTTGGTGGAGTCTTTTAAGTATTCTATATAGAATCATGCCATCTGCAAATAGCAAATGTTTGACTTCTTCCTTGCTGACTTGAATGTCTTTTAATTCTTCTTTGTTGTCTGCTTGCTGTGGCTAGGACTTCTAGTAGTACATCAAATAACAGTGGTGAGAGTGGACATCCTTGTCCTGTTCCTGACTGTAGAGGAAAAGCTTTGTTTTTGCCCATTAAGGATGTTATTAACTACAGGTTTTTCATATGTGGTCTTCATTATGTTGAAGTATGTTCCCTCTAAATCTACTTTGTTGAGGGTTTTTGTCATGAAAAGATGTTGTACTTTGTCAAATGCTTTTCCCGCATCTGTTGAAATTTTCATATAGTTATCTTTTCTTTTATTAATGCTGTGTATCACATTGATGTATTTGCAAATATTGAACTACATTTGCAACCCAAGAATAAAACCCACTTGAGCATGGTGAATGATTCCTTTAATGTTTTGTTGGATTCAGTTTGCTAGTATTTTTTGAGAACTTCTGAATCCGTGTTCATTAGGGATATTGGCCTGTAGTTCTCTTTTTTAGTGGAGTCTTTATCTGGTTTTGAAATCAGGGTAATGCTGCCTAACAGAATGTATTTGACAGTTTTCCTTCCATTTCTATGTTTTGAAATAGTTGGAGAAAAACAGGTATTAACTCTTTTTAAAATGTTTGGTGGAATTTGCCTGTGCAGCCATCTGTCCCTGGACTTTTGTTTGTTGGGAGATTTTTGATTACTGATTTGACTTCTTCGCTGGTTATTGGTCTGTTCAATTTTTTTTTTATTTCTTCTGTTTAAATTTTGGTAGTTTATATGTTTCTAGGAGTATATCCATTTCTTCCAGGTTTTCTGATTTGTTGGCATATAGTTTTTTATAATATTATCTTATAATTTTTTGTATTTCTGTGGTATTGATTGTAATTTCTTCTCTCTTATTTGTGGTTTTATTTATTTGGGTCCTTTCCTTTTCTTTTTGATAAGTTTGGCTAGAGGTTTATCAATTTTATTATTTTTTTTTTCAAAAGAAATCCAAGGAAGAATCCTCCCCCAAAGTCTTCACAGACAGCATGGTCCTGGTGACGCCTTTATATGAAACATCTAGCCTCCATAACTATAAAACAATAAATTTCTGTTCATTTAAGCTACCTAGTTTATGGAAATTTATTATTACAGCTGAAGGAAACTAATACACCAATCAGGCAGATTTGGGACCACATTTCTTAAACCAACATGACTCATCCATAAAAAAATTGAGAATTTTTTCAATTTCAAATTGAAATTTTAGTTTTCAAGTGGTAACACAGGGAAACAAATGCTAACCTTCATTGAAGAAACACACCCTGAATAAAAGCTTTAATTATTTAGTACAGATAAAGTTGCAAGGAACAAGAACATAACATTAAAAGTTACTAAACATATGACCAACACATGTTATTACAAATACATGCATGGCAAAGCCACTAAACTATAGATTAAACAGTAGAGTTTAAGGAAACAGAGTATGAGAATTAACTGATATGGCTTCTGAGTAGACATTTTGACTAAGCTTTAGGAGACTTCCACTTTTGTAGTTTTGGTCTAGTAATCCAGAAGAATATATACACTCTGAAAAGTCTATTAACATTCTCTTTCCCAGCTACATATCTGTGTGAGCCAATTTTCTTCATATCCTTCAACCACCATAACACAGTGCAGTGGGTTGAATGTAGAACTGCATCATAATATCCAGCTGTCTTCAGAAACCCAGGTATTAAATAGATTTGTAAAAGTGAAAAACTATGCTATATTGTATATTTTTGTAAAATATAGTTATAAAATATTAATTTAATATATAATGGATTTATTATATTTAAATTAAAAATTAATAAATACTTTTTAAATGTTCTCAGATTTCACTTCTAGTCCAGTAAGTATCTATCAGGTTAAACAAAAGTTCTTTGAAGTCTTTAATAATTTTATGAGTGTAAAGGTATCCTAAAGCCCTGCAGGACTGCTGATTAAACAGAACTTAGAGGGAAATATAGCTGGATAAGTACTTAGGAATGTATTTTATACTATTTCTTTTTAAACTTTATATTTAAAAATAAACATAAATTCACAAAAAGTTCCAAGGATAGTACAAAGCAGTCCCATGTACCCTTTAATCAGTTTCCCATAGTTACATCTTATGGAACCAGGAAATAGGCATGAGTAGATTCATGTAACTACCGCTGCAAACAAGATACAGACTGTTTTTATCACCATAAAAATCTCGCTGATGTTGTATCTCATTGTGGGCATTCTAAATAACTTCCAATTGTTGAACTTATTTCATTGTTTTTTATACATTATTTTGGAAAAATAGTTGATTAAGAAACTTGAATAGTATAAAAATTTTAATCATATTTCATAATATCTTAAAAAAGGAAGAAATCTAGGTTATACGTAAAGACATGAGTGTCCTAAGGTTTAATAAAATGACACTGCATTGAAATTCAGCCTTATGTATACCATGGATTAAAGTTTTGAAGTGGAATGTTAGATTGGGAAGATTATGTCTTGATTTTAAATGTTAGGAAAAGTGAAAGCCAAACAGAATTTCAACAGAAGAACTTATCTGTGGTCTCATTTAACATGTTGCACTTTGGATTCAAAATGTGTGTCTCAAACCATATATACCATATTAAATCTCCCTTTCAGAGCAGGGTTTTAACTGCCTTTCCTTCCATTCCAAGTATTCCATAAAACCTTTCAATAAATCACTTCCAGTGTTAAGAAACTCACTTTTTAAGAAAGTCCATTTCATATGGTAAATTGTTTTTGCTGTTTTTCCTGATATTGATCTAAAAATTTGTTTCCCTAATGTATTTACCCTTCAGTAGATACTTTTCTTTTCTTGACTCAGAGTAAGACATCCCTCTTCTTATGAATCAAGTATTTTTAGTTAAGTTTTAAATCCTATCATTAAAGTGACTTTTTAGGCTAAAAAATTTGTGTATCAACTATCCTCATTTATCAGACCCTTAGCCTTTGTAGTTGGAAAAATGCCAGTTCATTAATGCACCTTTTAAATAGTGGTATCCACAATAAAGCACAATATTCTAGGTTTGGTCTAATTTCTGTACAACATGTCAAATAAAGTGTATAATATGGGATCATTAAGCCTTGAATTGTCATAAAGAAACTAATATAAATAAATAAAACTCTAATTTTCAGACTGAATTATAACAGAAAAAATGTCTTAGTAGCACAGAAAGAAATAATTATAATCAGAGAAAATTTTCTTTGCAGAGCAAAAAGCTGAATTTTTGCAGAGGTATTACATTCATACTTGGATTTCCATTGTGCCAGTATTAAATTGGTTCTTCTTGGTGCAAAATGAAAAAGCAAATGTATTTTCTTTCTGAGAAGCTAAATTTATTTTCACTTTCTCACTTCCTTGACTACAACGTTGCATTGTTAAAAGCAAGACAATAGGCCCAAAATGGAGTCACTTATGCTAAGCCGCACATCACTAAACTGAGCCATAATTATAGCTTAGTCTCTCCCAGAAATGGAATCTTAAACCAGTCAGTCAGGAATAACCAGATCAGCACTAATTAAGTAACCTATCTGATAGACCCCTACTATCCCCTGAAGGAAAACGGCTTTGCAATAACCAACCCACCTTTTTGCTTAGTATAATTTCTTTGTTCCTGCTCCTTTCTGCCTCTAACTGTACCAGGGTAAGAGAACATTTATTCTATTATCTTTTCACAGATTCCAAGACATTTAGCCTGAAACACCTTAAACCTTAATTTAAGACAATTTCCACTTGGCCTTTTATGGAGAATAAAGTGTTCAATGCTCTTTTAAAAAAAGGAAAAAAAAAGAAAAAGAAAGAAACCGATTCTGGGAAAACGCTGGTGCTGGTGGTAGCACAATTTTGGATCTTCCTGAATTCCACAGACAAACTCCCAAATTACCAATAAGGGAGAACATAAAAAAATATCATTCCCAGAGGTTCTTCCTAAATAATCTTTGGAGAGTAAGTTTCAGACATCTGAAATGACCAATGAGATAGTACTATAAAGCTGGTAGTAAGAACTAAATATACAGCTATATGCAAAACTAAGACTAAATGAGAGTTAAAGGGAGCAATTATAATATCACCATTTTGTAATCCACAATTAAAGAATGAAATCAAATATTATTATATCTCCTCTTAAAAATCTCACATAACTTCCTACAGCTTTGGCAAAAGGATCAAAACTGAATCGGATGAAGCCTCTGGATTCAGCCGTCAATTTGCAGAAACACAAAGATCAGAGGAACAATTTGAACTGTTCTGTGAGTCTGAAATCAGCAAAATTCAGGTTAAATGACCTAGGTATTTCAGCGGATAAATTCTAAGGAAAAGAAAGAGATGGAAGGGAAATTTAGTGATGTAACCATGAAGAAATGCAAGCCAGATACTCCTAAAAGTGAAGGTAGTGGTTACTTTTGGAAGGAGGAAGGACACTGGTTTGAATGGGGTATATAGAAATGCTTCTCAGGTGCCTGACAAAGATCTATTTCTTGATCTGGGTGGTGGTTACAAGGGTGTTTGCCTCATAATAAGGTAAGCTATACAGGTACCTGGCTGGCTCAGTTGGTAGAGCATATGACAATCTCAGGGTTGTGAGTTTAAGCCTTATGTTGGGCATGGAGCTTACGTAAAAAGAAAAAAAAAGTAAGCTATAAATTTGTTTTGTGCAGTTTTTTTGCATCTGTGTTTTATTTTTACCAAAAAAAGGTAAAAAAGGAACTAAAGAAGCAAACAAATCATTATATTTCTGGAGAAAATATTTTCTCTTCTTTTCCCCAAGTTTATAACATGTATTTATGAAAACTATTTTCCTACCCATTAGTTTTTCTTGTTATTAGAATTCCCAGATTCTTCCATATCCACGTTAAAATAGAGACCACAGCCACAGGTGTTTAAATTACAGGCCAGGTAAAGTGAATAAAACAGGAGAAAAGAGTCTCCATCTATTATTTTCTTACTCTCTGTACTGTATACTTTTGAGCTATTCAAACTGTGACCCATAACACATGTTGAACTACAAACCATTACCAGTCCAATGAGGAAATAAATGCAGAAATTTTAAGCGTTTAGAAATTATAATCATTTGATGTTGTTTTATATCTGTTAAACCTAAGAATACAATATTTGGGCTTACATTTTGAATGTTTTAGTAGTTTTTCACCTTATATTTTCTAGGGTTATGATAAAAGATAAAGAAGTCAATATTTTTATAAGAATTCATTTTATTATATTTTACAAATATACTTATGCCCAAAAGATTGAAAAAAAAAAAGACTGCTTCTTCATCACAGGTAATTTGAAAAGCACTACTTAGAGATTCTGCTTTCTTGATATTTATTTCTGTTTCATTAAGTTTGGGAGACCTGAAACAGTTCATCATTTGTCCCAGATAAAGGCAAATATCTGTCACATTGCTCTCTTCCTTATGCAATCTAACTATAACCACCATGCCAGGAAAATTAAGAGAAATTATTTTTCAATAACTTGTAAAAAGAGTAAAAAAATTTTTTTTGGTTTTAGTTTTAGTTTTAATGATTTAAGTACTGCCATGTCTGAAAAGGAGAAGAATGTTGAAAGAATGCTCAAAATATATTATGACAAAGTTCATGTACCTTTAATTCTCTGGTTCTTTAAACTGTTCTGAATATGCATTTTGGAGGCATTTATATGAAGGAAAAAGAGACGAGAGAGAAATTTTATAATAACATTAATATAATGCCTCCAGCCTTATTTAATGAATATTTTTCTAATTTAAAAAACAAAATATTTTTATCATAAAATCATTGGAATACGCTGAAGAATGAGTGAAAAAATCATAAAAACCTACCATTCAATGATAACCACTCAAGTTTTTGAGTGTGTGTATGTACTTCCAATCCCAATCTCTCTCTCCACGCACATACACACATACATACACCTCACATGAATAACACATAAAATTCGCACATACCATTTTTTAAATATAGAAATTTACTGTATTTTTAAATAATTTTTATTCCCAATACACAGTTCTCCTTTCATTATTCACATAGTGTACAGTCTCAGTTTTCCCCATTTGAATTACCATGCATAAAAGCCATATTAAGAAATGTCAACTTTATTGAAGATTTTGTAGAGGATCCAGAATAGGGATTTTATATCACTTTCCTAGATATCCTTGCCCTCTGTCACTCCTCCCCTGTGAACAGATACCTAGGACAAACAATTTAAAATTTATTTCAAATAGTTATATTCTTAAAATCCTGTCCTGGTCAAACTCAGAAAGGTATAAAATAATTTTCCTTCCTGCAGTTCTTTATTAGGTCCTTTTTTCCCCATCAGGATTTTCCCAACATAATTTCACCTGCTCCACGCATGTGTTTTGCAGGATAATTCAGTCCTGTCTCATTTGCTACCCCAGTGTTCATGATCATTCCCATCAAGGTGCTCGGGAAAGCAGAGGCCTTCAGCAAACAGGACTCACCATTTTCTTAAAAGCAATGAAGTTTAGAAATAATGTTTGTTACTTTTCACACAACTTTTTCACTTATAAACTGGCATTCTACAGATTCTTATGTATTTTTGATCACACAAGCCTTAATTCCTAAATACATCCCAGCCTTTGGATTATCATAATTCATTTAGTCAAATCTTTATACTAACTAGGTCATTTAAGTAGTTTATAAATTGTCTTATTATAAAATACACTGTACTGAGCATACTTTAGGTAAATCTTTTGAAACATCTCTGATTATTTCTTTACTTGAACTTTTGGGCTAAAAGATTATTTAAAGTTGCTGAATACATAGAAGCAAAATAACAATATCCTTGCTCCATATTTTATGGGCTGCTTGTATGTCCTTTGTAAAAAAAAATTGTCCCTTCCCATTCTTTGTTTTTGGGGGGCTTATATGTATTTTTCTTACTGATTTCTAGTTCTGCTTATATTAAGGCTATCAACACATCATATGCTATAACTTTTCCTTACTTTGTAGTTTGTTTTTTATTAAGACAGATTTTTTGTTGTATAATTAGAGATTATTTTAATATCTATGTAACCGAATTTGTTGGTATTCTTCCTTTGCTTTTATACTTAGCAGAATCATAAGATGTTTATATTCCAGGTTAGGGAATAATTCATTCATTTCCTCTCCCCCCTTTTTAAAAAATTTCAACAACTCCTGGGTCTAATTTTTACATTTAAGGCTTTTGTTCACCTGAAATTTTTGAAATATTGGTTTATAGTGTGAGTTAAGTCTTAAACTCACTCTCAGATTCATCAATTCTACTCCATTTCTATGGTCACCACCCTGATTTGAATTCTAATCACTCCTCTATGACATTATTGTGCCAGTCTCCTATGGGTTAGAAAAAAAAATTGAAGGCTTATCTCAGAAGGTATATTACATGACATAGAGATATATATCACAAGAAGAAGAAGAAAGTCTTAGAAGATAAATCCAAGAGTTCCAACAGAAAATAATGGAACAAATAATAGAAAAATATATATCAGAGCTGAAGTGGGACTAAAATTGTCAGATTGAAAGAGCCTGCAACATGCCATTCTGAATGAGAGAAAAACTGACCCATGTAGGAATTTCCTGATGAAATTTGGTAACACCAAGAGTAAAAATAAATCCTAAATGCTTCAACGGTTTAAAATAAATAAAAGATAACCTCCAAAGAAATATGAATCAGCTTAGCTTCAGATTTCTCCTCAGCAGTGCTAGGTTCCAGAAAGGTATGCAGTGATGCCTTCAAATATCTAAGGGAAAATGATTGTATTATAAAAGTCTATAAGCAGCCAAACTATCGAACATGTGTTGTGATAGCATTACTTCCTTCATTTTGTAAAAGGAGAGTCAAAAATACAGTTTACCTAATTAATGTAATAAAGTATGGAAAAGCATAAAGTTGCAGAGCTCAACTAGGGTCTGAAAACCACACAATATGAATAGTAATAAAAACAATAGTGGATGCTTTACCTGGAAAAGAAAAGATACAGGGAGGGCACAATAATGACTGCAAATGTTGGAAAGACTGCCATTTGATGATATGACTTTTATTTTTCTTCCATGACCATTTATTTCCTACATCTGATAATTCTATTCTTATTTCTGAGTCCCAGTTATCTCTGATCTAGTGTGGTTTGCTGCCAAGTGATCTATGTCAGATGTTATGACAGCATTCCTCATTTATTTTCCAATTTTCTGCTGGTTACTTTTTCTACTTAAATTTTCTAGAATGTGTGCCATTTTATTTACTCTCTATTATATCTTATAACAACTTTCTTCCATTTTATTTATGCTGACCCCCAGTTTATAGGACTTGTAAAATGAAGAATCCAATTTATTTTGTTGCTAGTTATTTAACTTGATCAAATCTAGATCCTCAGTGAGAGTATAAATGTAGCACTTTTCTCAAAACCTAGTATATTGTAAATCCTCAGAAAGTTATTTATTATTGGCAGTAGGTCAAAATATTATTTCTTTCTTTCTTCCTATTGCCTTGTCCCCTCAAGAAAATCAGTCCACATTCAGTAGCAATTTGATTACATTGCTGTAATTGTGTTGTTTCTCACATCATAATTCCAGTGTTAAATTCCAATTTTCAAACTTCAGTGTGTATCAGACTAACCTATGCAGTTTATTAAAAGGTAGAAACTTGGGGCATCTGGGTGGGTCAGTCAATTAAGCATCTGCTTTTGGCTCAGGTCATGATCCCAGGGTCCTAGGATCGAGCACCACATCAGGCTTCCTGCTCAGTGGGGACCCTGTTTCTCCCTTTCTCCTCTGCCCATGCTCACTCTCTCTTTCTCAAATAAATAAATAAAATCTTTAAAAAAATAAAATAAAACGTAGAAACTCGGGCCTTATCTCTAAAAGTTTTTATTGAGCAAACCTGGGGTAAGCTTATATTTAAGCATTTTAGGTAAGTATCCACGACCACAAACCACATTTTGAGAAATTGGCATCCTCATGGATGTATAAATGTCTAATTATAATCTCTGTAGCCATTGGAATGGACTGTAGTTACCAGTCTGTACTGATACTCTTCTAGTGAAAGAGACCTCTCACAAGACAGACCATTGCTGTTCAAAATAACTCTTATTTTTATGTAATCTTATATTTGTAATGTCCATTACTAATAAGGTAACCAATTATCCAGGTTTGGTCAGGACTGAGTGTTTTCTGGGAATGTGGTACTCTTAATGATGAAACTGAAGCAATTCCAGGAAAACCAAGATAAGTTGGTCACAAACTCCTAAATTCTAAAATATTCCTTTGGAAAAAAAAAGAATAAAAGTATAAAGAAAATGTTTATTAACTTTCATAGTTTTAACAATACGATACACATGAAATATACCAGGCACTATTCATGTGACAGACATAACAATGAGAAATATAGACTCTCTTTTCCCTTATGGGGTTTTCAGTCTATTGGGAGAGATACAAATCGTTACTACAATTAAATTATATGAGAGTGGAATATAAATTATTAAAAGATCACATATCACAGGCACCTAACTAAGTGAGATCACTGACAGCTTCCTGAAGACTTAGTCATCAATTGGTATAAGTACAACAAATTATTTAATCCTACAAGACTATACTGGAGGAAGCCACTTGAATAATTATGTCCAAGATGGCAGTAAAGAATATTCGATGGGAAAGACAGTCTCTTCAACAAATGGTGTTGGGAAAACTGGACAGCAACATGCAGAAGAATGAAACAGAACCACTTTCTTATATCATACACAAAAAGAAACTCAAAATGGATGAAAGACCTAAATATGAGATAGGAAACCATCAAAATCCTAGAGAAGAACACAAGCAATAACCTGTTTGACATCAGCCATAGCAATTTCTTACTAGATATGTCTCTTGAAGCAGAGGAAACAAAAGCAAAAATGTACTGTGGGAATTCATCAAAATAAAAAGCTCCTGTACCATGAAGGAAACAATCAACAAAACTAAAAGGTAACTACATAATGGGAGAAAATATTTGCAAATTATGTATGTGATAAAGGATTAGTGTCCAAAATATATAAAGAACTTATAAAACTTAACACATGAAAAAAATAATCCAGCTAAAAAATGGACAGAAGACATGAGGAGACATTTTTCCAAAGAAGACATTCACATGGCCAGCAGACACATGATGATGCTCAACATCATTCATCATCAGGAAAATACAAATCAAAACTACAATTAGATATCACCTCACAGCTGTCAGAATGGCTAAAGTTAACCAACACGTGAAAAAACAGATGTAGGCAAGGATGTGGAGAAAAGGGAACCCTCTTACACTGTTGGTAGAAATAAAAACGGGTGCAGCCATTCTGGAAAACAGTATGGAGATTCCTCAAAAAGTTAAACTACCCTATGATCCAGCAATTGCACCATTAGATATTTACCCAAAGGATTAAAATATACTGATTTGAAGTGATACATGCACCCCACTGTTTATAGCAGCATTATCAAGAATAGCCAAATTACAGAAAAACCCCAAATGTCCCCTGACTGATGAATGGATAAAAAAGTGTGATAGATACATAGAATGGAATATTACTCAGTCATAAAAAAAGAATGAAATCTTACCATTTGCAATGACATGGATGGAACTAGAGTGTATTATGCTAAGTGAAATAAGTCAGTCAGGGAAATACAAATACCATATGATTTCACTTAGATGTGGAATTTAAGAAATGAAACAGATTAACATTGGGGGGGAAAGAGAGAGAGAGAGGCAAACCATAAAACAGACTCTTAACTGTAGAGCACAAACTAAGGGTTGCTGGAAGGGAGCTAGGTGGGGGGATGGGCTGAATGGATGGTGGGTATTAAGGAGGGCACTTGTGATGAGCACTGGGTGTTATATGTAACTGATGAATCATTAAATTCTACTCCTGAAACCAATATTAAACTGTATGTTAAATAACTGTAATTTAAATAAAAATTTGAAACTACAAATAAATATAAAAATAAAATAAAATCTCATAACTTATTGCCTATCTTTCTGCAATAAATTTTGAATTATACTCTGCTTTCATTTGCTACCATAGAGCTTAATCTTATGACAGTGGCCATAAGGATCCTTTAAAATTGGATGTCAGGACTTTTGGCTTTGCCCATTTATAGAAAGCTGAAAAAAGAATCATTCCCAAATTAACAACCATATAATGAAACAAAAAACCTACAAAACCATAACTTTTCTTAAATTCATCAGAGAACTGAAGTAAACCCAAGGAAAGAAAGGTATCTCCAAAGTCACGTGGGATTCACACATTTGTTTACCAGGAGCTATACATAGGAGGAAGATGGGGCTACCACAGATACAGGGAATATTTAGGACAATTTTTAAATTAATTGCTAAAGGTTTAGTGTTTTTTAATGTGACAGTATGGAAATTTTAAGAGCTGGAAATAAAGAGAAATTTGCATCCACTTGCTGTCTCCATGGATCTTACTATGTTCTCAAGAGAGACATGAGATCCAGGGTAAAAACTAGAAAGAACACCCCTTATTGGTACAAGCCTAGGTGAAAGGATCAAAGTTAGCTACAGGAAAGGCAAGAAGCCCCACTTAGATCTTATTCTTCTAAGAACATAAGCCTTAAGATACTGGGGGGAGGGGAGAAAAATCCCCCAGGCCACATTTAAAGTTCCATTACTAGATGAAGGAAAAACAAACCATAAAAACCCTCTGCAGAAAGGTATAGGAAACCATCCTAAGCTCAGATCATTAGAAATCCATGTCTGCTAAGGGAAGAAACAAAAACCATCTTCCGTACAGCTTTATTAAAGATAAGATCCAAGGTAGAATTCAGCTGTCACAAGTAGAAGGGGAAGGCTCTTTGAGAAATTGCCACGCCCAAGAACCAGGGACAAACGGTCTACCTAAAACTTATACTGAACCAGGACAACAGAGAATGCACCAAACAACAAGTAAACTTAGAATTTAAAGATCATGGTGCACCGTAGGTAAGCAACAAAAGAGAAATCTAGCTCAACTCCTTACTAGACTTATTCAAACCCTCACAATAGACCTAACAGAAGACTTAACAGAAATGTCCTCAGGCATAAGTGTTATTTACCTCAGTATCTACTGTTCTACACATAATGTCCAGCTTTAATTTTTAAAAAAGTCAAATGATAAAAGAAAAATTGTTGAGAAACAAAACAATCAGTAAAATAAGACTCAGGTATGACTCAGAAGTTGGTAATTAATAAAAGAGAGGGATTTTAAATAACTATAATTAATAAATTAAAAGTTATATGTGGAAAACATGTATAATATCCATTAACATATGAATAATTTCAGCAAAGACATGGAAAATATAATGAAGAATCAATACGAAATTAAGGGAAAAAACACAGTAACAGAGCTAAAGGGTACTTTGATGGGTTCATCACTAGACTGGATAGCAGAAAAAAATACTAAACTTTAATATAGGTACATAGGAATTATAAAACTGCAACACACAAAGAAGAAAAGGTTATCCAAGGGTTCAAACACTGAGACAACATCGGTTTAACTTATGTGTAGTTGGATTCCAATGAGGAGAGAAAGTATTTGGTAGAAAAAAAAATATTTGAAAAAAGTAACAGCTGAGTACTCTCTGAAAATAAAGAAAGACATTAAAAGACAAATTCAGGAATGTCAGAAAACACCAGGTTTAATAAATCCTTCCCAACCCCCATCTCTGTTTCTCTCTGTTTCTCTCTCTCTCTCTCTCTCTCTCACACACACACACACACAGATACATCATATTTAAGCTGCTGCAAATGAAAAATAGAAAATCTTGAAGATATCGCAGAGTGAGAGATCACATTGCATACAGAGGAACAAAGATAAGAATAATAGCAGACTTCTTGTCATAAGCTACAAAAGGTAAAAGTCAATGAACTAGTATCATTAGAGTACTGAAAGAAAAAAAAATCAACCAGTAACTTTGTACCCAATAAAAGTATATTTCAAAAATTAAAAAATTTTCAAACTATCTAAAGTCAAAATCCTTTATTGTAAACAGACCAATACTAAAAAAGTATTGAGTAAATTCCTCCAGACAAAAGGTGTATGATTACCAGAAAGAAACTTGGATTCTCCCAAAGAAATAAAGAACTCTGGAAATGATAAAAGTTAGGATAAATATAAAATTCATTTATGCGATTTTTAATCATGCTAAAGTAATTGTTGCATAAAGCAAAAATAAAGTAATGTAATATGTGTTTATAGCATATGTAAAAGAAAAATGTACATGAAAAACATCACAAAAGATGAGAAAGTGGAGTTTGGAGCATACTGTTACAAATCTCAGACACTATAAATGAAGTGATTTGCTGTTATTTAAAAGTAGACTGTGATTAAATAAAGATGTGTCATAAACCTCACCATTACAAATAATAATTGAAAAAAGAGTACAATCAATATTTAAAATAATAAATCAAAAGCGGGGAAAAAATAGAATTACATAATATTTAACCAATCGAAAAAGTAAAGACAGAAGAAAAAAAATGAAAGAACAAGTAGAAAATGACTAGAAAAATGATTGATTTTAAGTGAAACATATCCACAGTTAAGTTAAATGTTAACAGACTATGTATACCAGAAAAATACAGAAATTGTCAGATTGAACAAACAGCAGCTAACCATACGTTGTCTATAAATGTTTGTTGTTTTTTGTTTTGTTTTGTTTTGCTTTGCTTTGCTTTTTTAAGTAGGCTCCATGCCCACTGTGGAGCCCAAGGCAGGGCTTGAACTCATGACCCCAAATCAAGACCTGAGCTGAGATGAAGAGTCAGATGCTTAACCAACTGAGCCACCCAGGCTCCCCAAGAAATCCACTTTAAAGACAAAATAGTAATTAAGGTAAAAGTGAAAGAATGGAAAAAGATATGCCATGCAAACTCTAATAAAAATAAATAAATTGGGTTGGCTATATTGGTATCAGAAAAAAATATATTTTGGAACAAATGTTACCAAGGATAAAGTAAGATGATACACAACGATAAAGGGAGTTTGTTCATCAAGAAGACACAACAATCCAAATTACTCATGCAGACAAAATCAGAGCTTAAGTACATAAAACAAAAGAGGGATAGAACTGAAAGGTAAAATAAGTCAAAGATTACATATGAAGAATTCAAAACTCATTCTTACTAATTAAAAGAACAAGAAAGCAAAATCAGTGAGGATATACTACATAAACAATACTATCATTCAACTTTTCCTAATCTACATTAACAGAACAATTCATTAAACAACATCAGAGCACACATTCTTTACATATAATCATAAAACATTTATCAATGTAAACTATATTCTGGCTTATAAAATAAATCTCTAAATGTATTATTTAGAAATGATAGTTATGTGACATAATAGAAGTATTAGATAACACAATGGTGATAATAATACTGCAATATGTAAATGTATCAAATCAAGAAGTTTTATACCTTAAATGTATACAGTGTTATGTGTCAATTATACCTCAGTAAAATTACATTTTAAAATATTAAGTGAAATCATTCATAGTATGTTCTCTAGCCACAGAGGAATTAAACTAGATATCAATAACAACAAATCTCTGGAAAAAGTCCAAGTATTTAGAAGCTAAAAGCAAACAAACAAACAAAACCTCTAAATAACCCATGGGTAAAAGAGAGAGTCACAAGGGAAATTAGAAAAATATTTTTTATTCAGTGCAAAAGAAAACACAACAAATCAAAATCTCTGGGATGCAAACTAAAAGGTATTTGGAAAGCAATTTTTTAACACTGCCTAATGTCTAAAATCAATGATTTAAGCTTCCACTTTAAAAAACTAGAAAAAGAAGAGGAAAATAACCTCAAAGTAAACAGAAAGAAACAATAAAGATAACAGCAGAAATTGAGAAAAGAAAAACAATAACTCAATTCAATTACTCTTTGAAAAGATTAATACAATTCATAAACTTTTATCCAGACTAACAAAGAAAAAAAAAGAGAAAAGATACAAATTACTGATACCACAAACAGAAGGAAGGTTACTACAGTGTCTACTGATACATAAAAAAATACAAATGGAATAACAATTTTATGTGCATTGATTCTACAATTTAGAAAAGACCAATTCCTTGAAAGAAACTACCAACACTGATTCAAAAAGAAATAGATAACCTGAAAAATTTCGTATCAACTTAAAAATGTACATAAATTTTTTTTGATGAAAAAAGCCTCTGGGTCCATATGTCTTCTAGTATTACAATTATTAAGACTATTTTTAAGAGCAATTTTAGGTTCAGAGCAAAATTTAGGGATTTCTCATACATTGCTTGCCTCCACACATGCATAGCCTCCTCCATCACCAAAATCCCCCACCAAAAGTATACATTTGTTACAACTGATGAACACATCATAATCACCTGAAGTCTGGAGTTTACATTATGGTGCATTTCTGGTGTTGTACATTCTGTGGTTTTGGACCATACAATATGTGCCCTTTCAGATTGGCTTCTTTCATTTAGTAATATATATTTTAGTTTCCTCCATGTCTTTTCATGATTCATTGCTCATTTCCTTTTAAGTGCTGAACAATATTTCATTGTTACAGCTGGATGTATCACAGTTCATTTATCCATTTATCTACTGATGGACATCTTGATTTCTTGCAAATTTTAGCAATTATAAATTAAGCTACTAAAAATATCCTTATGAAGGATTTTGTGTTGACATAAAATTTCAGCTTCTTTGGATAAATAGTAAGGAATGTGATGGCTAGATTATACAGTAAGAGTACATTTACTTTTGTAAGGAACCACCAAACCTGTACCATTTTGTACCACCACAGTGGCTGTACCATTTTGTATTTTCACCAGCAACACATGAGAGTTTCTGTTGCTCCACATCCTCATCAGCATTAGGTGTCAGTGATCTGGATTTTGCCCATTCTAATAGGTGTACAGTGGTATTTAATTATTACTCTAATAAACATTTCTCTGATGACATGATGTTGAGCATCTTTTCATATGCTTATTTGCTATCTGTATATGTTATTTAATAAGGTGTCTGTTAAGGGCTTTGGCCCATTTTTAGTAAGGTTATTTGTCTTTTTATTTTTGAGTTTTAAGAATTTTTTAAAGATTTTATTTATTCATCTGAGAGAGAGAGAGAGAGCGAGCACAAGCTGGGGGGGGCAGAGGGAGAGGGATAAGCAGGTTCCCCACTGAGCAGGGAGCCAGGACACAGGGGCTCAATCCCAAGACCCTAGGATCATTACCTAAGCCAAAGGCAGATGCTTAACTGACCAAGCCATCCAGGTGCCCCCGAGATTTAAGAATTCTTTATATATTCAGATAACTGTCCTTGATTAGATGTGTGTTTTGCAAATACTTTTCCCAGTCTGTGACTTACCTTCTTATTCTCTTGACATTGTATTTAATAGAGCAGAAGTTTTAAATTTTAATGATGTCCAGCTTGTCAATTATTTCTTTCATGGATCATGTCTGTGATGTTGTATTGAAAAGGGCATCCCCACATCCAAGGGCATCTAGTTTTTTGTTTTTGTTTTTTTTTTCTATGTTATCTTATAAGTTTTGTAGTTTTGTGTTTTTCATTTGATCTGTGATCCATTTGTAGTTCTTTTTTGTGAAAGGTGTAAGTACTATGTCTACATTCATTTTTTTCCTGTGGATGTCCAGTGATTGTGCAACCATTTATTGAAAAGACTATCTTTGCTCTATTGTATTATTTTTTCTCCTTTGTCAAAGACCAATTGACTATATTTATTGGGGCCTAATTCTGGGCTCTCTATTCTGTTTCAGTGATCTATTTGTCTATATATTGTTTTAAAAAATTATACTTGACACACAATGTTACATTAGTTTCAGGTGTACAACATAGTGATTCAACAAGTTAATATGTTATGCTATGTTCACCACAAATGTAGCTACCATCTTTACCATACAACGCTATTACAATACCATTGACTATAGTTCCTATGCTCTACCTTTTATCTCCGTGACAATTCATTACATAAATGGAAGCCTGTAGCTCCCATTCTGCTTTCCTTATTTTGTCCATCTCTTCATTCCCATCTCTTCTGGCAACTATAAATTTGTTCTCTGTATTCATGGATCTGATTCTGTTTTTTGGGTTTTTTTGTTTGTTTGTTTTTCACTTATTTGTTTGTTTGCTTTTAGATTCCACAGGTAAGTGAAATCATATAGTATTCATCTTCCTCTGTCTGACTTATTTCACTTAGCCTACTACCCTCTAGGTTCATCCATGTTGTTATAAATGTCAGGATCTCATTTTTTAAGTACTATTCCATTATAGATAGATAGATAGATAGATAGATAGATAGATAGATGATAGATAGATAGATAATAGATAGAAATGTGGGTGTGTGGATATATATATATATATATATGTATGTATATATATATCACATCTTATTTATCCATTATCTATATATCCATATGTAATATATACATTCCAAATATCCATATATGTGTGTGTGTGTGTGTGTGTGTGTGTGTGTATACACACACACACCACATCTTTATCCATTCATCTATTGACACATACTTGGGTTGCTTCCATTTCTTGGCTACTGTGAATAACACTGCAATAAATATAGGGTACATATTTTCTTTTATTTAGCATTTTTGTTTTGTTTTGTTGGAAGTCAATGGACACTTGGGCTCTTGACTGATGAATGGATAAAGAAGATATTATATAGCTACAGAGATATAGGTAGATATATAGATACACACACAAACAATGGAATACTACTCAGCCATAAAAATAATCAAATCTTGCCATTTGCAATGACATGAAAAACTAGAAATTATTATGCTAAGCAAAATAAGGCAGTCAGAGAAAATCAAATACCATATGATTTCACTCATATGTAGAATTTAAGAAACAAAATATATGAGCAAAAAAAAAAGAAGAGAGAGAAAGAGGCAAACCAAGAAACAGACTCTTAACTATAGAGAAAAGGTTATGGATACCTGAGAGAAGGTGGGTGGGGGTGAATTAAATAGGTGACTGGGATTAAGGAGTGCATTTGTTCTAATGAGCACCCAGTACTGTGCGGAAATGTTTAATAATTATATTGTACAGCTGAAACTAATATTATACTGCATGTTAACTAAGCAGAATTTAAATAAAAACTTAAAAGAAAACAATTCAAATTAGAAAGAAACAAATAATATTCTTTGTATTCTCATATGTCATGATCATCTAAATAGAAAATCCTAAAGAGTCTATTCAAAGGCCAGGAGATCTATTAAATTAGTTCAGCAAACTTATAAGATAAAAGGCCAACATTTAAAAATCATTTATATTTCTCAACACTAGCAATGAAAAAATAGAAATTAAACTTTAAAATATAGTGCTCTTTGATTACTTTGATGTAAATTTTTGAAAATATGTGCAGTAACTGTATGTTGAATAACACAAAGCACTGAGGAGAAAGTCAAAGGTGGCCTAACTATATGGAGAGATATACTATATATGTTGTGCTTATGGTTTGGGAGACTCAGTATTGTTAATATGTAATTTCTTCCCCAACTGATGTATAAATTCAAGGCAATTTATAGAAATAAATAAGCTGTTTATAAAATATTTATGGAAAAATAAAGTATCTAAAAGATCTAAAACAATTTCAGAAAAGGAGCAAAATTGGAAGACACACTATTCAATAGAGTGTTGTATTAGTCAACTGATTCTCAACAAAGATGCAAACACCATTAAATGATGAAACATTCTCTCTCAACAATAATTCTTTAATAATTGGAAATTCATATGCAAAAAATAATGACCTCAATCCATACCTTTCCTCATATACCAAAATGACATAGATTTAAAGGTAAAATAAAAAACCATTGAACTTCTAAAATAAAATGTAAGAGAATGCTCTTACAAACTTGCAGGGGTCAACAATTTCTTAGATACAAAACAATGTAAAATTGCTAAAATAAAAATGAAAAATTAAATTCCTCAAAATTTAAAAGTTTTGTCTTCAAAAGATACTACTACCAATCCAAATGTTCATCAACAAATGACTAAATTATCAGTATATCCATACAATGAAATAAAACTAATGAAAGAATGAATAAATTATGCACAGAATACCATGGACAATGCGCAAAATAATTATCTGAGTCAAAGTAGCCACATGGTAAAAAAAGTAAATATTGCATGATTTTAATGTATAACATTTTATTTATTTATTTATTTATTTATTTATTTATTTA
>NW_024423319.1:47976691-47979878 GCF_017311325.1 Ursus maritimus
TTTATTTATTTATTTATTTATTTATTTATTTATTTAATAATATATTTTTTTATATTATGTTAGTCACCATACAGTACATCCCTGGTTTTTGATGTAAAGTTCCATGATTCATTAGTTGCGTATAACATTTTAAAGCTCACAAACTATTCAGGAGTGACAGAAAATAGGTCAGGGGTTGTCTGAGAATAAGGAGCATGGAGAGATGGAGGAGGTAATTACAAAGGGGCATGAAGAAATTTGGGGGGTGATGGATATGTTCACCACCTTAAATGTGGTAATGATTTCATGCATGTATGTATATGTCAAAATTTATCAAGTTGTATACTTTATGTGAAGTTTAGTGGATGCACATTATATGTCAATAAGATGTAAAATGCAAAGAAACTCTTGGGGTGCCTGGGTGGCTCAGTCGTTAAGCGTCTGCCTTCGGCTCAGGGCGTGATCCTGGCGTTCTGGGATCGAGCCCCACATCAGGCTCCTCCGCTATGAGCCTGCTTCTTCCTCTCCAACTCCGCCTGCTTGTGTTCCCTTTCTCGCTGGCTGTCTCTCTCTCTGTCAAATAAATAAATAAAATCTTAAAAAAAAAAGCAAAGAAACTGTTAATAAATGAAAGAGTACACTATAGAATGGGAGAAAATACCTTCAAAATTCATATCAGTGAAAGAGTTGAATCTAGAATATATAAAGAACTCTCAAAACTCAACATTAAGAAAACAAACAATAAAACAAACTGGGCTGAAGATCTGAATAGAAACTTGACCAAAAAATGTATATATATGGCAGATAAACATATAAGATATTCAATGTCATTAAATTAGGGAAAAGCAAAATAAATCCACAAACAGATACCACTATATGCATATTAATATGGGGAAAAAACTAATGAATTTTGTCAAGTATGATAAGCGACGACTCTAATACATTGCTGATAGTAATGTAAAATAATACAACCACTTTGGAAAACAATTTTCCATACACTTACCATAAGACCCAACAAACCCACTTCTAGGTATTTATCCAAGAAAATGGAAACATGTCCACAGAAAGACTTTTTTGTGAATGTTCATAACATTATTTATTGTTTGTAATAGCCAAATGTGTAAACAACCCAAAAGTCCTGCCAAAGATGAATTGATAAACAAACTGGTGCATCTATACAATGAAATTATACTCAGCAATAAACAGGAATGCATCAATGATACACATGCAGCAACATGAATGAGTCTTAAAAGCATTTCCTAAGTCAAAGAAGGCATACTCAAAATGCTGTATATGCTATGATCCCACTTATATAACACATGGAAAAGACAATATTACAAAGTAAGAAACTGATCAGTGGTTACCAGTTGCTATGCATGGGGTAGGTGTTGACTACAAAGGGGCTGAAGAGAATTTTGAAAAGCAATGAAATTCTTCCATATCTTGATTATCATGGTAATTACATGATTGTATGTATTTTGGAAACTCGGGGCTGTACATTTTAAAGAAGTGAATTTTAATGTCCATAAATCATACGTCATTTGTAAAAAGCAAAATAATAGGAAACCAAGGAATTTAGATATTTTGAAAAGCAAGAAAGATCATATTGTTTCTCAAAGTGTGCAATGGCTCCCCTGTACACTAAGAATAAAAGCCAAGTCTTCATGATGGCCCACAAGGCCTCCACAAACTTTCCCTTCTCTGAACTCCTCACCTATTACTCTCCTTCTCACTCATATGTCTTCAACCACACTGATCCCTTGTTCTTTTTTTTTTTTTTTTTTACTTATTTAGGAGCACCTGGGTGGCTCAGTTGGTTAAGCATCTGCCTTTGTCTCAGGTCATGATCTTGGGGTCCTGGGATTGGGCCCTATGTCAGGCTCCCTGCTTAGTGGGGAGTCTGATTCTCCCTCTCCCTCTGCCCCTCCCCCCACTTGTGCACTCCCTCCTTGTTTCTAAAAGAACAGATAATAAAATTAAATTAAATTAAATTAAATTAAATATTTTTTTATGAGCAGGGGGAGAGGGCAGAGGGAGAGGAAAGGAAAGGGAAAGAATCCTCCTCACTGAGAATGGAGCCTGATGCAGGGCTAGATCTCAAAATCCTGAGATCATGACCTGATCTGAAACTGAGTCAGACACTCAATGGACTGAGCCACCCAGGTGCCCCGGTTCTTTACTCTTTTTAAAACACATCTAAAATTGTTCTGCCTTAGAGATTTTGAATTTGTAGCTTCCACTGGAATGTAATGTTAGTGAAGACTGAAAATGTTTAATACCTGCTTTTCCTTCTGTTGTATCATCAGCACCTGTAACAGATCCTAAGGTATACTAGGTGCTCAATAAATATTTGTTGAATAAATACATAAATGAGTGAATTATTCATAGATTAGAGTAATGAGAGTAATAAGAAATGAGGAAGAAGCCAACTTTTTATGATCAGATCATAAAACTTTTCTAGGGGCCTTATTTGGCAAATGATAAGTAGCTTTAACTTTATCCTGAGAGAAATAAGAAGCTGTATAAGAACTCTGGGAAATAAATAACAAATTTCTGTTTGCATTTTAGAAAAGCCAGTTTAACTACCACATAGGCTATTTTAGAAAAGCCCTTTTGACTACCATGTAGGAAATTGATAGGAGAGGGAGGGAGTTAAGATGGCGGAGGAGTAGGGGACCCCTTTTTCAGCCGGTCCCCTGAGTTGAGCTGGATAGGTACCAGACCAGCCTAAATAACCACGGAATCAGCCTGAGACGCAGGAAGATGCATCTGGATCTCTACAAATGAACATCTCCAGCGCTGAGTATTGAGGTACAAAGAGGGGAGCTGTAAACCGTGCACAGATATCGGTTTCGGGCGCCGGGAAGCGGCAGCCACCTGCACGGGGGAGCGGGCGGACTCACAGAGGGCACCCTCGAGAGAGCGGACTGAGACCGCTGAGCCATGAAAGCGCGCCACCAGGCATCTCCCGGAACACCGGAATCCCGGAATCCCGGTGTGCTCACGGGATCCAGACTGAGACCGGGAAGCGGCAGCCACCTGCACGGGGGAGCGGGCGGACTCACAGAGGGCACCCTCGAGAGAGCGGACTGAGACCGCTGGCCGGGAGTGCGCGCCACGAGACTTCTCACGGAACTCTGGTGTGTTCACTGGAACCAGACTGAGACCGGGAGCTCCAGAGCGTGGGGGCGGCTGGCGGCTGGCGGCG
>NW_024423319.1:47985203-48003767 GCF_017311325.1 Ursus maritimus
CATAGCAGCAATGTCCACAATAGCTAAATCGTGGAAGGAGCCGAGATGCCCTTCAACAGATGACTGGATTAAGAAGTTGTGGTCCATATATACAATGGAATATTACTCAGCAATCAGAAAGAACGAGTTCTCAACATTTGCTACAACATGGACGGCACTGGAGGAGATAATGCTAAGTGAAATAAGTCAAGCAGAGAAAGACAACTATCATATGATTTCTCTCATCTATGGAACATAAGAACTAGAATGATCAGTAGGGGAAGAAAGGGATAAAGAAAGGGGGGGTGATCAGAAGGGGGAATGAAACATGAGAGACTATGGACTATGAGAAACAAACTGAGGGCTACAGAGGGGAGGGGGGTGGGGGAATGGGATAGGCTGGTGATGGGTAGTAAGGAGGGCATGTATTGCATGGTGCACTGGGTTTTATACACAACTAATGAATCATCGAGCCTTACATCGAAAACTGGGGATGTACTGTATGGTGACTAACATAATATAGTAAAAAATCATTATAAAAAAAATAAAAAAAAAAGGAAATTGATAGGAAAGATATAAGACGGAAGGAATTGAAACCAGTTAAGCATGTCTTTCATAGTCCATTTGAGAGAAAATGGCTGACTGGACTAGGGTCCTGGTGATAGGTTTGGATGGAAATTACTAAATTCAACAGATATTCTAGAAATGTTCTGCAACTAATCCCCCTTTTGTTCACTAAGAATTCCATTTGTACTCATTTCCCAGTGCCAAATGTGAATCTGCACTTATTGATTAGGCGGTCCTTAAATGTCTCCCCTGGCTGTCTCAAATCTCATCATTTGTTCTGCTAGGATAGAGACTATATCTTTTATTCTGGTGCTGCTCTACAGCACCTAAGACTATGTTTATCACTGAAGATACAGTTAAAAGATAACACTGAATTTTAACCAGTCAGTGATATAAAGGGAGGAATTTGAAAGATTCCTCATTTAGATTTGGAATAATTTTTCATAGACAGCTTATCTCCACCCATTTTTCTTCATACTGTTTTTCCGTCTTTAGAGTCAAGTTAAAATGGAACACTTCCCCTTCTCCCACCACGTCTGTTTCCATTAGGTAAGGCAGTATTAAAATTTGGAAAAAGAGAATACAAAAACTGGAACCATTTAGAAATGAAAACAGTGAGAAAATAAAGCATCCTTTTCTTATCTTGAATGAATTTTTCATATGATGCTCCTTTTTGCTGCATTGCAGAGATTGTTTGGGGGTCAAAATTTGATATACTCACCAGTTCAAAAAAAATAAAGATCTGGAATCCCTCATTTTATTTCTAATTGACAGTGAGTTGAAGCCAAATGCTCACTGATCCAGTTACATTTGTCATTTTTGGATGCATTTATTGGCATAAGACCTATAAACACCAGCCGATCATGATTAGAAGCTTGTGAACTGGATGACATTCAGTTTATCATTAACTCTCAGACAATGAGATAAAGCCAGTAACAGAATGCCTTACAGTGCACCAACTGATCTGGTAACTTGATCTTGCACAGAACTAGGATGAGAACCTCCTTCCCAAAAGAGAGGGTGTTTCATACTAAGTACAACTGGATGCAAGTTTTAGCATTTGGAAAGTCTGGCAGATTAAAAAAAAAAAGTTTCAACTTCATTGTTTCAGGAAGCAACAGATTGTGAAATCAAATGACCCAGGAAGGAGCATTTTCCCTTCTCTCCTTAGTAGACACTATCAGAGAAGCCAAATCTGAATAATAATTAGCTCATTTTAGAATTAGATAAACTCCCTAGGTTATCCAATTACATATAGTTCCTAGTTTATATGTATGAAGAAAAGGAGTCACTAGGAAGGGATTTATTGAGCACCTATGATATACAAAAGAATATGTTCCAGCACCACTGGGGCATGGGTGCAAGTGAAATATGGTCTGTCCCCTGCTCAAAAGGTACTTAGGCTTTAGTGAGACAGAGAAAAGTAGTTCATGAAATAAATAACAAAATAAAATGTAGTTAAATAACCCTTGGGAAATAGAGATGAGACTTTTAACCAGAGTTAGAGAAAGCGTATTTGCTTGTGTTACTTGAATTGTCAGGGGATGTTCTGCAGAAATACTCTGGAGAGATCCCCTTATGAAGCAAGACACTGTGGATTTCCAATTTATTTAGGTTTATTTGGAGGGCCCACTCTATTCTTCACTTGGCCAGCCTAGCCTTGAAATACCCATTTTAAGAACTGGAAACACTTTAGGACTACTCCCCAGTTCCGACTCTAGTGTCTAAGACAGGAATGATTCTTTTCCAGACAACCAATGAACACTTAAACTCTCAGCATGTTTATTCCTACATGTTTTCACTCATGTGAATGTCACCTACCAAGACATTTTCTAAGTCAAAAGGGGGCTCCATTATTGAATTGCTTATAATTAACCTTAACATCACCATTCAGTATTGAGTACTGTTAACAATAGGTACTGAAGTTACTTTTCTAGATGCAAGACTCATTCCTAAATTCACAATCAAATGATAAGTTTTGTAAGTTCAGAGCCATGAATGATGAGCCTTATCAGTGCTAAATAATATGTCTGGTTACCCCTTTGTTATTAATAACTATTCAGGAATGAAGTTATTCTCTTCAAGTTTGGAGTCACCCTTTAGTCATAAGGATTGTATTATCTACACTACAAAAGTTACTTGGATCTCTGGCAATGCACTTTTTGGAGCTGGGAAGTAAAGGAAAGCAGTTTTACACATGTGTGGTACTGAAAGATTTGTCAGCAATGCTAGGTTGTGGGCTGTCACCAGGCCCTGAGACATGAATCTCTTGTGATCATTTTAGTGCTTGTCTAACTCAAAAAGGCTGAGGGCTTAAACCGAAATTTCAAAATGATTAGTCCACGTTTGCCTCTAAAGTAATTGCTCCAACTTTCCTAAGAGGACTACTGAGAGCCTAAAGTCTCCAAATGACTTACCCCATACACTGTGGAAAGCTCAGCAAAGCTACAGAAGGGCAGTCAGTGATATTTAACTTCCTCATTTAAGTTGTCTACCACCTGAAGTCTCAGACAGAAATACTGTTCTGGGGGGAATGGCACATAATGAGCTCCCATGAATACAGCTTGAGTAGTTCTAAATAAGACTTCATTTTAATTCCATATGGGAAGCACCAAGGAGACCACACATCTTTAGGAGTCCACAAATAAAGTCTAAAAATGGCTCTATGAATCTCTTTCCAATGTAAGAAATTTGTTGGAGACTTATTACACCAGGCTCTGGTCAAATCTTGGACTATAATCAGAGCCTTATTCTGTGTGCACCCCTGTGGCTATCAATATTGATGGAACTCAAGAATTCAAGTAAAAATATAATTTCACTGCTGGCTTTAGAAGCACCCTCAGTGATACTTCCCTTCCCCTTTCTCTGGAAACTTATCAGTCAATTCCAGGGATTAATTAATGTTCTTGGATGTCAGAATTGGAAAGCACCTTAGAGATCAACTGACTCCAGGTATTAATTTTACATGAGAAAACTGAGACATATAAATGAGGAGTAAATTTCTCAGGTTGTACAGCTAATAGATGGCAGTCCAAGAAAGAGAATCTTGATCAGTTGACAGTTGGGTAGTGATTTTTCTACTGTATTTAGAGGAAGGACAACATTCCAAACTGGAGGCACAATCACAGACATTCAAATGTTGTGGTTCATTGTATGGCTCAATATTTCTTTGAGCAATTGAGCTTAAGGTCATTTTGAAAATAACACTTCAAATTTGTGCTGAGCTTTTCAGTATGAAAGCATTATCAAAGATATTCTTTAATTTGGTTTTCCCAACAGGTCTTAAAGGAAGATAAGACAGATTGTGATTTTTCTTTGAGAGAGAGGGATCTGAAATTCAGAGAGGATATGTGGACTATGAGATAAATCAATTACTGTTCAGAGGATATGTGGACTATGAGATAAATCAATTACTGTTCAACCACTGTATTCTCCTGAATCCTAGCTCAATACTCTTGGAATCTTGCATCAGGTAGTAAAGAAGCCCATTAAATATATGATCAAATTTCATGTTTTACCCAACCAGTATTAGTCCACTTTATTCAAATTTCTCTTGTCTAGTCACCACCTTATGTACAATTAGTAGTGATAATGAGAGCTAATATTCATTGAGTCCCTTGTTTTATATCAGGCACTATCCTAGCTTTTTCAACTTTATTAACTTATTGGATATTCATTAAATCAACCTGGGAGAGTAACACTATTACTATGCTTACTTTATAGCTGAGCAAATTAAGGTATAGAGAACTTAAGCAACTTGCCTAAGGTCACCAAACTAATAAATGATAGAACCAAGATTTGGGCCTAAGAAGTCTGGACCCCAGAAAATCCATTTAGTCACTACTGTCAATATTGTCACTCTAGAGAGCTAGAAGTAGGAGTGTTGGTAGCCTTGGCATACACTAAATATCACTATGTAATATGTATTGATGCGATAATACAAAAACAAACAGAAAATCCTTCATTCATTTATATCCACCCTCTATAGCATGGGGCTATAAGAGATAAGGCAACTGAGAAAAAAAAGCAACTTTATTATATAGGAAACATTGAGACCTGATGGTCCATGATGATTCCAAACAAACCATTAGAGCCTCTTTTATCCAAAATATTATTTTATAAAATGTCCATAAATAGGTTTATATTGAGAAAAAACAAAACAAAACAATGATTCTAAAAGAAACCATCAAAATCCTAGAGGAGAACACAGGCAGCAACTTCTTGTTAGACACATCTCCAAAGGCAAGGGAAACAAAAGCAAAAATGAATTATTGGGACTTCATCAAGATAAAAACTTTTGCATAGCAAAGGAAACAGTCAGCAAAACCAGAAGACAAACTACAGAATGGGAGAAGATATTTACAAATGTCTTATCAGATAAAGGGCTAGTATCCAAGATCTATAAAGAACTTATCAAACTCAACACCCCAAAAAACAAAAAATCCAGTCAAGAAATGGACAGAAAACATGGACATTTTCCAAAGAAGATGTACAAATGGCCAAAAGACACATGAAAAAATGTTCAACATCGCTTGGCATCAGGGAAATGCAAATCAAAACTACAATGAGATACCACCTCACACCAGTCAGAATGACTGGAATGAACAAGTCAGGAAACAACAAATGTTGGCGAGGATGCAAAAGAACACTTTTACACACTTGGTGGGAGTGTACGCTAGTACAGCCACTCTGGAAAACAGTATGGAGGTTCTTCAAGTTGTTAAAAATAGAGCTTCCCTATGACCCAGCAATTACACTACTGGGTATTTATCCAAAGGATACAAATGTGATCTGGAGGGGCACCTGAACCCCAGTGTTTATAGTGGCAATGCCCACAATAGCCAAACTATGGAAAAAACTCAGATGTCCATCGACAGATGAATGGATAAAGAAGATGTGACATATATACACAATGGAATATTACTCAGCCATCAAAAAGATGAAATCTTACCATTTGTAATGCCATGGATGGAACTGGAGGGTATTATGCTAAGCAAAATAAGTCAATCAGAGAAAGATGATTATCGTATGGTTTCACTTGTATGTGGAATTTAAGAAACAAAACCGAGGACCATAGGGGAAGGGAAGGAAAAATAAAATAAGACAAAATTAGAGAGGAAGACAAACCATAAAAGACTCTTTTAACTATAAGAAATAAACAGAGTTTCTGGAGGGGAGGTGCATGGGGGAATGGGGTAACTGGGTGAAAGACATTAAGAAAGGCATGTGATGTAAGGAGCACTGGGTGTTATACACAATTGTTGAATAACTGAACTCTACATCTGAAACTAATGATACATGATATGTTAATTAACTAAATTTAAATAAGATAAAAAACAAAATTAAGGAAGCATATTGCATTTTTCCAAAACTACTGCTCCACCAAATGCTGTGTGCATATACCTGATAGCCAATAATAGCATCAGAGGAAGAATAAATAATACAGGTTTAGGGAGAATACATTCTAAATGTAACAGATGTACATCTTAATGACTCAGTTGCCATGACAAAATGTATTGCTCTCAATGGACCTAAATACAATGTAATGGCTGTCAAATGGTGATTTCCACAAACAACAACAACAACAACAAAAACAAAAAACTGTATCAAAGATTGTAAATTAACAAATAATGTGCCCTTGCTTTTTTCCCACAGATGTCTAGGAAAAATCAGGCTCACTAGGAGTCAAATATCCACTTGAAAAGAACATTAGAATATTTTCTACCTTCATTTTGTTTTAATGAATTAGTAAATGGAAAAATGTTAGGATTATATGAATAATAACTACACAAATAAGAGTTTTAATTTGCTTGAGAACTGAATTAAAGCCAATATCACCATCAAAATATAAAGCCAAGATGTTTCAAACAATTCCATTAATTTTATTTTTAACTGAAGAGTTTTTAACAATTAAGCTTTAGTAAAAGGTACCTACATCAAATGCACACAGAAATTCTGGAACAGAGGAGCCTGGGTGGCTCAGTTAAGCAGCTGACTTGATTTTGGCTCAGGTCATGATCTCAGGGTCCTGGAATTAAGCCCTGTGTCAGGCTCCATGTTCAGCATGGACTCTACTTGAGGATTCTTCCCTCCCCCCACTTACATGTGCTCTCTCTCTCCCCTCCTAAAATAAAATAAATAAATCTTAAAGAAAAAAGAAATTCTTCAACAGTTAAGTTAGGAAGAATTATTCATTAATATGCTTGCATTTGACAGGAATTTTTATTTGTAAGTGCACATGACTACAGATATTGGTGGTAGGATGAGGGGAAACCTCTCTCTGAGAAAAATAGGCAGCAATAGGTCAGGCTTTAAAAATTCCTTTGGAAATTTTATATATTTTATATTATAAGTAAGCACAATAGGGTTATATCCTGCTGCCCTTGATTTTATGCTGTTCTCAGTGAAAAATTAGACTTACAGATCAAGAACAGGGAGTATCTTTCAAAAAACAATTGGCTGGAGGAAGAAGAAGATGGCAGTGGGGTAGGAGGATGCTAGGCTCTTCTCATTACATAGACACTACTAGATAATTTTCAAATTATCCTAAATACCCCAGAAATGAACCTGAAGACTAACAGAACAAACTCCAAAATTAAGGGAGAGGAAAGGCCACATCAAAGAACATAGGAAGTGCAGAAACATGGTTTAGGGGAGAAACAGATCATGGATGCTGCAGAAGGGAGGGAGTTGTGGTCACAGAGAAGGGTGAAAAAGAGGCAAAGGGGGGCATGCAGGAGAAGACACAAGGAGAATGTTTCCCTAAAGCCATTAGCTTGGAAAATGAGAGGGGCTGAATTTCATGGGTTCTTGCAACCAGCGGGGCTTAACACCTGGAGTTTCAAAGGTCAGTGGGCTTGGCTGGGATAGACTCAGAAGGCTCTGTAGTGCTCCTGGAGAAAAGGGAGGCAAACAACCCAAGGGCAGACAGCATGGAAATAGTGACTTGAAGAATGCCTGGAGCACACAAGTATGAGATCATTCAGTCTTCTCAGAGTGTCCTTGAGAGGCAGCTTTAACAGAGACCCCTTTCCAGGAACAAAGGAGCTGGCAAGTCCCATCTCCCTCTGAGCCTCTCAGCATAAACACAAAGCCACCTGCAAGAAACAGCACGTCACCAACACTGGTTGCCTAACTTACTTATATGAAGCCCACTCTCTGCACTCTGGTGAGACTGCCTTCCCAGTCAAGTTTCCACAATCCCAGTGTGGTGGGTGGACCCGTCCCTGAGAAGACAAGCACAAACCCCTGCCCACTCCACATCTTCCTACCAGAGAGTCCTACAGGGCCTCAGTTCCTGTGGAGATGGTATCGGGTCTCATTTCAAAAGAAGACCAGAGCACACCTAGTTAAAACTCACTACATGTAGGCCAGGGACCAAACACTGCCCACTGCAGGCAAGGAGAGCCTCTACACAGGACTAGCTCACAGGATAAAACAGCCAGGAAACAAAAACAGAGTGCATGCATCACACACTGAAAACACACCCTGAAGCTCCAGACCCTGGGCACTACATGACCTCTTCTTCATGAAGTCATTACTTTCAGGCATTTCTAACACACGGAAAAAGGCAGAGACTTGGACAAAATGCAAAGGCAGAGAAATATATCCCAAATAAAACAAGATAAAGCCACTGCCAGAGATCTAAATGAAACAGATATATGTAACATGCTGGATGGAGAATTTAAAGCAAAAATCATAAGGTACTCACTAGAATTGAGAAAAGAATGGAAGATATCAGCCAGACCCTTACCACATACATAAATGAGTTAAAAAAAGGATCAGAGATGAAGAGTGCAATAAACAATACTACAAACAAACATACTTGTTGCAAAGAACAGCAGGTTGGAAGTAGCAGAAGATGAATTAGTGATGTAGAAGAGAAAGGAATGAAGAACAATGAAGCTGAACAAAAGAGAAAGAAGAAAATGCAAAATGAGAATAGACATAGGGAACTCAGTGACTCCATCAAACAAATAGCATTCATATTATAGGAGTCCTGGAAGAAGAAGAGAGAAAAGGGGTCAGAAAATATATAAGAAATATTGAATGAAAAATTTCCTAATCTGGGGAAGGAAACAGATATCTAGATCCAGGAGAAACAGAGAACCCCCATCAAAATCAACAAAAGCCGGCCAACACCAGGGCATAATTGTAATCAAATTTGCCAAACATAATGGTGAAGAAACAATCTTAAAAGCAGCAAGACAAAAGAAAATCTTAACATACAAGGGAAGACTTGTGATGCTAGCTACAGATTTCTCAACAGAAGCTTGGCAAGCCAGAGGGAGTGGCATGATATATTCAAAGTGCGGAATGGGAAAAACCTGCAACCAATAATATTCTATCCAGCAAGGCTGTTAACAAGAATAGGAGGAGAGATGGAGTGTTTCCCAGGCAAACAAAACCTAAAGGAGTTCATGGGGCACCTGGGTGGTTATAGGCTAAGCATATGACTCTTGATTTTGGCTCAGGTCATAATCTCAGGGTGGTAAGGATCCAGCCCTGCATTGGGCTCCATGCTCAGCAGGGAGTCTGCTTGAGATTCTCTCCCTCTGTCCCTCTCCCCACTCAGTCTCACTCTCTCTCAAATAAATAATAAATAAATAAATAAATAAATAAATAAATAAATAAATAAATCTTAAAACAGAACTAAACTAAACTAAAGGAGTTCATGACCACTAAAGCAGCCATGCCAGAAATATTAAAAGGGAGTCTTTGTGCAAAGGAGAGACCAGAAGTGACAAAGACAAGAAAGGATCAGAGAAATAGTTCAGGAACCATAGCTCCAATCAACTGATGGGGTAGCAGAATGGATTAAAAACAACAACAACACGCATCTGTATGCTGCTTACAAGAGACTCATTTTAGACCTAAAGACACCTGAAGATTGAAAGCGAGGGGATGGAGAAACATTTATCACACAAATGAATGTCAAAAGAAATCTGGAATAGCAATACTTGTATTGGACAAACCAGACTTGAAAACAAAGACTGTAATAAGAAATGAAGAAGGGCACAATATCATAATAAAGGGGACAATCCAACAAGAAGATTTAAAAATTGTAAATATTTATGCACCAAATGGGAGTACCCGAATATATAAAACAATAACAAAAATAAAGGAAATCATTGATAATAATATAATGATAGTAGGGGACTTTAACACCCCACTTACATCAATGGACAGATGATCTAAACAGAACACAAAGAAGCAAACAATGGATTTGAATGACACACTGGACCAGGTGGACTTAACAGATGTATTCAGAACATTCCATCCTAAAACAGAAGAATACACATTCTTCTTAAGAGCACAAAGGAAATTCTACAGAATAGATCATATATTAGGTCACAAATCAGGCCTCAACAAATACAAAATGACTGAAATAATACCAGGCACCTTTTCTGACCACAACATTATGAAACTAGAAGTCAAGCATAAGAAAAAAAATGTGGAAAGACCACAAATACATGGAGGTTAAACAACGTGCTACTACATGGGTCAATCAGGAAATCAAAGAAGAAATAGAAATATACGTGGATATAAATGAGAATGAAGACACAATGGTCCAAAACCTTTCATATACAACAAAAGCAGTCTTAAATGGGAAATATATAGCAACACAGGCCTATCTCAAGAAGCAAGAAAAATATTAAATAAACAACCTAATTTACACCTAAAAGAGCCAGAAAAAGAACAAGAAATGAAACACTCTACACATTTAATGCAATCCTTATCAAAATATCACCAACATTTTTCACACACTTACAATAAATAATGCTAAACTTTGTAATGGAACCACAAAAGACCCAAAATAGCCCAAACAATCTTGAAAAAGAGCAAAGCTGGAGGCATCACAGTTCCAGACTTCAAGTTATATTCAAAGCTGTAGTCCTCAGGACAGTATGGTACTGGCACAAAAACAGACAAAAAATCAATAGAACAGAATAGAAAACCCAGAAATGAACCCCCAACTCTATGGTGAACCAATCTTCAACAAAGCAGGAAAGAATATGCAATGGGAAAAAGATAGTCTCTTCAACAAATGGTGTTGGGAAAACTGAACAGAGGTATGCAAAAGAATGAAACTGGACCTCATAGACCACGCACAAAAATTCAAAAGTGGATTCAATTCAAAATGGATTAAAAACCTAAATGTGAATCCTTAAACCATAAAATTTCTAGAAGTAAATACGGACAGTAACTTCTTTGACATTAGCTGTAGCAACGTCTTTCTGGATATGTCTTTTGAAGCAAGGCAAACAAAAGCAGAAATAAACTGTTGGGACTGTATTAAATAAAAAGCATCTTCACAGTGAAGAAAACATTCAACAAAACTAAAAAGCAACCTACAGAACGAGAGAAGATATTTGCAAATGACATACCTAATGAAGGGTTAGTATCCAAAATATATAAAGAACTTATCAAACTCAACACCCAGAAAACAAATAATCCAATTTAAAATGAGCAGAAGACACGAACAGATCTTTCTCCAAAGACATCCAGATGGCCAAAAGATACATGAAAAATGCTCATCTGCCAGGAATGGCCAGCAATCCTTTACCCACGGGTGAAAGATTACTCCAATCTTTGCTGTGAAACAGAGAAGGCAAGGGGGTTAATGCTTAGAGACAAGACCCTTTGCTCTTCTTTGCTCCCACTTTTATTGGTCCTTCAGGATAATCAGAAATCCTTATCACTGTTTCTCAAGCATGTGATGTGTGACAAGGGGTCTTACTGGAACTGGAAGGAGCTGTTTAGGGGAAAGATAAGATATGCTAATCTACATGTTCTATGAGTTCTGCTAAACATAGCCTGAGGGACAATGCATACATCTTAGATCACAGGGCGGCTGTTTTGGCTAAGAAATCTTCTGGGAAGGCTGGCATTCCTACAGCAGAATGGTCACACTGGGCTCAGCATTCCAAAGGTCTATGCCCTTATCAGAAAACTTCCCTTGTTCCCAGCGGCCTCAGTGTTAGATTTTAGCAAGCCACGTATTATGGCTGATTGCATGTTCTACATTAACCCCAACACTCATCACTGATCATCAGGGAAAGACATATGAAAACTACAATGAGATATCACCTAACACCTGTCAGAATGGCTAAAATCAACACAAGAAACAGGAGGTGTTGGCAAGGATGTGGAGAAAAGAGAACCCTCATGCATTGTTGTTTGGAATGTAGTTGGGAGCAGCCACTCTGGAAAACAGTGTGGAGGTTCCTCAAAAAGTTAAGAATAGAACTACCCTACGATTTGGCAATTGTACTACTAGGCATTTACCCAAAGGATACAAAAATACTGATTCGAAGGGACACATGTACCCCAATGTTTATAGCAATATTATTTATAATAGCTAAGATATGGAAGCAGCTCATATGTCCATCTATTTATGAATAGATACAGAAGATATGGTGTGTGTGTGTGTGTGTGTGTGTGTGTATGTATGTATGTATATAATGGAATGAAAAATTGTATAATATATATATAATATAAATGATATACATGTAATGGAATATTACTCAGCCATAAAAATATTGAAATTTTGCCATTGGCAATGATGTGATTGGAGCTAGAGAATATTATCTTAAGTGAAATAGTCAGAGAAAGACAAATACCATATGATTTCACTCATATGTGTCATTTAAGAAATAAAACACATGAGCAAAGAGAAAAAAAAGAGAAAGAGAGAAAGAGACAAACTGAGAAATAGACTCTCAACTATAGAGAACAAACTGATGGATGCCAGGGAGGAGGTGGGTGGGATGCATGAACTAGGTGATGGAAATTAAGTAGTGCTTAATTTGTGATGTGCTTGTTATGAGCACCGATTGCTGTATGGAAGTGTTGAATCACTATATTGTACACCAGAAACTAATACTACACTATATGTTAACCAATTTGAATTAAAATAAAATCTTAAAAAAAGGAAAAAATATTGGCTCTACTTTAAGCTTTCTTTATCTTATTAGCTGTATCGTTTTTAGTTACAATGCATTGATTCTAAGAATGAGACAGAAGGTACGATGGGGAATACTTGGCTCAGCTATTCAGGTATAGGCTTAGGTATCAGCGTGTTTGTTGGTGGCTGTTTCTGTTTACTGAATAAAGAAAATTATGGTGCTGTCTAGAATACTTTACCTTATTTGAAGTGCCTTAACTGCTGGCTTATATCCTAAGAAATGCAGGGATGTTGATTTTTAAAAAATTTTCTGTTCATTTGTATTTGTAGTGAATTCTTATTAAATTATCGTGCTTGCTACCATTACCACCACCACCACCATCAGCAACAGCTGCTTCAGTAGCATCCCTGGCTATTTTTGGATGTGCATAAGAGGTGTGAACTATTATATAGGCCAGCATAGTAACTTGGTCCACCAAAACAAAACCATTTGAGAGCATGGAACAGGGCTCTTTGAGAAACATCTAATTCTGCTTGTGTCCCTGCTACTATGATCTATATACAATGGCTAACTTCATAATCTGTGACCTCCATTTTCACCCGATCTTATGTGTTATTCAATAATCCTATATTCTATGGTTTTGTGGTTATTTCATTGCTTTCCAAAACAATGATACAAACATTAAAAGCTTTTTTTTTTCATTTTGATGAGAAGAAAAGCTTTGGCATCACATACAGAAGTATCCTTTAGATTAACTGAAACTCTTTTTATTTTGAATGTTAAATTGCTTATGGGATTTTCTAAGAAAGTGCTAAATTGAACAAAATGAAAATCATACATAGGTTAAGTCATACATGTTATATGTTATATATGTCATGAGTTAAAAACTGGCCATTATCTTCTTAAATAACGTAAGTTTTCTCTTTTTATTTGTTCTTTTCTGTCACTGCCACATTATTGAGCCTCATGTTTAACTATCTGACCAGTTTCTGGTTAAACCACATTTCAGTCATATCGATGACTCTACATCGATTTTCTTTAATACCTAAGGTTGCTAAAAATTCTAGAATGACTGATTTCATTTCTTTTTTTTTTCCCTCATGGGCATAGCTTAGGAATAACACCAAAAATATATTTGTATATGTATATAAATGGTGATACTGAAGTGATTAAATATTGTCTGGAATTTAATGGTCAATTTAGTCCATTAACTATTACAACAAATTATTCCACTAGATGAATGATTGATTGACAGAATTGATGAATCAATCAGTAATTTGATGTAAGATTAGCATAAACCAAAACAGGTGACATAAACAGATCCTGGAATGGCTATGCAATTTTAAAATGAGAAGTACAGTTTGCCATTTGATTGCTTCTTGTTTTTGTTGCTTTTGTTTTGTTGATAATTACTTTTTATCATGAAGACAATGAAGATGTGACTGAATTAAATTACCCATTGTCCTTTTCAGAAACTAAATAGATACTTTTTTTAGAAATCTTTACAGAAATACTAAATTGGAATATTTGTGAAAATTCTAATCCGCAAAACCTGGAATATCTAAATTGATGGCATCTGGTATTCTATACAAAGCTGAGGCAATATCCCTTTTGATTGTCCTGATGGTTTGATAGGCTTTTATGAAAGACAGCCACATATGCTGCTAATCTCTGTGTTAGATACTAACAGCAGAAATTACCACATGTCCAACTGCTCAACACTTGAAAGAAATGGGTGAGATGAAAAGGCAATTAGAGAGATGGACTAAGAAAACTGGATCCTCACTGAATCTATGGCTCTAAGGGAATAATATAGGATTTTTTCTTATTGATCCAGTCAATTTGATCATTGAAATTACTTGCCAATTTGAAAACACAATCATTACGATGGACTAAGAAAACTGTGTCTTTACTGAGACTGTCTAGGGCAAAATATAATTTTACTGTATATACCTGATTGATTTGGCTAATGTATACATCCATGGTAGATAATAAAGTCCCTTGATCCCAAATCTAAATTATCTTGCTTGCCTTTCTTCAATGGTTAATATTCAACTATCCATTCCATTTCATGTTTTTATAGACAGGTCATATATTTATAGCCTAAATATCAACATATCTATATTTGAACATAATTGTACATAGGTAGTATATTATTTTTGCAGTTTTATAACCTCCTTTAGCTCACCACATGAGTGACTTAGTTTGTTGCACAACTAAAATACTAATTCGGGGCGCCTGGGTGGCACAGTGGTTAAGCGTCTGCCTTCAGCTCAGGGCGTGATCCCGGAGTTATGGGATCGAGCCCCACGTCAGACTCCTCGGCTATGGGCCTGCTTCTTCCTCTCCCACTCCCCCTGCTTGTGTTCCCTCTCTCGCTGGCTGTCTCTATCTCTGTCAAATAAATAAATAAAATCTTTTAAAATAAAATAAAATAAAGTAAAATACTAATTCAGTTATCAGTCATATTTTGCCTCTTCCTCTCTTACCCCACGAGCACCGTAAAAACATCCCACAAAAACAAGACTTCCCTCTGTTTGATTTTTGAGAAGCCATATGTTGATTTATGAGAGAGAAAGAGAGAGAGACAAATTTGGTTTAATGCACCAAAGGAGTTACATGATCTTAGTATCATTAATGGAAGTTCATCAGCTTACTGTGATGTGATAATTTCAAAGTATTCTGAAATTATTTCTACAGGGTAAAATACTGATTTGTTTTTCCCCCTTATTTGCTTCTTTTCTTTCCTCCCTTCCTTCCTTCCTCCCTTCAGACCATGGAATAAGTAATTTGATTTGTTATACTATTTAAGATGGCTTTCATTTTTCCCAATTATTTGACTGTATATAGTTGCCTATAAACCATTCTTATGTTGATGTGTTATGATGTGTAAAATAAGAAGTTTAAATACCAACTTCCTTTCTTGATTTCTGTAATACTCTAATGGTTTTGCTGGGGCAGGGGGGATGTTCAGATCAAAGAGAAAAGATGGTAAATGGGCATTCAGACCTGCACTTACCTTCTCACCAGCCAATTTTAAAAAGAAGAGAAGAACCACATAGTAGACATGTAAGCTTAATATTGAACTGTGCCACCAGTATGGTTTAAAATAGAAAAGATTTATTGAAGTAGACAAAACCAACTCTTCAACTACACCAAATTTTTAAATGACTTTTTATTTGTGCCCAAAGGGTGTGCAATGACGGGCACCTTCTATAAACTCAAAAAAATAAATATACAAACCAATATAATTGATGAATGTAATTATTGCTGATCAACTAATTTTAGTGTATTATGTTTTTGTCTGTCCTAGCTGATTAAAGCAAGGGTGAGAAACTGCCTCTCTGGAAGTTACATGATTTTCCCTAACAAGATATAAAACATTTTAGCTTCATGCTTGACCCCTCCATGTGTTCTTCTCTACCTGAGGAATTGTAGCAACTTGTAAAAGGACAAGCAAATAGTTTATTAACAGTCACAGTTCATAGTGTGACACTGTAGGAACAGGCTTGGCATACAACTGCTGCACAGGGAATGCTCAGAGCCCTACAACACAGAGGAAATGGCTAAAACCTTATCTAAGTTCAGTCAAAAATATCATCAACACTAGATGAGAAATTTTCTCTTCATTGACTAAGTCCCAGTGCTGAAAAAAGGTTAAATGTGTACTGCTACATCAGCAGCATTGGGGAAGGAAAGTATAAAACCTAACTGTCCTCCGAAGTTTGGGTCCTGCCTTTTAGCTATAGTGCACGGTTTTAATGACAACACTCTCATTAGCTCAGCCTTATTGGACTATTTCAAACATTTATCATCTTATGTGGCTAAAAGCATAGTTCATGCAAAATTAGTGGAAGAGGGAATGAGGATTAAAAAGGTCTTGCTGCTTAAGGGAGTAAAAAGCAGGTTGTCCTGAGCTCTTCATCTAGTCTTGTACATTTATTAAGGGCAAAACCATTTATCTTTCGACTCATAAATGAAACAGATACAGTATCTCTCCCTGGGGCACAAGAGCCACTGAGGGAAGCTGGATTAGGCCTGGAGAACTGATGCAACCTAGTGTGGTGTGTTACCTCATGGAGCAGTAAGTTAGCAACACAATTTGATTCCAAGTATTTTTTAATGTTTTGTTATATATGCAGAAAGGGAAACTAAACTGAACAAAAAGATTGCCATTGCCAGTTCTGTGTTGTCTGAGCTATAAGCATTGTGTCAAGATTTTTACAAATGGATACTGTAAGCACAGGTGACATGGTTGCAAGCTTGCTTTTGGGAGGGGGTACTTGTGAAGGAAACAAGAAAATACAGGGCTGAAGAGAAACAATATTTGGTATGTAGAAATGTAATATTTTTATTCAGATGACAGTTAGGCTCCAGCTTCTTGCCACTATAGTGGTTGCTATCATTTTTCATCTGTAGGATAGCTCAGTCCTGTATTCCAAGCAGAAAGTGTATTGTTCAGTTTAGCCTCTGGTGGCTAGAACACACCAATTTGTACTAGTACATTTTTAAGTTCAGGATTGATATTTTGGCTTTGCAACTGACTGTCAGAATACTGGGTATACATAGTATTAAAAATAAGTGTGTGGTGGTTTTATTAACATACTCTTAAAGAGTAAAAAAAAAATCATCCCAAAGAAACAAATTCTCCAACAAGAATCTGGAGTCCTTCTGTGAATTAATACTGTTATCCCCATATATTGAGTCACTATGGAAGAAATAGCAATTTCAGATTTCTACTTGTTTTTGGAATTCAGGATAATGATATTTTCTCTGTTTGCTTTTTAAAATCCTTTGTCTCCTACTTTCCTGCTATCCTACTCATTGGCACCATGCATATATTTAGAATGTCTTTCTGAATGTAGCTTGCTAATGCTAAGAGCACATAGCCACTGTGCTTTAGTATTGCTAAGATACTGCAGATGTGATACAGTATATGTTCATAAGAAACCATGCTTATAATTATTGCATTTAAATTAATATCAAGAATGTTGAGATACATAAGAAAAGTCTGTTTTTATTCTTTATTGTATCAACCATTTTTGCAGAGCAACCATATCCCTAAATTACAAGGCTGTGTGTGTGTGTGTGTGTGTGTGTGTGTGTGTGTGTGTAAGCATTTATTTAAAGGGGAAAAAAGGTTTTTGTGTTAAGTTTATTGATAGACTGATAAGTTATATTTCACCATCCCTCTAAAAAACAAGGCATGCTGGGTACTGTGCCATTACCATACCTATATCATATTTCAATCTGCACATTTTAATCTAAATTTTGTAGCCATTTTTTAAAAGATTTTATTTATTTATTTGACAGAGAGAGAGACAGCCAGCGAGAGAGGGAACACAAGCAGGGGGAGTAGGAGAGGAAGAAGCAGTCTCCCAGCGGAGGAGCCTGATGTGGGGCTCAATCCCAGAACGCCAGGAGCACGCCCTGAGCTGAAGGCAGATGCTTAACCACTGAGCCACCCAGACGCCCCAAATTTTGTAGACATTTTTTAACCAGTACCCTTTGAAGCTAAAGTCCTATTCAAATGATTGCATAATCAACCAACCCTTGACCCCTGCCATATGCCACCAAACTCAAGAGAGATCAGACTTTGGTAACAGTGAGAAACTAGATTTTGTTTTGCTCTTTAGAAAGTTAATTTTTTTGGTTGCTGGGAGGCAGTATCAGCTAGCTTTGTAATCAGCTTTCCCAGGGGTCAAAGCCCAGCTCTTTCCCTTACTAGCTGTATGAATTTTTATGAATTAAACTCTCATTTCCTCACTGTAAATGAAGATAACAGTACTTACTTTACAGGGTTATTGTGCCGAGTGGGAAAATATAATTGTAGCACAAAGTGATATTCCTTTCTTGTCTGATCACTTTTTTCAGAGCTTTTTATTTTCCAAATATTTTCACAAATATTACTTGGTTGATTTTGACAACATCCTGATGAGGCAGTTAAGCCAAAAATCATTATCAACAGGTTAGAAAATGAAAACCCAAATAGCCAGTCACCAGGGGGTTTCTGGCTATAATTTAGGTCATCTCCTCTAAGGGTACTGGTACATACTACCAGCATACTATCTGGTTTTGGAAGAGAAATATTTCTCGTCTGAAAAAAAAA
>NW_024423319.1:48003777-48009819 GCF_017311325.1 Ursus maritimus
AAAAAAAAATTGTTTTCAATACATGTGGAAATGCATACATATTTACAAATAAACTTTTATGTATATTATTTAGATATGTGCTTTTCTCAATAATAATTTAAGTTTGAAAAAAGCACAATGTAAGTTCCTGACAAAACAGTCCAACAACTTTACATGTATGTGAATGTTATATATATAAAAACCTTTATTATCAAAGTAAATTCTTAGAGGGAAATCCAAACCAAAGTAAAACACAATTTCTAAGCACCATTTGTTCTGAGAAAAACTCAAAGCAGTAGATCACATCAACACATGAAAGTAACAAGGAAATACACAAGACACCTGAATTTAACTATTTTCTTAAATGTAATATACACTACATTTAGTGTACAATGCATAGAGTGTAGTGTATACTCTTTTCTTAGTGTAGCATGAAAAATTTTTTGCAGGTAAAAAGGAAACTCCATTCTCTGTAACCTGTGGAGTCCAAGACAATTCTAGAGATTGCCAATGCAGCATAAGTAGCTGACAGCCTTAACAGCCTCAATGCCACCCACTATTGCTCCCTGGATTACTGCTCAGATTTGATAACTGTTTCTCCAGGTACCTCTAAGGTTATCACTAGGGATTTCTGCATAGTATTGTCCCTTTCAGGTAATGGTAACTATAGGAGGTAGGAGTGCAGTATAGTGACAATGCACTGCAGGAGTGTTTCGTACCACTTACAGTACTCATCAACAGAGATGTTAACTGAAAAGGAAGTAATATGGCTTTAGACATTGATGGGCATTTGACAGAGAAACAACATTGTACTAAAGTTGATGGAACAGTGCATGACACTAAAAATGTTCTGTTTTATAGACAATTAAATAAACAATAATTCAGTGATTAGAGAAAGAGATTGATGCAATCTTCTATTTGCCTAACCCCTCATAGTAATATTTTTGTCTCTGATTCAGAAGAATGCCTGACTTCTGTCCCTTCTCAGACCTGTACTACTAAAAATTCAAAATGGATGAAGACACATATCCCTCTCTTATTTGCACCCATGTGGTAATGCTTACTTCAGTCAGCCTTGAACTAGAGTCATGATGCAGGTATCAGTCTCTCCCACTAGATAATGAGTTCCTCAAGAACAGAGAAATAACTTTTTTCCTGCTGAGCCCAGCACAGTGTTTTGTTTTGTTTTGTTTTGTTTTGTTTTTACATCAAAGACGCTTAATAAAGTTAGTAGAATTAAACTAAATTATTATGATAAAATAAAAATAGATGGATTTGCCATATTGTAATAATTTATTTATTTACGTTTAACACCCACTAACATGTGTTTTCTAGTTTTAAAGAGGAGAAAAGATATATGCTATTTAAAATTTTGTTTAAGGTTTTATGGAACAGTGGAAGTGAGGGTAGGAAGGACCCAGAGGCAAGTGAAATCTTTGTTGACATACTTGAACATATAAGTTTAGCTAAGAGGAAGAATCCACTACTAATTAATTATGTATTGTATGTGTTAAAGCCCCACAACATCCCAAAGAAGAACTGCTGTTATCTTCATTTTTAAATGAAAAATGAGAGTCTCAGAAAGGTTGGACACTTGCTCAATGTCACTAAGTTAGTATAAGAGCCAAGTGCCACTAGTCAAACCCATGCATCTAATTTCAAGGCCAATGTTTATTCCAGTATAACACAGATGTCTATTTATCCCTCTTTGCAACCTTTATGTTAAGCAGGGAGTCTAAAACTATCTAGAAAGAAGTCACTATATACAAGTGATAATAAAAGTGCCAAAATATATATATTTATTTACCTAGGAAATAAAATTAGAAGCATTAGCTTAGATTTAAAATTAGAAGCATTGAGAAAGTTAGGAATGGATGCAAATAGATGTGTTAGTATGTGTCTATACTTCCAGATATTAGATAAGCTAAATCTAGAGTAAAGCTAGATCTTAGAAATTCATATTATATCAATGGAAATCTTGAAACAAGGTTGCTGCACTCATTTTAGTAGCTTTACCCTAAGAAAGTAGTCCTAAGGTATCTAAGGCAGTGTCAACCAGCTCTGGCTGAATAAGCACTGTCATTAAACTAAGAAACATTAAGAACTAGTCTCACAAATCAATTTCTATAGATTCTAATATCTTTATTTTGTTAAGTTATTTGAGAATTATGATTAATTTTCATTTTTTCAGCAAATCTAATATATTTTGAACGTATACATTTAAAGTTTTGTTAAATTCCTAAGAAAGATTTTGCTATATAGTAGTGTCCTTAGTTTATGGAGGAACACATCTACCACTTTATAATATGCAAATGAACAAAACGATGCCATGTGCACATATGGTTTCATAGTCAATTTTGAAGGAAGATCTCTCCTGATATTCTGGAGAATCTTATTTTTATTTTTTTTTATTTGTGAGAACTTCATAAATCCTTATGCATGAAATGGGAAGGTATCATACCCATTCATAGGAGAGAAACTAGTGGCCCACAACTGATGTGGGCTTACAATGAATTAATAGAAGATTTCCCAAAATACTAAAGCCTCCAGAATAACTGTCTACAGGGTCAGCCATACTTGATATGTGTGTCCCCTGTAACAGCAGTTTATGATTTGTTTGTTTTTCTGATTCCAAGCCCTTTCAGTATTCTATTCATCATAAAAGTGTTAAAGTTCTCTTCCTTCAAACTATTTTTGCATTCATGACATCAGTGTTAGCAAAAGCTAGAGAGATATTTTTAGTAGAAAAAGTTATCAGAAGAGAAATTGTCTAATAACCAAGATGGCTTGACAAGCATTATATACAAAACTTGTATCTGTATATGTATTACCACTGCTTCCTGCCAGAGGCAGTGGATATAGTGAACTCTGTGACAAACTCAAATTCATTTCATTTAAAGTGAAATCTCATTTACCTCAGGTAAATGCTTCTTTACCCACAAGTAAATGCTTATTAAGTCTCTGGAAGACACTTAGCTAAGAAACGCCAAAAGAAGAGGTCTAGCTCAGCTTTAGTTGGCTTTTCCAGTCCCAGTGTCCATGAAGGGAGTCCAAAAGAGACTACAGTGCTATTTTTGGTGAAAAAAGTTCCATACATACCTCCTTCTTTGTATTTATCTGAACCCTTCAAAGTTACTCGGTTCCCTGTCAGGGTAGGGGGAAATGTCTGTGTCTAATGTATTGATTGCCCTCTAGTGGATGGATTGTAAGGACTTTTGTTGTTAATATGTAATGAACCTGAACACTAATCTTGGAATAGTCAAAATGCTGCCTCCATATTTTTAAGCATCAATCCTGGCAGCTACTTGTTTTGTCTTTGTGCTCTTAGAGCCCAGATTTAAATCAATTCACTCCTATATCATACTTCCTGGGTTGCTATCTCTTTTTCCAGGTTATTAAAAAACAACAGATATTTTTCAAGTCTACTATATGCAAGGGACTGTGACTGAATCAGTGAAGGGCAAAAATAAGTAAAATTCATGGTCTCTGGCTTTATAAATCTCAAGTTCATGTTGGATGTTTTACTGGTATTAAATGCTAAATGCATTCTTTAGATGAGGAAGACTTATTGGGGTTTAGAAGCAAATAATTATCTTACAAGCTCCCAACCGCATAATATAACCCTGTAAAATCATTCTAAAAGAAGTTTTCCCATAGGTAAAAGTGGGGTATTAATGGTGTTGTGGGTCGAGGAAGTCACAGAACTGAAGCTTCTACTACCTCTGGACTCCAATGATATACACTTTTAATTTTTAAATTTAAATTCTATTTAGTTAAAGTAGACTGTATTATTAGTTTCAGAGGTAGAATTTAGTGGTTCATCAGTTGCATATAACACCCAATGCTCATTACATCAAGTGCCCTCCATAATTCCCATCATCTGATTACCCATCATCCCCCACCTCCCCTCCAACAACTCTCAGTTTGTTTCTTCTAATTAAGAGTTTGTTATTGTTTGTCTGTTTTCATCTTATTTTAATTTTCCTTCCCTTTCCCCATGTTCATCTGTTTTGTTGCTTAAAGTCCATATATGAGTGAATTCATATGGTATTTGTATTTCTCTGACATTTTTTGCTTAACATAATACCCTGTAGTTCCATCCACATCACTGCAAATAGCAAGATTTCATTCTTTTGATGGCTGAATAATATTCCATTGCACATATATGCCACATTATCTTTATTCATTCATTTGTTGATGGACATCTGGGCCCTTTCCATAATGTGGCTATTGCGGACATTGCTACTATAAACATCGGAGTGCATGTGCCCCTTTGAATCATTGTGTATCCTTTAAATAAATACCTAGTAGTGCAATTCCTGGGTAGTTACAATGGTATATTTTAATTCCAAAGACTTAGTATGAGATTGTTGATTCCCACTTCTTGGGGTATTTATGATTCTGTAAGTCTCTGTAGGTACAGGCTAACTTACAACCTCTAACATGAAAGTATTTGGTTAAGTTTTTAGTATATTTAGTGCTAATTAGATAAAGGTTAGAGCAGGTCAGGGTGGAGTTGAATGAAGAACTCCATACATACCAATTAAATCAGCTAATTATATTGATAAGTTGCCAAATATTTTCCTATCAAAATCCCCCAAATTCCTCTTGTCCCCCAGTCACCCATAATCTGGAAATTCCTTCTTACTTCTTTTTTTTTCAGATTGTATTTATTTATTTATTTTAGAGCAAGAGAAAGAAATTGGGGGGGGGGAGGAAAAGGCAGAGAATCCCAAACAGACTCTGTACTGAGTGTGGAGACTCACACAGGGCTCAATCTCACAACCCATGAGATCATGACCTGAGCTGAAATCACCAGTCAGATACTTAACTGACTGAGCCACCCAGGCTACCCACTTCTTACTACTATACCATAGTACTTGCACTGTGAGATCATTACTACTTGTTTACCTTTCTCACTGTGCTTCATTAAACTGTGAGCTCCTTTTTCTTTCTTTCTTTCTTTCTTTCTTTCTTTCTTTCTTTCTTTCATTCTTTCTTTTTTCTTTCTTTCTTTCTGTATTTCCTCTAATGTTTAGAATAAGTACATGAACAAAGTAGGCGCATAATTCAATAAAATATCATTGAATGAATGAATGAAAGAGTGAATGAAAAGATGTTGAAATTCCACTTCTGTACCTGTGGAGATATTATTGGGAATGGGTACCTAAACAACATGTCCCAAACTATAACATGTAGAAGACTATTTTGTCTTCTTATTTATTTACTTTGTTTGTTGCAACTATTTGTAAATGCACAAATGGATATACTAAAACCCAAATTGAAATTATACTTTTTATATTACCAGTTGAGAAAGACCATGTTATCACTCCTTTTTAAAGCATGCCAAATGAGGAAAAGCCAAATTAAGTCATGTAATAAATTATCTAATGAGAGAACTGGAGAAAATGATGATCGTTTTTTGGAAATTTTAATGCCAAAATTCCCCCAGACTGTCATATTGTTACTTTCATGACAAAAGTAATCTGTATAAGATTTGGAAACTTAAAGGAATAAAACTTGCATGCTTTAAAAAATAAGATTTTCTAGGAGCTGGTTCTTTGAAATAATTAATAAGATTGATAAACCCCTCACCAGGCTTATTAAAAAGAAAAGAGAAAGAACCAAAATAGATAAAATCATGAATGAAAAAAAGAGAGATTACAACCAACACTGAAGAAATACAAACAATTATAAGAACATAATATGAGCAACTATATGCCAATAAATTAGGCAATCTGGAAGAAATGGATGCATTCCTAGAGATGTATAAACTACCAAAACTAAAACAGGAAGAAATAGAAAACCTGAACAGACCCATAACCAGCAAGGAAATTGAAGCAGTAATAAAAAATCTTCCAACAAACAAGAGTACAGGCCCAGATGGCTTGCATTTAAAAAAGAATTAATACTTCTTCTTCTTCTTTTTATTTATTTATTTATTTATTTTTCATGTAAAGTTCGATGATTCATTAGTTGCGTATAACACCCAGGGCACCATGCAATACGTGCCCTCCTTACTACCCATCACCAGCCTATCCCATTCCCCCACCCCCCTCCCCT
>NW_024423319.1:48010555-48018146 GCF_017311325.1 Ursus maritimus
CTTTTTATCTTGATGAAGTCCCACAAGTTCATTTTATCTTTTGTTTCTCTTGCCTTTGGAGATGTGTCATGAAAAAGTTTACTGTGACCGATGTCGTAGAGATTGCTGCCTATGCTCTCCTCTAGGATTTTGATGGATTCCTGTCTCACATCGAGGTCTTGCATCCATTTAGAGTTTATCTTTGTGTATGGTGTGAAACAGTGGTCAAGTTTCATTCTTTTGCATGTAGCTGTCCAATTTTCTCAGCACCATTTATTGACGAAACTGTCTTTTTTCCACTGGACGTTTTTTTCCTGCTTTATCAAAGATTAGTTGCCCAAAGAGGCAAGGGTCCATTTCTGGGTTCTCTATTCTGTTCCATTGGTCTATGTGTCTGTTTTTGTGCCAGTACCAAGCTGTCTTTGTGATCACAGCTTTGTAGTATAGCTTGAAGTCTGGCATTGTGATGCCCCCAGCTTTGTTTTTCCTTTTCAACAATTCCTTGGTGATTCGGGGCCTTTTCTGGTTTCACACAAATTTAAGGGCTGTTTGTTCCCATTCTTTGAAAAAATTTCATTGGTATTTTGGTCTGGATAGCATTGAAAGTGTAGATTGCTCTGGGTAGCATGGACATTTTAACTATGTTAATTCCTCTGATTCATGAGCATGGAATATTTTCTTCTGAAGCTGTTCAGAAATAGAAATGGAAGGATAACTCCCAAACTCTTTCTATGAAGCCAGCATTACCTTGATCCCCAAACCAGACAAAGACCTCACAAAAAAGCAGTATTACAGACCAATATCCCTGATGAACATGGATGAAAAATTCTCACTAAGATACTAGCCAATAGGATCCAATAGTACATTAGAAGGATTACTCACCACGACTGTGTGGGATTTATTCCTGGGCTGCAAGGGTGCAAATCAATCAATATGATACACTACACAAATAAAAGAAAGGACAAGAACCATATGATACTCTCAGTAAATGCAGAAAAAGCATTTGACAAACTACAGCATCCTTTCTTGTTTAAAACTCTTCACAGTGTAGAGATGGAGGGAACATACATCAATATCATAAAAGCTATATACAAAAAGCCACAGTGCATATCATTCTCAAAGGGGAAAAACTGAGAGCTTTTTTCTAAGGTCAAGAACACAACAGGCATGTCCACTGTCACCACTGCTGTTCAACATTATTAGAAGTCCTAGCCTCAGCAATCAGACAACAAAAAGAAAAAAAAGGCAAAGTGGCAGGATATAAAATCAATGCACAGAAATCAGTTGCATTTCTATACATTAACAAAAAGACAGAAGAAAGAGAAATTCAGGTGTCAATTCCATTTACAATTGCACCCAAAACCATAAGATACCTAGAAATAAACCTAACCAAAGAGACAAAGGGTCTGTACTCAGAAAACTATAGAACACTCATGAAAGAAATTGAGGAAGACACAACGAAATGGAAAAACATTCCATGCTCATGGATTGGAGGAACAAATGTTGTTAAAATGTCTATGCTACCCAGAGCAATTTACACATTCAGTGCAATCCCTATCAAAATATCATTGGCATTTTCCACAGAGCTGGAACAAACAATCCTAAAACTTGTATGGAACCAGAAAAATAACCAGAATAGCCAATGGAATGTTGAAAAAGAAAACCAAAGCTGATAGCATCGCAATTCCGGGCTTCAAGCTCTATTACAAAGCTGTAATCATCAATAGTATGGTCCTGCCACAAAAACAGACACATAGATCAATGGAACAGAATAGAGAATGCAGAAATGGACCCTCAACTCTATGGCCAACTAACCTTTGACAAATCAGGAAAGAATATCCAATGGAAAAAAGACAGTCTCTTCAATAAATGGTGTTGGGAATATTGGACAGCCACATGTAGAAGAATGAAAGTGAACAATTTCTTTACACCATACACAAAAATAGATTCAAAAATGGATGAAAGACCTAAATGTGAGACAGGAATCCATCAAAATCCTAGAAGAGAACATAGGCAGCAAACTCCGTGACCTCAGCTTCAGCAACTTCTTCCTAAACACAACTCCAAAGGCAAGGGAAACAAAGGCAAACATGAACTATTGGGACTTCATTAAGATTAAAAGCTTTTGCATAGCAAAGGAAACAGTCAACAAAACCAAAAGACAATCAACAGTATGGGAGAAGATATTTGCAAATGTCTTATCAGATAAAGGGCTAGTATCCAAAATCTATACAGAACTTATCAAACTCAACACCCAAAGAACAAATAATCCAATAAAAAAAATGAGCACAAGACACAAACAGACATTTCTCCAAAGAAGACATATAAATGGCCAACAGACACATGAAAAAATGCTCAACATCACTTGGCATCAGGGAAATACAAATCAAAACCACAATGAGATACCACCTCATACCAGTCAGAATGAATAAAATTAACAAGACAGGAAATGATAGATGTTGGCGAGGATGTGGAGAAAGGGGAACCCTGGTACACTGTTTTTGGGAATGCAAGCTGGTTCAACCACTCTGGAAAACAGTATAGATGTACCTCAAAAAGTTGAAAAAAAAGCTACCCTATGACCCGGCAATTGCACTACTGGGTATTTACCCCAAAGATACAAATGTAGTAATCTGAAGGGGCACCTGCACCCCAATGTTTATAGCAGCAATGTCCACAGTAGCCAAACTGTGGAAAGAGCCCAGATGTCCATCAACAGATGAATGGATACAGAAGATGCAGTGTATATATACAATGGAACACTACTCAGCCATCAGAAAAATTGAATCTTGCCATTTGCAACAATGTGGATGGAACTAGAGGGTATTATGCTAAGCGAAATAAGTCAATCAGAGAAAGACAATTATCATATGATCTCACTCATATATGGAATTTAAGAAACAAAACAGAGGATCGTAGGGGAAGAGAGGAAAAAATAAAACAAGACAAAACCAGAGAGGGAGACAAACCATAAGAGACTCTTAACCATAGGAAACAAACTGAGGGTTGCTGGAGGGGTGTGAGGTGGGGGCATGGTGTAACTGGGTGATGGACATTAAGGAGGGCACGTGATATAATGAGCACTGGCTATTGTATAAGACTGATGAATCACTGTCTTCTACATCTGAAACCAATAATACATTATATGTTAATTAATTGAATTAAAAAATAAATCATAAGAATAAAAAATCACAGTAAAAAACAAAAAAAAATTAAAATAAAAAAAATTAAAAAACAATATTTTTGTTTGAAGTATGGCAGATATGGGTATAAAATGAATATCATCTAGGTTCTCATATTTATAACTACAAAGAAACAAGGGTCTGTTCTAATGTTACAACTATTGCATATGAATAAGTTTTATAAGAATGTGCTAGAAAAGAGAATCTCCAGTGGGGTGTCTCTATTTAAAAACACAGAAATATAAAATAACCAAATAATACAAGCAAGAAGGCAAGGAAAAGGAAAGGAGGGGGAAAGGGAGAGAGGGAGGAAGGGAGGGAGGGAGGGAGTGATGGTGGGAGGGAGGGAGGAAGAATGTGGGCAATAGTATATGGGATTGATGCTTTAATAAAGTGGTGTGTTTGACCTTTTTTTTTAGCTTTCAAATATGTTTTTCAGGAAAAAAGAAAACAAAAAATGTAAAAAGTAAAAGAGAGAGGGAGGAGAAAAAGAAAAAGGAACAGAAAATAAAACTCCATAAAACACTTCTATAAAATCCCAGTCTCTTTGTATGACAATAAGTGGTCTTAAAGTATTAAATATTATTTAAACATTTGTTCTCTATATACCCTGATTGGGAGAATAATATAGGCCACAGGCAGTACAAGGAGAAGCCAGTCTCTGGTAGCATAAAAATGAGGTGTTTCTATTCAACTATTGGTCTTCTGTACATCATCATTAAAGGAAAAAGAAGTGCCCATTTTTCTTTCCAGTCTAACAGATGCAGAACCCACACTGATAGTCACAATATTTAGGTGGAAAAAAAAAGCCAAGATCTGAAATCCCCAAATTTCTGACCACTGGCCTAGGGTTACATGATATATCTAGCTTTTCTCTTAAAAAAATACAAAAATTCCTCCAAAAAGGGAAATACAAAAAAAAAAAAAACTTATTACTACCCAAAAATTTAGATTGAAACTCTAAGAATAAATGTGAGTACTGGAACTCCTTTTTTCTCCTCTAGCTTTAGGACTAGACTAGAAACATTTGACTTACCTATTCCCCTACGTATGCTTTAAGTTTCAGGATGGCAGGGACCCTGTTGATCTTGTTCACTGCTATCTTCTAGTGCCTGCAGAAGTTGTTGGTACAGAGTTGGTACACAGTACATATTGGCAGGAGTTAGTGAAAATATAAGTCCAGTGGCCTCCCGTCCTACTTTTTGTTTGGGCCTTCCTTTGCTCTCAATCTACTCTAGGGCAGCAGTGGGAAGTTAGGAAGGAATCTTTTCTCATGGGCTCATCTTATTACATCAGTTCCTCATAAGAGGATTTTGTTAAGTTCTATTTAGAATCCCCTTTTCCATTCACTGAAAGCCACACTTCCTGGTTCTGTTGTTGAATTTTATTCTTGAAGGGTTAAAGGGCCTGTGAAAAGGTGGAAAGCCTTGAGTTTTCTAGAGGTTAGAGTATTAGCCACGTAGTATAATTCAGAACACATTTAGTATTTGTTGAATAGGCATAACTACTGTGAGGCCTAGTAGGTACATGACAAACATCCTCGTACTTGAAGTCCAATCATTTTCTATAGTTGAACTAATGCTTTACTTTTTAAGATGTGTAAAACATGCTCCAAATACCAATCTTGGAGAAAATTAAATGTTTGTTTCCTGAGATGAATACTCAGGAAAAGAATACCAATGTTCATAGGTAGACACCAGTGGAAATGCATTCAAAATGTCCCTCTGATGTCCCCTCTGATTATTTAGTACAGGTACAATATTTCTGTAATCATGATATATTTTCTCTATTGCAGAAATACCTGGGCTAAATATAAGGTGGTGCTTTCAGCTAAAAAATTCCTAAAAATTTACATGTAGATGATATAATTTCTGCAGAAGCCCTTATGGATTTCTTAGAACATTTTCAACAGTGGTTGGAAACAGAGCAGCATGAAATGATAAATGCAATTCTTTTTTTTTTAAGATTTTATTTATTTATTCAACAGAGATAGAGACAGCCAGCGAGAGAGGGAACACAAGCAGGGGGAGTGGGAGAGGAAGAAGCAGGCTCATAGCGGAAGAGCCTGATGTGGGGCTCAATCCCACAACGCTGGGATCACACCCTGAGCCGAAGGCAGATGCCTAACCTCTGTGCCACCCAGGCGCCCCGATAAATGCAATTCTTAATATGAATTCATTTGAACCCCCGAGTGACCTTAATTTTCCTGTTGAGACCCTAACTTTCTTGCTCCCTTGAATAAACCCTATGGATCACATTCATCAGGACATTCTAGTTATTAAGAAGGTTTTTCATAGAAAACCAAAACCATGTTTCATATTTTTTAATATCAAAATGACCAATTTTTAAAACTTAATATTTAATTTAAAATAAAGTATACATCAAAGAGTTTGGAAATGTTTTGATTCATCTTAATGAAAGTTTGGTAAGAAATAGAACATATTCTTTAGGTCTGAGGATTTAGGACAGTTTCTTTATCATCCGTACTTGCAATCTCACCTCTAACATGGTAAAGCCTATGGTGAGAAAACAGGATAAGAAAAGAAAAAAATAAGGATGGGGAAGGGAAAAATATAGTGTGCATACAAGTTTCCAGGAATTTCACTAATGAGGAAATGTGAGGGGGCATGTTCAATGGGTGAGAAGAGAGAACAACTTTATGTAGCATACTGGTGTATCTATAAAAAGCAGACTTTTTTTTTTCTCCAACGACCTCTATAATAAAAAGTGTTATATGTAGGAGAATAAACATAATGGCCAAAATACAACAGCAATAACAGGAACAACTACTACCACTTATTGCATGCTTACCATGTGCCAGGTACAATGGTAAAAGATTTCCATGACTGATCTTAGTGGCAGCATTCAACTGCATACTGATAGAGCTAAAATAGATTGTGTTTCCTCCATCTGTTCTCGTCATCAACCATCACATAGAGACATATAGCTGGTGCATCGCCGTTATAATGATAGAGGCTTTGTAGTACAGAATAGAAAAAAAATGTGAGTTTTGTTAGAATGGTGACTATGAACAATGAATTATATATATTTGCCTATTCACTTAACATATTTTTCCTACCCACATCCTCTGAGATGAATAAATACTCTCAACAGAATTCATAAGCTAGTGAGTAAAGTTGGGTGCTGGCATATAACAATAAGAAAGGGAAAGAATGAAGGAAATGAGAGAGGGTATGGAGGAAAGCTGCGGTGGAGGGGTTCAGGGAAGGAAACAAAGCTGAGTGTGAACTGAATAAGAAATAATCTCTACAGATTTCAAATTTGACAGCCATTATTATGGAGTTAAGGTATTATGTTAAATATTACGCTTGTATATCCTCTGTCTTGGACACAGTTTGTGGACACTTGAACATGTTAATAAACCCATGGTAATATCTGATAAAACAAATTTTCAACTAACTTTCAATGTTCGTAAGCCCTGTTCCTGGGCTCCCAGGGAAGCTATAGTTTTACCAAGGTCAGAATGACTTCACCAAACTTCAAAGCATGAGCTCTATTTCTGCCCTGAGCACACATTGTGCACCTGTTTCTTTAGAAAATAACCTAAAAGAAACATTTCAATCTAAAGATAAGAGTAAAAATCTCCCTAAATTCCATTCCCATACCTCTGAAGCCTGCAATCTTGTACATACTAAAAGCATAAGATAAAGTTTGTAGTGTTCTGAAATGTCCTTCAGATGATTTGTGACTCTTGATGCAACAAAAAATATCTATATCCCTGTATTGAATATTCCTTCTCTGGAGCACTCTCTTTGTGAAGATTGTGCATCCTGGGCAGCTGTCTTCACTTGGGCTCAAATAAAACTTTCTTCCATTTTTTTAAAAGAAATTCTAAAAAGTTTGTTCATTTTGCATTGACATATCACAGAAACAGATTCATTTGAAAGTTAATTAATTAATAGCACTCTACGATCACTTAATTTTTTCATTAGATGCTTACTTTCAGATCAGAAAGGACATTCTATAGCTCTAAGATTCTTATAGAGCTTAAGTTTTGAAATATAAACCACCCCAGAACTTTTCAACCTCTTTATTCAATGACAAGAATCCCTAGTGGAAATCAGTCCCTGAGTTCATTTCGTGAACAATAGTGGGTAGTAATTAGATCTATGCTATGAAACTTCTCATTTGGTTTACATATATTATTTTTCAAAAAGATAACTTCTTTCTGTCTCACTTTGAAAGAAAAGACTTCCAAGCCAATAAGACGATGCTCAAATTGGAGTTAAATGCAGCAAAGTACTGATACCCACAACATAACAGTGCTTTGCTGATGTTTCATGTATGTCACCAGCAGCAAAGATGCAACTTCATCTGGCCTTTGATCTACACTTTAAAAGGCAGCAGATGACTAACATAATATAATAAAAAAAATTATTAAAAATAAAATAAAATAAAATAAAATAAAA
>NW_024423319.1:48018156-48050818 GCF_017311325.1 Ursus maritimus
AAAATAAAATAAAATAAAATAAAATAAAAGGCAGCAGGTATCTTTGTAGACCCAAACTTGAATAGCCATGGAAGCAAAGCAGAACAAAACCAAAAACCTGCTAGATTTCACCTGTTAGGATATATCTGCCTCTCTTCTTTCCTGTTAGGCAGTTTTCTTTCATGATTCTTTAGTGCCACTTCAGAAATATGTCTTCCGGCTTTATAATTCTGAAGAGAAAAATCAGCACCTCTACAAATTAACTAGTGCAAAGGAAAATGAAATAAACTTCTTTCCTGATACTTGACTCATTGAAAATTCAGCTATTTATCAGGTTCTAAGTCCCATACCCAAAAGAAACAAGTTTCACTCTGCCATTCCATATACATCACAGTGACCTGAAATCTTTTCTCATAGCAGAAAAGTATCTGAAGAGCAAAGACGTAACACCAGAGGTATCTCTCCTGCCGCTGCAGCAGAGACCAAATGTAGGCAGTAAACAAAGTGATTTAACTATGTGTCATCAGGACTAAATACTGTTAATCTTCAGAAACATGCAAAACTTTGTTGTCTCCCCATTAAAATGTGAGTGAATGCTGAACATTAAAGTGTTTCAAAAAAGAATGTGAAGGAGACTATACACTATCAGAGGAAGTAGTGCATAAACTAGGAAGTGTCAAAGTCTCCTGGAAAACATTGCAACTCCACTGCTAAGGGAAGAGAAAACTGATTTTTGTGTTTTTTGTAGTTGTATTCAGAGCATCAGGCAGAACTACTTTAATTTTAAAACACCCCCTAGTACCCTAAGAGCCATGCTTTTCAGCTTGTAAAACTTAGTAAACACACAGGTTTAGAAGGATTCAAGTGTCCTCAATCACACAGCTGATTTAGAGAGTCTGGCTATAATGGAGAAGATATCATCTTGTAAAACTTAGGGTATCTCAGAGTGGGGGAAAATCAAGAGGGAGTCTTTTATTTCTACTTTACTTATTCTTACAAGAAGGGTAGGGCTAAGTAAAGGAAAGAATGCAAGGGAGGGAAACAGCACGAAACACAGTTCCCCAACTTCTCTGTTTTCACACTACTGGTCTTTCATTATTCAAAAAAATCTATTTTTTCTCCAAACTTGTTAATATTTATGGTTTTTCCCCTGGTTAGGAAAATCAGCTTTATCATTATGGAAAGTGAGAAGTGTCTGCAGAAATTACAAACAAAATGAAGTGCGTTCTAAATCCCTTACAGCTAATCTCATTATAAATGTGAATTTTTCTTCAATGGTAAGCAAGAATATATTCAAAACACACTAATTTAAAATGTTAATAAATAAATGTCCCCCAAAGCAGTGAACTCTAGGTGTTTTGGCAGGACCCTTTTGGTAGCAGCTAGTACAGGACAGAAAAGGTTGAACTCAGAGCAGATGAGAGTTAATGTGGTCAGTAGGGGAATCAGTTAAGAAGAAAACAAACCTCAAGTCAAATAAAATGAGCCCTGCAGAATTGTCACATGTTATATAAGCAGAATGAGAAGTCTTTAGAAAGGATTTTTTTTTTAATTTTTATTTAAAGTCCAGTTAACATACAATGTTATGTTAGCTTCAGGTGTACAATATAGTGATTCAACACTTCCATACAACAGCTGATGCTCATCACAAGTGTACCTCTTAATCCCCACCATGTTTTTAAGCCATCCCCCTACCCACCTCCCCTCTGGTAACCATCAGTTTGTTCTCTATAGTTAAGAGTCTGTTTCTTGGTTTGCCTGTCTTTCTCTTCTCCTCCCCCCACCTTTGCTCATTTGTTTTTTTTCTTAAGTCCACATATGAGTGAAATCATATGGTATTTGTCTATCTGTGATTTATTTTGTTTAGCATAATACCCTCTAGCTTCATCCATGTCATTGCAAATGGCAAGATTGGGTTCTTTTTTATGGCTGAGTTATGTATATATATCACATCTTCTTTATCTATTCATCAGTCAGTGGACGCTTGGACTCTTGATGATTTGACTATTGTAGATAATGCAACTATAAACATCAGAGTGCGTGTATCCCTTTGAATTAGGATTTTCGTATCCTTTGGGTAAATACCTAGTAGTGCAATTGTTGGATCATAAGGTAGCTCTATTTTTAAATTTTTGAGGGAGTCCCATACTGTTTTCCAGAATGGCTGCACCAGTTTACATTCCCACTCACAGTGCAAGAGGGTTCCTTTTTTCTCCACATCCTTGCCAACACTTGTTTCTTGTGTTGTCGATTTTAGCCATCCTGACAGGTGTGAGGTGATGTCTCATTTAGTTTTGATTTGCATGTCCATGATGATGAGTGTTGTTGAGCATCTTTTCATGTGTCTGTTGGCCATCTAGATGTCTTCTTTGGAAAAATATCTATTCATGTCTTCTGCCTATTTTTTTGACATTGGCCATAGCAACTTCTTTCTAGATGTGTCTCCTGAGGCAAGGAAAACAAAAGCAAAAATAAGCTATTGGGACTTCATCAAAATCAAAAGCTTCTGCACAGTGAAGACAACAATCAACAAAACTAAAAGGCAACTTGGGGCACCTGGCTGGCTCAGTCAGTGGAGCATGCAACTCTTGATCTCAAGGTTGTGGGTTCAAGCCCCACATTGGGTATGGAGATTACTTAAAAGATAAAAGTTCAAAAATGAAACTAAAAGGCAACCTACTGAATGGGAGAAGATATTTGTAAATGACATATCTAATAAAGGGTTAGTATCCACAATATATAGAGAATTTATGAAACTCAATACCCCAAAAATGAGTAATCCAAATAAAATGGGTGGAAAGGAAGTATACTCCAAGTGTTTGTGTCCTCTGTGTGACAAATATCAATAATGTTACTTAGGGAAAAAAAAACAATGCTACTTAGAGGTGGCATATTATGTTTGCTCCGTTTGTCTTGCTTTACCTTCTTTCACTGATGTAATAACAAAAACCCGGTAATGCATCTTTGCTGCAGATGTCTTCTGGCTTGCATATCTCAAAAGGAACAGCTAAAAACGTGCCAGAGGCACTGCTTTTCCTGCAGGTTTTTAATCTTATCCATTTTAGCTGATGTGTTTGTACACGTTATATTTATGTACCATAGTTTCATCCAAAAGGAATCTTAAGGGGTGCATGTTGTGTCAAAGGAACCAAGAACAAATCACACAAAATAAAATTAATTTTATCATGCACGGGATGTGGCAGCTGCAGCAAAGAAAGGAGATGCCACTGAACAGTAAGTTATAAAACCCTAAACTACTCCTTTTGGAGACTGTTCACACTTTACATTGAGAATGTACTGATGGTGCCCTCTGCCCTTTCACAGTAGTTCCATGACTTCCTGATATGTTGCTTTGGCCCTGAAGAATCAGGACACATAAAACTGGAATGCTCTATACTAAAGCAGCACCTATCATCTGACAGGCTAAATCCCCCTTACAACCTCTGGTTCATTAACTCTAATACCTTCCTGAGGTGACATGTATAAACCCCATGGTTTATAGATGGGGTAACAGAAAAGTCACAACATGGTTATCTGACTCCCTCAGAATGTTACAATATATCTTTTTCCACACTGGCAATTGATTACAGAGCTCTGGGCTCTAGGATGTAGACATAACAATTCCTAGGGAAGTGTCCTGTGAACCTGAAATACCACTAAAATGGCATGCAAGCAACTACAAGGGGAAAAGAAACACTATACTATAACAACTTGTAAAAGAGGAGCCTCTAACCATATGCATGAAGTTGACATTACTGCATCCTGAAAACACTTTCCCAAGCAGAGCCTGGCATCAATACAAGCAAGAATATCTAGCATGTTCAGTCTGATGAGCACAGGTTGGCAGAGGAAGAGGCTAGGAGCATACTAGTTCATGGTATGGGTGTGAAGTTAGAATACAATGCTAGAGGCAGCATCTGAAACAGGTAGCAAATATTCAAAAAAGTTTCAGAAAAATAAGAGTTGTTATCTTAAATCCCAAATCCAGGGGGCAAGCCAATTTAAGAACAAATGGAAGCAGATTTTTATAAGAGACAAAAGAAAAGAGTCAGTCACGAGTTAGGCCATATGCATTCCTGTTCTACCATATGTGTGGTTTAAATAATACTGCATATATAATGGTTTGGAGACTTTTGGTCTCTGATGTCTTCATCACCATCATCATCATCATCATCATCACCACCACCATCATCATTGTTTTCCTTATCATTTGAGTAAGAAAAAATCTTTATGATTCTCCTTCCCATGGTCTAGATAGTAAGCTCTACAATTGTGGACCAAATTGAGAAAATTCAGCTCCCTTTATATGGTAATAGACCAAGAATAAGAATGCATGCCTTCTGCTGATCACTTAGCAGGCATTTTACTTCTCTAAAAGGTGCGGCAACTCTTTCGAAGTTTTCATGCTGCACAGCAGAGAGATAAGTTCTAAACTGATAGCTGTGGATAGGTTCTTTGGAGAGAAAATTGTTCTATTACAGCTAAAAAGTAATACTGAAGCTGCCTTGATCTTGAGAGAAAACACATTCTTGTGTGTGTGTGTGTGTGTGTGTGTGTGTGTGTGTGTGTGTGTGTGTTGGGAGGATGAGAAAAGAGAATAGGAAAGAGAAGAATTAAGCTCATCATTAATATGCCAGAGAGGGCAGTATAGAAATGGCTACTGAAGATAACATCTGGTAGAGGAGACAAGAGCATTTATCATGATTGTTACCCTGCTGTGATTAATTTCATTTCACATGTATGAGCTCTTCATCCTCACCTCAATATTGTCTACCCATAAGGTGAGAAGTCTACAAATATTTAGAGGTAAACACTGTCTCTGGACTCGGGGTTTTATCTGGCACTGGGGTAAGTATAAAAATGATTTCACCAAATATCTAAACTTAGTTTTATATGTGTGAAGCTTTTTAAAAGGATGGAGGTTGATGCTTATAGGGGACTGAAGCAGTTTATGCTGCTCTTATTTTGTGTGTTTTTGGTTTGCAATTATCAAGGAACATTTGAGAGTGTTTTAGAAAAGTTATGTCTCCAGTGTTACAGTGTTGCCCTAGTGGCATTTGACATCTTAGTATCGTTCTGGAATAGGCTCAAACTCAAGCACTACACCACACTAGAGCAGTCCTCATTCTTAATGTTCTTACTAGAAAGATCAAAACCTTCTGACCAGTCTCATCAGTGGCATGGGTATTTACTACATGCATGGATAGTATTTACTACTACATGGGTAGTAGTATTTACTACTACATGGGTATTTACTACATCTTGATCATTTTTTTATTCATGCTCTGTAGACTATGGTTTACTGAGGGACAAAGTAAATTAAATATCTTAATGTTCTTACTAGAAAGATCAAAACCTTCTGACCAGTCTCATCAGTGGCATGGGTATTTACTACATGCATGGATAGTATTTACTACTACATGGGTAGTAGTATTTACTACTACATGGGTATTTACTACATCTTGATCATTTTTTTATTCATGCTCTGTAGACTATGGTTTACTGAGGGACAAAGTAAATTAAATATTTTCTCACCATTAAATTTCAATTGGAAGAATAAACTGGGGTTTAATTTTTTTTAAAGTTCTTTTTAACAGTGGACTCTTATTCAAACCCTGATGCTTGCTGGGTTTGTTTTATTACTCTCCCAAGTCCTTGCTTGCTTGCCTCCTGCCTTTCTATGAGAACTTGAAGTGATTCTCTGAAATGGGCAGCAGAGTTGAGTATCAACAAATGAAAAGTGTTGTCAGAAATTTCCCACTCATTCTCATCTATTTGGTCCAATGTTGGCAAGTGTCCCTGTAATTCTCATATTTGAGGATAGTTGCCTACATTTCCCAGTACTTTGACTAAAAGATGATCCACTCACAATGTGCTGATTCTTGAATTTATGAAAAATTATATTCTACTTTGTTATAGACTTAAGAATTTGGGTTAAAGAGCATAACATATTTGAAATAAAAATTTGTGATGCAAAGTACAAGAAGCAGAGATCATAAAACATAGATGTCTTACAGAAATTAACTCCTTTTTCCATATCCTATTCTCCTCTATTCCATTCCCATCAGACTTTTTCTAATGTCTTTCCTGAAGTGGTTGGACTTTAGCAGATTGGTGCTATCATTTCTTTCCCAAGAAGTTCGCTAATGAATTGCATTTTTTTCCAACTGATTCTTAATGATCGATTTTTACATTATCAGTTGCTAACACCCCAACAGCAGGACCGTGACTGGCCCTAGGCTCACTGCTGCACACTGGCTGCACTCCATTAGGAGCTAAGATATCTCTTAGTACATTGCAGGACTGTGGAATCTACAGAACAGGGGAACCCACAGGCTAGCCTATCGTTACTTAAGGAATTAAACAAAGAGATCCTTCTGAGGCCATTTCTTCCTCAATATTCATATCTAAATCAAAACGAACCCTAAAATGACACTCCTGTTGAGTTGGAAAATTATGAGCTGTCTATAGTGAGCAGTACCCTGGAGGAACTGCAATGTTACTTTTTATAAATAATCAGAGCTGTTTCATCCTAAGGAGAATAGCATATTGGACTTCACTTCAAAATCTCCAAATTTTACAAGTCTCCAATTTTACAAACATTTAGATCTCTGGACTTAATTCCAAAGTACAAGAATCATCTTTACTCTACTTCATATATCTATTTTACTTACTCACTTAGCTTTTTAGTTAGTTACTTGCTGTGAATTGAAGGGTCTGTATCACTTTACAAAGCACTCTTTTGCTACCAGATGATGCATGCATTCTGGCAACCATAGTAATGGGGTGTCTATTCCAATTCAGGGAATAGATTCTTCAGGGGAGGATTCTTCAGGGGAAGCAGATTTCCTAGAATTCCAGGTATTACACTTTAAAAGGGTGCCATGAAGTACAGCATGCTCTGCAGCAACAATGCTGTGTATGTAAGTCCTTGAGCAGCCAGATGGGCTTTGGATGTTGCTAGTGTCAGGCTGATTCAAATAAGTGTTCCAGGAAAACTGATGAACAAAGCACCCAAGAGCAGATATGCACACTTAGTGAATGCATATTTGTCCAATTCCATCAAGACTTTCCATAAGGAACAAAGGAGGTGAGATTTCTTTATTTTTCTTGTGTGTGTGAGTGTGTTTGTGTCCATGCTAGTATATTAAATCTTTTTTAGAAGCTTATCAGAAAAAGAACAAAAAAGAGTGAGTCTCAAAAATATAATGGAGGTCCCTTAAAAAGTTAAAAATTGAGCTACCCTATGACCCAGCCATTGCACTACTGGGTATTTACCTCAAAGATACAGACATAGTGAAGTGAAGGGCCATATGTACCCCAATGTTCATAGCAGCATTGTCCACAATGGCTAAATCGTGGAAGGAACCGAGATGCCTTGCAACAGATGACTGGATTAAGAAGTTGTGGTCCATATATACAATGGAATATTACTCAGCTATCAAAAAGAATGATTTCTCAACATTTGCTGCAACATGGACGGCACTGGAGGAGATAATGCTAAGTGAAATAAGTCAAGCAGAGAAAGACAACTATCATATGATTTCTCTCATCTATGGAACATAAGAACTAGGAAGATCGGTAGGGGAAGAAAGGGATAAAGAAAGGGGGGGTAATCAGAAGGGGGAATGAAGCATGAGAGACTATGGACTCTGAGAAACAAACTGAGGGCTTCAGAGGGGAGGGGGTGGGGGAATGGGATAGACTGGTGATAGGTAGTGAGGAGGGCACGTTTTGTATGGTGCACTGGGTATTATACGCAATTAATGAAACATCGAACTTTACATCAAAAACCAGGGATGTACTGTATGGTGACTAACATAATATAATAAAAAAACATTAAAAAATATATATAATGGATAAAAAATAAATGTAAGAAAAAAATACCAAGTGATGGCACCTTATTTTAGGGGGGAAGAATTTTCATTTGACTCAAAATGAGATTCTTGAATCATTTATTTATTTACTAATTCATTCATTCCATAATTATGTGTGTTTATAACAGGCACTAGGTTAGATGCAGGAGGTATTGTTGTGAACAAGACTTTCTAAGCACCCTGTCTTTATAAGGCTTACCTTCTACTTGTGGAAGCAGGTAATAAACAAGTAAACAGATTAATACACAAGATAATTACAGATTATGATACTGACAGGGCTTGAAGTAGGAGCTGGAGATAACTTGTACACTGAGATAAAAAGAATGAGAAGAAGCCAGCTTCACAAAAGTAGAGGGAAGAACATTCCAAGCACTGGTACAGAGGGACAAGAGTTGGTAGTTTCAGGGAAGATAAAGGAAGCCTGCAAGTAGCATGAATCAGGGTCCTAGTCCATATAGCCCAGAGCTGCATTTCAGAAAGATAACCCAAAGCTCTCCTTTGAGATAATGAGGAAGGATAGGGTTTTACTCCACAATGCATACTCAGACAGAGCCACTGCTCACTTCTTTTATTCTGAATTTCTCATCCATAAATTGACCAAAACCATCTTGAACCAATTTATGACAGTTTATATTGCTTTTTAAGGTGAATGAGTTTCAGTGGTCAGCTACCTGTAGTTTAATGTTTCCTTTCTATTTGCTCAAAATTGAGCTTTTTGAGTCTTCAAAAAGTCTTTTACTTCAAATGCTCTGAAACATATGATGTCTCATCATTTCTACACAGTGTAAACTTTTTCTTACCTTAGAAAAATTCACCTTTGATCTTCATGTCATCAAGACTGAAGACTTTTGATCTTCTTTAGTTTGTTCTTATTAATTATGCCCTCTATCCCCTTAATTATTCAATGGCCTATAGAGTTGACCTCCACATAGGAAGAATTGGTAGGGTGTGCTTGGTGGTATCTGAGAGGTCCAAAAGGCATCCATTTATCCAAACACTTGTCCCCATTAATTCAACAGTTTACATACAATGTTACCTTTGTGACTTTTTTGGATTAAGTGATTGAAAATCCTTCTTTGCTAGCTAAGAGGGATAACCATTTATTCCTTCAAAATAGCCTTTTTTGAGGGAACAAGACCCTGGAGAAGTTATGGAAAAGGGATTGAACACCTTGGAGATGGGAATCAGAGTTAAACTCCTGGATCATCCTTTTCTGCAGAAATCATCTAGACTCACAAAATAAGGAAAACATTGGTTGAGAGTAGAGTGCTGGATTCATACAGATCTAATTAGAATTCTGGCTCCACCACTGATTAGCTGGGCAAATCATTCAACTTTTATGACTTTCATCTACCTCATCTGTAAAATGAGGAAATGAAGTGTGCTTAACTCATAAGGTTACTGAGATTTTCAAATAAAATAATGAAGGTTACATGTTTGGTCCAAAGGTGGCTCACAACCCAGGGTTACTATAACTGTTAACTCTTCTGAAAATGTTCTACTATGTGTGAAATGGGAACAAGATTTCTCAAAATCACAAGTAAGCTGAGACTTGCAACCTTGTGTTTGAAATATGAATAGAATAGATAAGAGATAGATACAGATGGAAGGAAGCAGGAAAAGAAACACAGAGGCAGGAAATAATCACTGTAAAAGATGCAGTGCTGCACCACCCAGATCCCTTTTGCAGTTGAAGAACTTATTCCTCCAGTTTCTTGGGAGTCTGTGAGCAGATGTCTCTCAGCTTTCAGCTCTCTTCAGAATTGCCTTGGCTGCGTTCAAGCTATACCCACCTTAGAGAAGCTTATCATCCAGTGGGGAGGTATAGAAAATCTGGTCCCTTTGTCCAACCTGCCACAACTTTGGAGAGCCACGTTTAATTTTTAAATTCCCATGGGGTTAGCTAAGGGCTTCCCTGAGACTGTGTCACAGTCCAACTTCTCCTTCCCAATTTTTCTTTCTTCCCTTCCCTTTGTTGAGTGGAGATCCCAAGAGCACTCTCCAATAAATTTGTCTCTGTCTCTGTTTCAGTCTTTTTTGTGTGTGGGAATCCAATAATGTTCCCCATCCCATCAAAGCTCTTCCTTTGACCCTAGAGGTTACGTTACTTTTGGTTGAGGTTGTTTGCTATGTCAAATTTTATTTCCAGATACCTCAATTTGATCATATTTTCAGCTTTCATTCACATAGACTGCAATCATTTTTGAAGTAATATTTTCAATATAAAATAAAACAGAAATACAACACACATACACCCCCCACACACAAATGTAGCTCAATAAAATATTATGAGACAAACACCCTTGTAACCACCATCTAGGTCTAAAAACAGAATTTCATTAGCCACTCAAAAACTCACCCCCGTGTATCCCATCTAAATCACACCTCCCTACCCCCCAAGTAATGACAAAAGTAAAGTGATTCCTCACACTTTTTTTTTTTTACTGATTTTTTATTATATTATGTTAGTCACCATACAGTACATCCCCGGTTTCCAATGTAAGGCTCGATGATTCATTAGTTGTGTATAACACCCAGTGCACCATGCAATACGTGCCCTCCTTACTACTCATCACCGGTCTATCCCATTCCCCCAACCCCCTCCCCTCTGAGGTCCTCAGTTTGTTTCTCATAGTCCATAGTCTCTCATGTTTCATTCCCCCTTCTGATTATCCCCCTTTCTTTATCCCTTTCTTCCCCTACCGATCATCCTAGTTCTTATGTTCCACAGATGAGAGAAATCATATGATAGTTGTCTTTCTCTGCTTGACTTATTTCACTTAGCATTATCTCCTCCAGTGCCGTCCATGTTGTAGCAAATGTTGAGAACTCATTCTTTCTGATAGCTGAGTAATATTCCATTGTATATATGGACCACAACTTCTTAATCCAGTCATCTGTTGCAGGGCATCTCGGCTCCTTCCACGATTTAGCTATTGTGGACATTGCTGCTATGAACATTGGGGTGCATATGGCCCTTCTCTTCACTACGTCTGTATCTTTGGGGTAAACACCCAGTAGTGCAATGGCTGGATCATAGGGTAGCTCAATTTTTAACTTTTTAAGGGACCTCCACACTGTTTTCCAGACTGGCTGTACCAACTGGCATTCCCACCAACAATGTAGGAGGGATCCCCTTTCTTGACATCCTCTCCAACAATTGTTGTTTCTTGCCTTGTCTATTTTTGCCATTCTAACTGGCGTAAGGTGGTATCTCAGTGTGGTTTTGATTTGAATTTCCTTGATGGCTAATGATTTTGAACATTTTTTCATGTGTCTGTTAGCCATTTGTATGTCTTCATTGGAAAAGTGTCTGTTCATATCTTCTGCCCATTTTTTGATTTGTTTGTTTCTCGTGTATTGAGTTTGAGAAGTTCTTTGTAGATCTTGGATACCAGTCCTTTATCTGCAGTGTCATTTGCAAATATCTTCTCCCATTCCGTGGGCTGCCTCTTAGTTTTTCTGACTGTTTCCTTGGCTGTGCAGAAACTTTTAATCTTGATGAAGTCCCATAAATTCATTTTATCTTTTGTTTCTCTTGCCTTTGGGGATGTATCATGAAAAAGGTTGCTTTGGCCGATGTCGTAGAGGTTGCTGCCTATGTTCTCCTCTAGAATTTTGATGGATTCCTGTCTCACATCGAGGTCTTTCATCAATTTGGAGTTTATTTTTGTGTATGGTGTAAGATAGTGGTCAAGTTTCATTCTTTTGCATGTAGCTGTCCAATTTTCCCAGCACCATTTATTGAAGAGACTGTCTTTTTCCCACCGGATGTTTTTTCCTGCTTTATCAAATATTAGTTGCCCAAAGAGCCGAGGGTCCATTTCTGGGCTCTCTATTCTGTTCCATTGGTCTATGTGTCTGTTTTTGTGCCAGTACCATGCTGTCTTTGTGATCACAGCTTTGTAGTACAGCTCGAAATCCGGCATTGTGATGCCCCCAGCTTTGTTTTTCCTTTTCAACAGTTCCTTGGAGATTCGGGGCCTTTTCTGTTTCCATACAAATTTAAGGACTATTTGTTCCAGTTCTTTGAAAAATGTCCTCGGTATTTTGATCGGGATAGCATTGAAAGTGTAGATTGCTCTGGGTAGCATGGACATTTTAACTATGTTAATTCTTCCAATCCATGAGCATGGAATATCTTTCCATCTTTTTATGTCTTCCTCAATGTCTTTCAAGAGTGATTTATAGTTTCTAGAATATAGGTCCTTTACGTCTCTGGTTAAGTTAATTCCAAGGTAACGTATGGTTTTTGGTGCTATTGTAAATGGGATGGATTCCCTAATTTCTCTTTCTTCGGTCTCGTTATTCGTGTATAGAAATGCAACTGATTTCTGAGCATTGATTTTGTATCCCGCCACGTTACTGAATTGCTCTATAACTTCTAATAGTTTGGGAGTGGCTTCTTTTGGGTTTTCCATATAGAGTATCATGTCATCTGCAAAGAGAGACATTTTGACTTCTTCTTTGCCAATTTGAATACCTTTGATCCCTTTTTGTCGTCTGATTGCTGTTGCAAGGACTTCTAGTACTATGTTGAATAATAGTGGCGAGAGTGGGCATCCTTGTCGAGTTCCTGATCTTAAGGGAAAGGCTTCCAGCTTTTCCCCATTGAGAATAATATTTGCAGTAGGCTTTTCATAGATGGCTTTTATGAGATTGAGAAATGTACCTTCTATTCCTACACTCTGAAGGGTTTTAATCAGGAAAGGATGCTGTATTTTGTCAAATGCTTTTTCGGCATCGATTGAGAGGATCATATGGTTCCTGAGTCTTTTCTTGTTGATATGATGTATCACGCTGATTGATTTGCGAATATTGAACCACGCTTGCATCCCAGGTATGAATCCCACTTGATCGTGATGGATAATCCTTTTAATGTACTGTTGGATTCTATTAGCAAGTATCTTGTTGAGGATTTTGGCGTCCATATTCATTAGGGAAATCGGTCTGTAATTCTCCTTTTTGAGGGGGTCTTTGCCTGGTTTGGGGATCAAGGTAATATTGGCCTCATAGAATGAGTTTGGTAGCTTTCCTTCTGTTTCTATTTTTTGAAATAGCTTTAGGAGAATAGGTATTATTTCTTCTTTGAATGTTTGGTAGAATTCCCCAGGAAAACCGTCCGGGCCTGGAGTTTTGTTATTTGGAAGGTTGTTTATCACTGACTCAATTTCTTCATAATTAATTGGCCTGTTTAAGGAATCAATTTCTTCCGGTTTCAATCTTGGTAGTTTATAGGTTTCCAGGAAGGATTCCATCTCTTCCAGATTGCTTAGTTTATTGGCATATAGCTGTTGATAAAAATTTCTAATAATCCTTCCAATTTCAATGGTGTTCGTCGTGACCTCTCCTTTTTCATTCATAATTTTAATAATCTGGGTCCTTTCTCTTTTCTTTTGGATAAGTCTTGCCAGTGGTCTGTCAATTTTATTGATTCTCTCAAAGAACCAGCTTCTAGTCCTGTTGATCTGCTCTACTGTACTTCTGGTTTCTGCTTGATTGATTTCAGCTCTAATTTTGGTCAACTGCTTCCTCGTGCGTGGATTAGGCCTGTCCCTCTGTTGCTGTTCCAGCTTCTTGAGGTGAGAATATAAAAACTGCATTTTAGATTTTTCTATTCTTTTGAGTGAGGCTTGGATGGCTATGTATTTCCCCCTTAGGACTGCCTTTGCAGTATCCCATAGGTTTTGGACTGTTGTATTTTCATTCTCATTGGTCTCCATAAATTGTTTAATTTGATTTTTGATTTCCTGGTTTATCGAGTCATTCCTGAGCAGGATGGTTCTTAGTCTCCAAGTGTTTGAGTTTCTTCCAAATTTTTCCTTGTGGTTGAGTTCCAATTTCAGAGCGTTGTGGTCTGAGAATATGCAGGGGATAATTTCAATCTTTTGGTATCGGTTGAGACCTGTTTTGTGTCCCAGAACATGGTCTATTCTTGAGAATGTTCCATGGGCATTAGAATAGAATGAGTATTCTTTGGTTCTGGGGTGTAGTGTTCTATATATATCTATGAGGTCCAACTCGTCGAGTATGGCATTCAAAGCCTTTGATTCTTTGCTTAGTTTTTGCCAGGGTGTTCTGTCTATTTCTGAGAGTGGAGTGTTGAGGTCCCCTACTATTAATGTATTTTTATTTATATGTCTCTTTATTCTGGTTAAGAGTTGGCTTGTGTATCTTGCTGCTCCCCTGTTGGGGGCATATATATTTATAATTGTCATATCCACTTGTTGAATACTTCCCTTAAGAATAATATAGTGCCCTTCTGCATCTCTAACTATAGTCTGTAGTTTAAAATCCAATTTATCTGATATGAGAATTGCTACCCCAGCTTTCTTTTGAGGTCCATTTGCGTGAAAGATGGTACTCCATCCCCTTACTCTCAGTCTGAATGCATCTTTGGGTTCGAAATGAGTCTCTTGTAGACAGCAAATGGATGGGTCATTTCTTTTTATCCAATCTGCAACCCTGTGGCGTTTTATGGGATGGTTCAAACCATTTACATTAAGACTGATTACTGAGAGATATGATTTTAATGTTGCCATGTTGCCAGTAAAGTCTTTGTTTGTATTGGCTGTGACTTTCTGTTCTGTATCACTCTTGGGGCCTTTTTACTTTTATAGAACCCCCCGTAATATCTCCTGTAGGGCTGGTTTCGTGGTTACAAAATTGGTTAGTGACTGGCGATTCTGAAATGTCTTTATTTCTCCATCAATTCTGAATGACAGCCTTGCTGGATAAAGGATCCTTGGCTGCATGTTTTTCTCTGAAAGAGCTTTAAATATGCTCCCCCAACCCTTTCTCTCATTCCAGGTCTGTGTAGACAGGTCTGACGTAATTCTGATGCTTTTGCCTTGGTACGTGAGAAATTTCTTTGCCCTGGCCGCTTTCAATACTGTATCCTTGCATCTAATATTTGCGAATTGCACTATGACGTGACGTGGCGTAGGTTTGTCGTGGTTGAGCTTGGGAGGGGTCCTCTCTGCCTCTTGGACACGAATGTTTGTTTCCCTTGCTAGATTAGGGAAGTTTTCAGCTACAATTTGTTCAAATATCTCTTCTAGACCTCTGTTTTTCTCCACCCCCTCGGGGATGCCGATGATTCTAACATTGGATCGTTTCATTGAGTCAGTAATCTCCCGTAACCTACATTCGTGGGCGTGGATTTTTTTAAGACCATCTTCTATTTTCATTTTTTCCTCTATTAACCCATCCTCCAATTCACTAACCCGTTCCTCTGCTTCTGCGACCCTGGCCGTCAGAGCCTCTAGTTTTGCCTGCATTTGGCTCATAGAATTTTTAATTTCTGTCAGATTCGCTCTCATTTCTGTCCTTAGGGATTCTATATTCTCAGTAACCTTTTCGTTAATAGTTTTTTCAATTCTACTCATCATTTTGACCATCGTTACTCTGAATTCCATTTCTGATACTTTGGTTACATCCATATCCATTATTTCTGTGGCAGAGGCCACAGAATCACTGTCTTTTCTTTGCTGGGGGGGGCTTCTCCTTCTTGTCATTCTGATGAAGAGAGGTTGCGGGGTTGTCCAGAGCCCAAATTATTGACTGGGTCCCAGGCCGTGCCCCTTGTTTTATAGGGATCTTAGGGATGTGGGCTTCTTCTTTAAAGATTTTATTTATTTATTTATGTGGCAGCCAACCAGCGAGAGAGGGAACAGAAGCAGGGGAGTGGGAGAGGAAGAAGCAGGCTCCCAGCGGAGGAGCCCGATGAGGGACGCCTTTCCGGAACGCCGGGATCACGCCCTAAGCCGAACACAGGCGCTCAATGACTGCGCCACCCAGGCGCCTGGGTTGTGGGCTTCTTGATTTTTCAGCCTGCCTTCTGGGGGAGGGGCCTGCCCCGCCGATACTCAGGCAACCCTGTTTGGGTAGAGTCTCCATGTCCCCTGCGAGGGGGGATGGGGATGGGCACTCTCTGAGCCGGTATTTCCAGGCTTTTGTTCTCTGGTGGCTTTCCCTGGCGGTTTGCTGTGCCTCTTCTGAGAGTCAGAGCAGCAGGGGCCGAATTTCAGCCTCTGTCACAGAACAGAGGGATTGCGGCCCGTTCTCTACTAATGTAGAGCCCTGCGTCAGGTTCTGTACTCAGTGCAGAGTGTGCTTGAGATGCTTTCTCCCTCTCTGCCCCTCCTGCTCATGCTTTCTCTCTCTAAAATAAGTAAATAAATCTTTAAAAATAAATAAATACCCTCAAGGATTTATTCTACCTTTCCCATGTAATTTTTACTATTGGGTAACCCATTAGTATATGTAGAAAAATGTTTATTTATAAAAGTATTCTAACTAATTATAACAGAAATGATAGATTTAAAAAATCGCACAAGTTGGTAACAGATAAACCACAAGAGAAAAAAAAATTAAATGAAGGAGAAATTTATAGATTAAAAAGACCTAAAGTGCATATCAATTGAAAAAAATGAGAATGACTTAACTATGATGTCTAGGGATTCACATTTGTGTCATAAAACTACTAAGAAGTGTGAGGAATCGGAGGAGTTAAGATGGCGGAGGAGTAGGAGACACCTTTTTCAGCCGGTCCCCCGAGTCCAGCTGGATAGGTACCAGACCAGCCTAAACAACCACAGAACCAGCCTGAGACGCAGGAAGATGCATCTGGATCTCTACAAATGAACATCTCCAGCGCTGAGTATTGAGGTACGAAGCGGGGAGCCATGAAACCGTGCACAGATATCGGAAGATAAATGGAAGGGGGAGGGAGCCGCCGCGTTCGGGCGCCAGGAAGCGGTAGCCACTTGCACGGGGGAGCGGGCGGGCTCGCGGACGGCACCCGCAAAACAGCAGACTGAGACCGTGAGCCGGATGCCCGCGCCACCAGGCATCTCGCAGAACACCGGAATCCCGGTGCGCTCACTGGATCCAGACTGAGACCGGGAGCTTCCGGAGCACGCGCGGGGCGGCTGGTGGCTGGCGGCCTTAGAAACACAAAGGACAGAGACGCGCCGGCCCTGGAAGTGAGGGCTGGGACACCAGGTGTGGGGCGCACATCCCGGGACGCTGCAGGGTTGAGCAGCACCAACAGAAACAGAGTTAAAGTGGCCAGAACATTAATTTGCTTGATCCAGTAACACACAAAACAGTCTCGGAATAAATATACTAAAACTATTGTACAAATATTGTTACTGAAAATAGTTAAATATTTTGCATATGTTTTCTCCCTAGCCCCTTTCAGTTTTCATAATTGTGCTACATCTACTTTGATATAAAACATAGCCATTTAAATACATATTTTTTCTTATAACTTTCATTTAATATCAATTCCACAGGTTATTATATAAATATTGGTCACTACAAGTTCTTTCATTGTCGTACCTCTAGTCATTTTCATTGTTTGAAGCTTATTCTCTAGATGTTTTAGAAAAAGATCTTGGGAAATATATCTTTTGAGTTCTTGCATGTGAATGACATTTTTGCCCCTTACACCTTTCATTTTTCAAGTTTTAGTGAGATATAATTGACATATAACATTGTGTTATTTTAAGGTATATAATGTGATAATTTGATACAAATATATATTACCACAATAAGATTAGTTAACACATCCTTTACTTCATATAATTACCATTTTGTTGTTGTTCTTGTTATGGTGAGAACTTTAGAGCTCTACTCTCATAGCAACTTTCAAGTATACAATATAATATTGTGAAGTATAATCATTGTGCTGTAGATAGATACCCTGAACTTATTCATCTTATAACTGAAGGTTTGTACTTTTTGACCAAAATCTCCCCATTTGCCTCTCCCCTAAGCCCTTGGCAATCACCATTCTTCCCTGTGTTTCTGTGAATTTGGTCTTTTTAGATTTCACATGTAATTAAGATCATATAGCTTTGTCTTTCACTGTCTGATTTCTTTCACTTGGCATAATGCCCTTAAGGTCCATCCATTTGCCATTGTTGCAAATGGCAAGATTTCTTTCTTTTTTATGACTGAATAATATTTCACTATATATATATATTTATCCATTATCCATTTATCCTTTATCCATTCATCAGTTGATGACACTTAGGTTGTTTCCGTGTCTTGGCTATTGTGAACAATGCTACAGTGAACGTGGGAGTACGTATAACGCTTCAAGACAAAGATTTCATCTCTTTGGATATATGTCCAGAATGGGATCACTGGATCATATGGTAGTTCTATTTTTAATTTTTTGAGGAATTTCATACAATTTTCCATAGTGGCTGTACCAATTAACACTCTCACCAACAGTGCACTAGGGTTCTCCTTTCTCCACATCTTTGCCATAATTTATCTTTTGTCTTTTTGATATAGCCATTTCAACAGGTGTAAGGTGATGTCTTATTGTTGTTTTGATTTACAAGTATTTCCCTAATTAGTGATGTTGAGTTCCCTTTCATGTACCTGTTCATTTGTATGTCTTTGGAAAAAATATCTCTTCAGGTTCTTTGCCTGTTTTCAAGTCAGTTTTTTGTTGTTGTTTTTTTTTTAATTTTTGCTTTTGTATTGTGTGAATTCTTTATATATTTTGAATATTAACCCTTATCTGATATATGGCTTAAAATATTTTCTTCCTTTCTGTAGATTGTTTTTTCATTTTGCTGATGGTTTCTTTTGCTGTGCAGAAGCTTTTTAGTTTTATGTAGTCCCACATGTTGATTTTTGCTTTTGTTGTTTGTGCTTTTGGTGTCAAAAAAAAAAAATCATCACCAAGACTATTATCAAGGAACTTTTATTTTTTTTAAAGACTTTATTCAAGGGACCTTCACACTGTTTTCCAGAGTGGCTGTACCAATTTGCATTCCCACCAACAATGTAAGAGGGATCCCCTTTCTCCACATCCTCTCCAACAATTGTTGTTTCCTGCCTTGTCAATTTTTGAGGTTCCTTAAAAAGTTAAAAATTGAGCTACCCTATGATCCAGCTACCCTATGATCCAGCAATTGCACTACTGGGTATTTACCCCAAAGATACAAACGTAGTGAAGAGAAGGGCCTTATGCACCCCAATGTTCATAGCAGCATTGTCCACAATAGCTAAATCATGGAAGGAGCCAAGATGCCCTTCAACAGATGACTGGATTAAGAAGATGTGGCATATATATATATATATGGTTGAGTAATATTCCATTATATATATATAAATTAATTATAATTATAATATATATTTATATATTATATATTTATATATTAATATATATATTAATATATATAATTATAATTATAATATAATATAATATAATAATTATATATATAATGGAATATTACTCAACCATCAAAAAGAACAATTTCTCTCTATATATATGGTTGAGTAATATATATATATAATGGAATATTACTCAACCATCAAAAAGAACAATTTCTCAACATTTACTGCAACATGGACAGGACTCGAGGAGATAATGCTAAGTGAAATAAGTCAAGCAGAGAAAGACAATTATCATATGGTTTCACTCATTTATGGAACATAAGAAGTAGAAGATCAGTAGAAGAAGAAAGGGGGGGTAAACAGAAGGGGGAATGAACCATGAAAGACTATGGACTCTGGGAAACAAACTGAGGGCTTCAGAGGGGAGGGGGGTGGGGGAATGGAATAGGCTGGTGATGGGTATTAAGGAGGGCACGTATTGCATGGTGCACTGGGTATTATACACAAGTAATGAATCATGGAACTTTACATCAATAACTAGGGATGTACTGTATGGCAACTAACATAATATAATAAAAAAATAATAAAAAAATAAATAAAGACTTTATTTATTTGAGAGGGAGAGAGACTGGGAGAGAGAGCAAGAGCACACACATGTATACATGAGCAGGGGGAGGAAGAAGCAGACTCTCTGCTGAGCAGGGAGCCTGATGTGGGGCTCAATCCCAGGAACCTGGGATCATGAACCGAGCCAAAGGCAGATGCTTAACCGACTACTGAGCCACCCAGGGCCCTTATCAAGGTGCTTCTAAATATGTTTTTTCTAGGAGTTTTATGGTTCCAGGTCTTATTTTTTAAGTTCTTAATTCATTCTGATTTAATTTTTGTGAATACAAGATAGGGATCCAATTTTATTCTTTTGCATGTGATTATCCAGTTTTAATAAAATCTATTGAGGAGACTATCCTCTCCCTATTGAGTATTCTTGGCTCCCTTGTCAAATATTATTTGGCCACTTCTGCATGGGTTCATTTCTGGGCTCTTGATTCTGTTCCATTGGTGTATGTGTCTGTTTGTATGTCAATACCATACTGTTTTTGTTACTATAGCATTGCAACATAGTTTGAAATCAGGAAGCATGATGCCTCCAGCTTTGTTCTTTCTCAAAAATGTGTAGACTATTTGAGGTCTTTTGTAATTCTATATAAATTTTAGGATAGTTTTCCTATTTCTGTGAGCCCTTAAGTCTAAGTGTTCTTCTGGATACAAAGTCTTTGCTCACATTTTATTTTCTTGGGTAACTTAAATATGTCATCCCTTTTACTTGTAGCATGAAGTATTGCAAAAACTTCTGATGATAATCAGATTTTTATTACATTATGAGTTGCATGTTTTTTAAAATCTGTATGCCGAGAGGATTTTACTTTTGTTTAAAACTCAGTAGTTTTACTAGAACATGAGAAATAGGGTTGTGTAATGTGCTTTTTTCTAACACTGAATGGCAAGTATAGTGTAAGCCTGAAAGGATGCCTTCAATCCTCACTGTTTTGAGCAGTCTGCATGAAAAGTTAAAAGATAATATAAGTATCTGTTTACATGTAGAAAGAGTCTATAAAATGGCAAAATGCCAGTGGTTCCTAATTTTTTACTGTTCACCAGCCTATGGACTTTGACTTTCTGACCACAGACATATAGTTTTGTTTTGTTTTTTTCTGTTTGTGTGGAAATCCTGGTAACAAAATACATGTTGTTGTCTCCTGGGCGACAACCACAGCAGTTAGCATATTCATTAATTTAATTAGGACCTTGTTTACACTTTTGCTGTCAACCATAATCATTTATTTATTTGAACTACAGTCACCTGACTTCATTAGAAGCATCAGTAGCTGTCAGTAAGTGAAAATGTGCTTGATTTTCATAATTAAGTGTAAATTTAAGAGGCTTAATTTCTAATAGGATAGGCAATGTTTTCACAAGATGACAATGGAAATCAAGGAAAAAGCCCTAATAAAACTTAACCTTTCTGATAAGATTAAAGATAAGGCGATAATTAATGTGACTGTTGTTTCCTGACAGTACTTGCAGCTTGGTCTTTAGTCCCAAAGGTCATTGCTTAGCCACCCCCCACTTTCAAAACAGACCATGTTTAAGTGAGTTAAAGAAAGCCCTGAAGTAGGTTTCATAGGGTATCATTTCACTCTGATAACTGCATATTTCTCTAGACCAATCTAGGAAAAAATGACATTGGTTTAAAAAAAATTGAAGTCCCTTCTTCAGACCAGCTCTGACCACTAACATAAAAAGCAAAGTGAGACGAAAAGAGGATGAGTTTGGAGCAACAAAATTTGAGATTTGATCTCTGATTCTGCTACTTATCAGCTGAGTGAGTTTCAGCAAGTTATTAAACCTTTCTGTGCTCAATATCATCATCTGAAAAGTGGGGAATGATGACATTGTTTTCCATCTCAAATAAAAGAATGGATGCAAAAAGGTTGTAAATGTAGGGTGATAGGCACTCTCTTTGCATTATATAATTTTCTTTTAGAACTCATTATTATGGAACTTGTAAGTTAACATGAGAAATGGGTATTGAATGTGCTTTTTGTAGAACTTGTTAAATATCTTCTGTGTAAACATATCAGGTAATTAATATTTGAAAACTTATTTGATGCATGAAATGGAGATAAAAGGGAAGGGGAAAAACCTTAGAGATTATATACCCATGCCCCAATAAAACAGGCAATGTTAGTTTAGCTTCATTTTGAATTACATTATCTCTTGTGAATTGGCTTGAGAATCACTTTCTAAAAGTCATGTGTCCATTCTTTTACCTTAGTAATTATAAGCTAATCAACAGAATTAAGTATTTTCATTCATGGGTTGGGATTGTTTTATTGCCTTAGGCTAATCCTTGTTAACACACCCTTGCTAATTTAAACAGGGTCTGGCTGCCAAAAAAAATGTGAAGGAAGCCAAATTTGTCCTTGGCTATTTTCCTACATCCTTGATCCCCATCAGCAATGTCTCCTTTTTGGCATGCTCTTTTCCCTACCCAACTGCCTATTTTCTAGCCAGCTTCTGTTGTCACCTGTATGTCAACTCAGTTGATACCTATTAATTAGGATGTTAGAAAACAACCAGTTTAAGGCATAGCTTTTTTCAGTGTTAAAAGGGGACTCACGAAAGAGAAGAAAGGGCCAAAAGAGATAACATATAATGATGAAATGACTGGTAGTAGGTTGTATTATATTGGCAATTGCATACTCTGCTCGTAGGATTTTCCTTTTTTAGATACAAAAGGTGCAGAAACTCAAATTGGATCTATCCAGGACAAGTGGGCTATACAAGAAACAAATTTTAAAAAAAAACTTATAATAAAAAACCCTTATAAAACCCCGATATTGTCTTATTTCCTTGTGATTTGCTTCTTTCTCATAAACAAAGATCATAGAAAAAACTGAATTAAATATAGGCACTAACTCATTAGGTTCTTATTAATCCTAGTTTTACTCTAAATGGCAATACACAATGTAGTAATAATGGTCCAAGGCTAATGAAAAGAGTGAGTCAACCCTGTAATGTTCCAAAACAAGTAATAAGGGAGGGGGACTTGTGCATCAGAGAAAAAGGAATCCCATTACTGGTAAAAAACTAGCCACCTGAATATCATTTAGTACATGTTCAGAGCTAATGTCACCACAATCCATATTTAGTTCTTTGAACATGTCATAACTGAGAACAAAAAAAAAAAAAAAAGAGCTCTGAAGAAAGTAGGCAACCTTGGACCCTGCCTTACAGATTGGTTCCCAGCTCTTGGCCTGATATAAAGTTTCCACTGCATGGATAACAGCCCTAGGGCCAGTTTCACTGACTCTCATAAGATAGGCCTTTTTATTTTTGGCTGTGGGAAGCTTCAAAGAACAGAAAGGATATTTCTCTGTGAATGTCACTGTCTTAATAAAGCTAAGTTTATTGGAGAAAATGCATTAATATAAGGAAAAAATTTAGTAATACAAGTCAAAATAATCTTCTCCTACCCCCAAGGGTTACCTGTATTTGGGAAAAATAGTTTTGTCTCACAAATTTTTTCTGAATTATTCACATGATAGCTGTTTCTCAATCTGAGATGTTCTTCCTTATTTCTTTTACCTTCACTGAAGACCTCTGTTTGCTTTGGTGCATGTCACTGCTTGGAACTCTGGGGCTGTTTACTCCTTGATATTATTCTGCTACCAATACATTTGCCTGTATGGGGCAGTGATGTGGAAAAGGCCACCTTTGTCTTCGTTACATCTGCATGGTATAGTGGTGGTAAGGATTTAAAACATACATCAGTAAGATTTAATACATACAGCAGTAAGATTTAATAAAATATCCCAAGTAATAAAAAGATACAATGTCAGAAAAAAATGTAAAACTGTATGCTAAATATGATTGTACCAGTAGTTCAATGGAAAATATCTTTAAGTTCTTCATGTTGATTTTACTCATGGACCCCAATAGTTCCTAGCCTTGCTCCCCTCTCTCAAGATCTAATCTTTCTACTTTCTTTTGAGAAATTTCTCTTCTGAAAAATTCTACAACACCAGTTTTCAGTTATTGTTTAAATCATTGGGAAATCCTGTTCTAAGTACAGGGGTCAGACTTTCTTCAGGATCTACTCCCTTAAACACTACCACCAGTGCAATCCATTGCATACAATGACGTGGAACAGTGCATTTCCAAAGTCTGAATTATGAATAAAAAAACTTTATGGGCATGAACATGTTTGGGTGAGGAAAATGAACTCTTCAGTGGAATACTCAAAGATGAATTTTGGCCGGCAAAGATCCAGTTGCTTGAGGTCTTTGAGATCTTTCTCTGAGTGGAAGATGAAGATAGTTCTTCCTCTAATATTATATCTTATGATCATTTAAAGTTTAACTATTCTCTCTGTCTCTCTCTCTTTCTCTCTCTCTTAAACACACACACACACACACACACAGAGGTATACTTATCAAGGAAAAATCATAATTCTTAGGAGAGTCTAGTTTTATATTAAGAATTAGCATAGATATACTCTGCCTCTGGTATAGAAGGCATTTTATATTATTCAGAATAGTGTCACCTGTCATTATGCTCACTTGGGGAGATTATATATATATGTATATCTCAATACCAGAAGTCTATCAATAAGAAATGGGCCTCATTACTAAGCTTGTTCCAAACAACAGAACTATCAACACTTGTAGTCTACCTTTCTACTTTCTGACCACTCAAGCATCCCAAAAAGCTTTTAAAATTATCACTTTTCTTTGCCCTAGTCCGGATCAAATTCTTAGAGGGGTGGAGGGGGGAAACTTAATATTAATTCTGGTCAGCCCATTTCTAGTAGTAGGAGGATTTATTAACTACTAGCCCATAGCATTTCTTCAAGATCAGAGTTTTAAGGGAGTACTATTCTCCCAGTTACATTTCCTCTTTAAGTTAGCTAATGGGTGGGGGCGTCAAGTTAGTACACAAGTACCTAAGTAATTATATTAGCCATTTTTACTATTTACTAACACAGGCCCTGATTTACTGTAACAGGGTAGCTGGTTTATTCTAACAGGGTAGGTGTTTAGTCACTAACTAATCTTCCTCTATACATTTTGGTTCAAGAAGAAACTTATTTTCCTGATAGTATTTGGTAACACACAAACTGTTGACCAGGAACAAATAAAATTTAGGTGTCTATTGTGTTTCAATCAAAATAATTCTCCCTCAAGTGTCCTACCTTGGGGGTTAGAAAAAGAATCTAATACTTATTCCAAAACCTAGTTAAAGAAAATGGATTTATTTCTAATGTTATATAGTATAGTAATGTGTAATACTATATAACCTATAGTATTATACATAGTATATATAGGCTGTATACTATATATACTATATATATCTATATATATATACACACACACACACACACACATGCTAATGGAAGAGCTACAGACTAGGCAACTAAGCTATGCTAACTCCTTTTCTGTCAAAAACTCTTAAAACCATGAAATGTAGTATGTAGCTCTTGCATACCTAATACCTAACCATGACACTTAAGGTAATTTAAGTTGGTTACGGAAGGATTAATAAGAGAAAAATAGGATAGCACAATAAAGGTGTTGTGATGGTTAATTTTATGTATTAATTTGACTAAGCTAAGGTTATTCCCAGGAGCTGATAAAACATTATCTCTGGGTGTGTCTGTGAAGGTGTTTCTGGAAAAGATTAACATTTGAATCAGTAGTGAGTAAAGAAGAGTCACCCTCACCAAAGTGGGCAATGATCATCTAATACTTGAGGGTCAGAATAGAACAAAAAGTGGAGGAGCTAATTCTCTCTCTTCTTGAGCTGGAATATTCATTACCTCATGCCCTTTGACATTGGAGCTCCCGGTTTTGGGGTCTTTGGATTCCAGGACTTACACCAGCAACTCCTTGTTCTTAGGACTTTAGACTCAGACTGAATCATACCACTGATTTCCCTAGTCCTCCAGCTTGCAGATGGCATATTGTGGCATATCTCAGCCTCTATAATCACACATTTTCTCTTACTTTTCTTGTACCTCTGGAAAACCCTGACTAACACAGATGTATGTGTGTATATGCATACTCTTGACAAGAAAAATTGTTTTTAAAAAGATGCCCAGGCAATGCAATATGATTACGTAAGTTATTGTCATTGGGGGAAGCTGGAGGAAGAGTTCACAGAAGCTTTCTGTACTATTTTTGCAACTTCTTGTGGCTCAAACTATTTCAAAATAAAAACTTTAAGAGGGTAAAATAATTATTGCTACAAAATATAGAGTGTGTATATTTCTTTTTTTATTGTTTTGTAACTGTGCTTTCATTTCTTTTTTATTATGATGTTATTCACCATACAGTACATCATTAGTTTTGATGTAGTGTTCCATGATTCATTGTTTGCATATAACACCCAGTGTTCCATGTAATATGTGCCCTCCTTAATACCCATCATCAGGCTAACCCATTCCCCCAGCCCCTCCCCTTTGAAACCCTCAGTTTGTTTCCCAGAGTCCATAGTCTCTCGTGGTTCATTCCCCCTTCTGTTTACACCCCCCTTCATTCTTCCCTTCCTTCTCCTACCGATCTTCCTGCTATTTCTTATGTTCCATAAATGAGTGAAACCATATGATAATTGTCTTTCTCTGCTTGACTTATTTCACTTAGCATAATCCCTTCCAGTTCCATCCATGTTGATGCAAATGGTGGGTATTCATCCTTTCTGATGGCTGAGTAATATTCCATTGTATATATGGACCACATCTTCTTAATCCAGTCATCTCTTGAAGGGCATCTTGGCTCCTTCTACACTTTGGCTATTGCAGACAATGCTGCTATGAACATTGGGGTGCATGTGCCCCTTCTCTTCACTACATCTGTATCTTTGAGGTAAACACCCAGTAGTGCAATTGCTGGGTCATACGGGGCTCTATTTTCAACTTTTTGAGGAACCTCCACACTGTTTTCCAAAGTGGCTGTACCAACTTGCATTCCCACCAACAATGTAGGAGGGATCCCCTTTCACCCCATCCTCTCCAACATTTGTTGTTTCCTGCCTTATTATTTTTTGCCATTCTAACTGGTGTAAAACCACATTGAGAGTGTGTATATTTCAAAAAATATCTACAATTATTTATGACTGACATAGAAAAATATGTTAAGGAAATGAGTCAACTGGATTTTCTAGTAAACTCAGGATGGTTTTCCCTCATAGATTTTACATTATTGTTATAAAGCTTACTTTGTGTCAGTTGTTATGCAAAACAAATTTATTCACATTATCTGTTACTTATCTTTTTAAAATTCCTTATACATTATATCATAGAAACCCGAGTTCTTGCATTAGATTATGAGTTTTATGAAGATAGGGTGGCACCTTATTGATTTTATAGTTGTAGTGTATAGCATGATCCCTGGTGAATAGTAGTAGCTTAACAAATGAATCTTTATGGCTAAATAAATTTCATATTTGTTCTTATAGTGGATATTTGCTGATTTTTTATTGTTTAGCACCCATTTATTCTTCCAAAAAGCACTCTAATTTCATTTTGATCAATTACTTTTTCCCCATTTAAGACAGTCTGGTGGAAAAGTAATCAGCATCCATCTCCATCCCCATCCCTAGCCAAAGGATGAGCACATGCTATGCTCCCTCCCTGAAATTTGAATCTTGAGATGAAGGACAAAGACATTTAAAATAGTTGACATTCATCCATTTCAGAAGTGGCCTGCTGACCTGACTGATAGAAGCTCCTACTTGCTTCCTGAAGCCTAGATTCCCATCTCTCTTAGTGCTATTACCACCAATTTTGGTTCTACACATACCACCAAGAGTAGCACAGTTCTCAATCTTCTTTGTACCAGTGTGTGGCCAATATGACAAAGTTTAGGCCAAAGACATAGATGAAAGGTGACATGTGAAATTTCTGGGATGTATTCTTACAGTTAGCAAACACTGCCCCCCCTTTTCTCTTTGTATTCTACTACTTGGAATATGGTCAAAACAGTGAGATTTCTTGGACCATGCATATGGGAAATGTTCTAGTGTTGACAGAAAAATAAGATAGAATAATTCTGGATCCATGGATACCCTCACACTAAAATCATAAAAAGATAGTAGGTGATTTTAATAGATTTTCATTAGAAACTGATGAATCACACAAAGACTTGTTAAACATACAGTAGTAGAAAAACAGTAATAACCTTCAGCAAATACTCAACAAGTGGAGAACATAAACTATTTTCAGGTACACAAGGAAGATTTACAAATTTGACTGCATACCAGGTTACAAAATCCATAACAGAATTTAAATAATAGGTAACATTCACACCAACAGTTCTGATCATGATGTAAATAAATCAGAAAATAACATTTAAAGATTTTTTTAATTCCCAAATATATTACTAAATAACTCACAGTTTAAAGATAAAAATGATAGAATATTTATAATTGAATATCAGTTAAAATACTATGCAGAGAAACTGGCTATTAAGGAAAGCATTAAATACAGAAATATGCAGAAAATAATATAACAAATTATTTCATTATTAAAAATATTGATGTTTTGTCATTTTTGTTTATTATTATTAATTTAAAGGCAAAGATCATGGAGGTAAAGTTGGTTTTCCTTTTCTTCCTCACCAATCCCATACTCCTCCCTACTTTCCTGGAATCATCCTCTCTCATCAATATATGTGTGCATATGTGTAATAGATATATAACCAACATATGATAGTACTAGTCAGGGTTTGCCAGAGAAACAGAGCCAATAAGATATGTCTATCTCTATTTTTATTATATCTATCTCTGTATATCTTTCTCTCTAATCTATCTCTATTTGTAGATAGAGAGATTGATCAATTGATTGAATTATTACATGGAATTGGCTCATGCAACTATGAAGGCTGGTAAGCCCCAAGATTTACAGGGTGAGAAAGCTGGAGGCCTAGTAGAGCTAATGGTTTAGTTTTAAACAGAAGGCTAGCAGGCTCGAGACACAGAGAGATCTGATGTTTCAATCTGAGTCTCAAGGCAGGAAAAAGCCAATGTTCATCAGACAGAAAGGATTCTCTCCTACTTAAGAAAGGGTCAGAGATTTTGTTACAGCCAGGCCTTCAACTGATTAGATGAGACCCACCCATACTAGGAAGAGCAATGTGATTTACTCAATCTACCAATTTAAATGTTACTTTCATCCATAAACACCCTTGCAGAAATACCCAGAATAATGTTTGCCCAAATATTTGGGTACTCTATGGCCCAGTCAAGATGACATATGAAATTAACCATCACACCTACCATTATTTTTTTTAACTTTTATTTGATACTTGTATCTGTGAACAATGCAATGTTGCTTGGTATATTTTTAAAAACTATACAAATGTTATCACACTCTACATATTATTCTGCAACCTGCTTTTCATTCAAAATTACATTTTTATTACTATCTTTCTTGATGCATTTAGATCAAGTTCATTCATTGTAAGTGTATTAGGTAATTCATTGATAAAATAAACCATAAATTATTTATCTATTGTCCAACTTTTAACTTTTATAATTTGTATCCTTCTACAGCTTTCTTAGTACATAAGTACAAGAGTTTATCTAAAACATACACCTATAAACAGAATACCTGGCTTATAGGATCTGCACAGTTTCAACTTCATTTGATAATACTAAATCACAATCCAAAGTGATTGCATCAATTTGCATTCCTACCAAAGTACTAATGAGAGTATTCTTTCCCTGTATTTTAACCAATACTTTGTCTTATCAGACTTTTTATTTTTACTAATATTGCAGATTATATCTAATTTTTTAACATCAATTTCCATGATTACCCATGCAGGAGAGATTTATCTTTTTTTTCTATTTTGAGTATCCAAACTTGCTTCAAATTTGGAGAAAAGATAGATAAAATACAGAACTTCACCTCCTACTATTGAATCTGACAGAGGGGGATGGGAACAGACATTCCCCTTTCCAGTTCTATGACAGATAAGACATAACGATGTTATTTAGACTGGACAGTTGTATGTTCTCATAACAGTTTCTACAGCTGCCACACTGAATTCAAGAGCATAGAAGTGTTGCACAGCAGTGATGCTAGCAGAGATGGCAGCAAGTGTTTCTTCCATTAACAGTGATCTATGAAGACTGTTCCTGTGATGAAAGCCTGGCTGTGAACATGCTCCCTCTGTTTCTGTGTTCTGATCCTCACTACTCCAGGCATTGATTCTGTAAGTCATATGATGGTTTTTGACTACATTTTTTTCTGCTTCACCTACCCAGAGTTTAAATCTATTTTTTAAATCAAAGACTCTATTCTGTTCCATTAATCTATGTGTTGTTTTTTATGCCAATACCATGCCAAGGTAGAAAAATAGATTGATGAACAGAATAGAGCATTCAGAAATAAATTCCCATAAATTTAGTCAATGTATCTTTGGCAAAAAACAAAGTTGATACAATGGAGCAAAGATAATCTCTTCTACCAATAGTGTTAGAACAACTGGACATCCACATGTAAAAAAAAAAAAAAAAGAACCTAAACACAGACCTTTCCACTTTACAAAAACTAATTCAAAACAGATCAAGATCTAAATGTAAAATGCAAAACTATAAAACTCCTGGAAGATAATATAAGAGAAAATCTGGATGATTTTGATTGTGGTGATGCTCTTTTACATACAACACCAAAGATACAATTCATGAAGGAAATAATTGATCAAATGGACTTAATTAGAATTAAAAACTTTTGCTCTATAAAGACAATGTCAAGAGAATGAGAAGATAAGCCATGTAAAGGGAAAAATTATTTGCAAAAGACACATCTAATAAAGGACTGTTACTCAAATATACAAAGAACTTTAAAATTGAACAATAAGAAAATAAATGACCCTATTAAAACATGGGCCAAAGCCCTTAACAGAAACCTCATTAAAGAAGATATACAGATGGCAAATACACATATAAAAAGCCATATGATGGTTTCTGACTAAATTATTTTTTTCTTAAGCTACCCAGAATTTTTAATGTATTGTTTAAAAGCAAGAATCTTAACATAGCCTATAGCAGTGACAGTCAGATCAGAGTACCACTGCTGAGAAGAATATTAAAAAGAAAACAACTACTTTTTCTTCTGTGCTTATATCAATTGCTAAAGATTATGGTCCCAGAAGAGTGTGACCCATTTGCTGAACTTAAGTACATGTCCATCCCTTGAGTACACAAGGACGATGAGACAAAGAAGAAAAGAACTAACATTTATTGAGCAGTTACTAAAAACAAAGTTCTGCTTTAAGCTTTAACTTAACCTCTCATTTGATCATCTAAACAACCTTATGAGGATTTATTTTTCTGTTGTAAATGAGATTAAGTAATGTTTCCATGACCACAAAGTTATTAAGTAGTGGAGCTGAGATTTTAATGTACTCTGATATCTGAGTTTTCGATATTCCTTGAGTATTCATAGGAATTTGTAGTAGAAATGTACGTATCACTTGCTGGAAATTACTTAGTATAAATTATCATCCCACAACACCCACAAAATTTAAGAAAGAAAACTATGCTCCACCTCCCCTCAATGTATTTTGATTCTGAGAAGACGAGAAAATAGTGAAAATAAAGTTCAAAATGATTAATGTCCAAAAAAGACCCAGTAATTCCACTTAGGAATCTATATATGTAGATCAAAGTCTAAAATGATTAGTAGTGATTTTCACCCTGCATAATCTCCTTCTGTTGATTGTTGAACCTGTCAATTTGATGGGACATCACTCCCATAATATGTTACATATACAGTAAAAGAGATATTCCAGATGTGATTAAATTTATTATTGAGTTGCTTTTGAGTTAATCAAATAGATATATTTTGGGAGAACCTGAACTAATCACATGAGCCCTTTACTTCTGAGTCAGAGCCAGAAGTCAGAGATTCAAAGCATGGAAAAGCATCAATATTCTGACTTTGAAGATGGTGGGAGCCATGTGGCAAGTAATGTGAGTGACTTCTAGGAGACAAGAGAAGCTTCTTGCTACAACAAGGAAGCAGGAATCTTGATCCTACAACCTCGATAAACTGGATTATCCCAACAAAATAAATGAGTTCAGAAATGAATATATCCATAGCCAAGCCTCCTGACAAGAACACAACCAACACATTGGCTTCAGTTTTGAAATACCTTGTGCAGAAAATCAAACAATACTGTGCTGGACTTCTTACCTACAGAGCTATGAATTAATAAGTGGGCCTTGTTTTAAGCTGTTATATTTATGATAATTTGTAATGCAGCAATAGAAATATAATACATTTTATTAAAGAAATAAAAGTACCAGTACTATGAACATATGTTCAATTATATTTATTGTGCTAGAAAAACCTGAAATTAACCTGAGTGTGCCTCAATAAGGAAATCCCTGGGAATGCTGTGATATATCATATGCTTTATAAAGTTTGTCAATATTAAAATAACTAGCATAATATGTGTTGACTTGGAAACATGTCTATTGTATATTGAGTGAGAAAACTTAATCACAGAACTATGTGTATATTGTGTATGATTCTATTTTAAAAACTATATATGTCTATTAAGATAGACTATTAAGATAGTCTCTCTATTAAGATGTCTATTAAGATAGACATATAAATACATATAAATACAGATATACATTAAAAGGTAGAAGAATAGTTACTAAATGTATACATAGGTTGCCTCAGAGGGATAGGATCATATTACTATTATCATGAGGGAATAGAAGCAGACTATTACATTTTTTATACACCTCTGAATTGCTTGATGTGTTACATTGTGTATTACCCTTGCCATAAAAGCTAATTAAATTTTTACAAATACAACACATTTTGAGAAAATAAACTACACCAATAACTCAAGATCCTAGAGAATTTGAAATAGAAGAATTAACAAAGTAGAAATTAATAGAAAATAAAATTAATACAAGCATATATTAAAATTGATACATTTCAGATTTGTGAAGTAGAAAACTAAAACCTTGTATAAACCCATCCCTATACATATTCTATAGTAACAGTTTGGAGTTTACCCATCCTGATTTTGATTGCATACACACACACAAGCGCGCACACACACACACACACACACACACAC
>NW_024423319.1:48050828-48052420 GCF_017311325.1 Ursus maritimus
ATTCCTTGAGTATTCATAGGAATTTGTAGTAGAAATGTACGTATCACTTGCTGGAAATTACTTAGTATAAATTATCATCCCACAACACCCACAAAATTTAAGAAAGAAAACTATGCTCCACCTCCCCTCAATGTATTTTGATTCTGAGAAGACGAGAAAATAGTGAAAATAAAGTTCAAAATGATTAATGTCCAAAAAAGACCCAGTAATTCCACTTAGGAATCTATATATGTAGATCAAAGTCTAAAATGATTAGTAGTGATTTTCACCCTGCATAATCTCCTTCTGTTGATTGTTGAACCTGTCAATTTGATGGGACATCACTCCCATAATATGTTACATATACAGTAAAAGAGATATTCCAGATGTGATTAAATTTATTATTGAGTTGCTTTTGAGTTAATCAAATAGATATATTTTGGGAGAACCTGAACTAATCACATGAGCCCTTTACTTCTGAGTCAGAGCCAGAAGTCAGAGATTCAAAGCATGGAAAAGCATCAATATTCTGACTTTGAAGATGGTGGGAGCCATGTGGCAAGTAATGTGAGTGACTTCTAGGAGACAAGAGAAGCTTCTTGCTACAACAAGGAAGCAGGAATCTTGATCCTACAACCTCGATAAACTGGATTATCCCAACAAAATAAATGAGTTCAGAAATGAATATATCCATAGCCAAGCCTCCTGACAAGAACACAACCAACACATTGGCTTCAGTTTTGAAATACCTTGTGCAGAAAATCAAACAATACTGTGCTGGACTTCTTACCTACAGAGCTATGAATTAATAAGTGGGCCTTGTTTTAAGCTGTTATATTTATGATAATTTGTAATGCAGCAATAGAAATATAATACATTTTATTAAAGAAATAAAAGTACCAGTACTATGAACATATGTTCAATTATATTTATTGTGCTAGAAAAACCTGAAATTAACCTGAGTGTGCCTCAATAAGGAAATCCCTGGGAATGCTGTGATATATCATATGCTTTATAAAGTTTGTCAATATTAAAATAACTAGCATAATATGTGTTGACTTGGAAACATGTCTATTGTATATTGAGTGAGAAAACTTAATCACAGAACTATGTGTATATTGTGTATGATTCTATTTTAAAAACTATATATGTCTATTAAGATAGACTATTAAGATAGTCTCTCTATTAAGATGTCTATTAAGATAGACATATAAATACATATAAATACAGATATACATTAAAAGGTAGAAGAATAGTTACTAAATGTATACATAGGTTGCCTCAGAGGGATAGGATCATATTACTATTATCATGAGGGAATAGAAGCAGACTATTACATTTTTTATACACCTCTGAATTGCTTGATGTGTTACATTGTGTATTACCCTTGCCATAAAAGCTAATTAAATTTTTACAAATACAACACATTTTGAGAAAATAAACTACACCAATAACTCAAGATCCTAGAGAATTTGAAATAGAAGAATTAACAAAGTAGAAATTAATAGAAAATAAAATTAATACAAGCATATATTAAAATTGATACATTTCAGATTTGTGAAGTAGAAAACTAAAACCTTGTATAAACCCATCCCTATACATATTCTATAGTA
>NW_024423319.1:48052429-48052885 GCF_017311325.1 Ursus maritimus
GTTTACCCATCCTGATTTTGATTGCATACACACACACAAGCGCGCACACACACACACACACACACACACACGCAGAAGCTATTTTGGAAGTGTTTTGAAATGTTCAAGTTTTTGGAACATGTAGCTAATTTTTAGTGTTCTTACATTATAGTCAGATCATGTATCCTTTACAACTTCTGCTCTTTGTAATTTATTAAATTTTTTCAGCTTTTGTGTTTGTGTGTTTTGCCTAAAATCATAGTTCATTCATTATATACATGCACCCCTTTCGCCACTGTGTACTATATTTTGCCTCAAATACTATCATGTTTAAAAGACGTTGTGACCTATGTGTTACTTTATTTGTGTTTTCCTATATAGCATGGGCCATTCTTTGAATCTTAGTTTTCTAATACAGTTTTTTGTAGTTACATATCTTATAAAGATCTGTAATTGAAATTTGTGTTTTATTAAATT
>NW_024423319.1:48052895-48097277 GCF_017311325.1 Ursus maritimus
TTGGAGTTCTGTCTTTGAATGGGCAGTTCAATCCATTTATATTTTTTTCACAATTTCTATGTTAGAGTTTTGCTTTTGTGATCTTACTTTATACATTTTAATTTTATCTTTCCCTAAGATTTCCTTGGTTTCCTAATTTTTGATATATGAACTATGGTTTCTTTTGTTTTTCAAACATCTCTCTTGTGAATTGGCAGTATAGACCCTTATGAACACATTATATTCTACTTACTAGAATGAAAGGCTGTTTAAGATGTGAACATAAAAATGGAGCATATTTGAGGGAAGCCTGGGTGGCTCAGTTGGTTAGGCGTCTGCCTTCAGCTTAGGTCATAATCCTGGGGTCCTGGGATCAAGTGTTGCATTGGGCTCCTTGCTCAGCTGGGAGCCTGCTTCTCCCTCTGCCTGCCTCCCCCCCTGCTTGTGTTCTCTCTCTCTCCCTCTCTATCTCTTTCTGACAAATACATAAATTTAAAAAATCTTTTTAAAAAAGGGAGTATATTTGAATGCAATCACTTTATCCACTTGTTTCTTAAAAATTCCTGTTTTTTTTTGTTAATATAATTTAGAAATTTGGGCAATATAACTATTATTAAATTATTAGATTTATATTTTTTTAATTTGCAGTCAAGAGTTATTTTTGGCATTTGCTTTGTTTTGTCACAACTCTTAATATGATTTAATTGTATGTTTAGTAGATTTCAATACGCACCACTATGACTTCTCCTTTCTTTTAATCTTCATTTTAACTTATATACAGGACAATTATAATTATATACAGAGAACTTGGAGTAATTTTATTTTTCCAAATTCTTATAGTTTTTAAAAATAGTTTTATTGAAATATAATTCATATATCATGCAGTACATCCATTTATGGTATTTTTCTAAATCTTTGATTATCTGAAAATATCCTTGTGCAGTTTCTTAAATTAAATTTTTTTTGCATTGAAATTATTGTAGATTTACATTTTGTTAAAAAAGAATACAGAGAGATACTATGTACATGTTACTCAGTTTCACTTAATGGTCACATCTTACAAAATTGGGATGCCTGGCTGGTTCAGCTAGAAGAGCATGCAACTCTTGAGATCCAGTCATGGGTTCAAGCCCCATGTTGGGTGTAGAGATTATTAAAAATAAATAAATAAACTTAAAAAATGTTTTACAAAATTAGAGAATAATGGCACAACCAGATTGTTGATACTGATAAAATCGAACAATCTTATCCAGATCTCCCCACTTGTACTTGTACTCTGTGTATGCCTTTATGTGTGTGGGGGGAGGGTGTTTAGTGCAATATAATTGAATAACGTGTAATTAAATAGGTGCATTTTCACCACAGTCAACTTCCAGAAGAGTTCCATCATCACATGGATACCTCATGTTGCCTTTCTATAATCACAGGTAACTCCTTCTTTCACTCTTGCCCACCCTTCTCTAATCCCTGGCAACAGCTAATCTGTTCTCCATTTCTAAAACACTGTCTTTGCAAAAATGTTACACAAATGGAATTATACAGTATATAATCTTCTTGGATTAAATTTTTTTCACTCAGAATATCCCTGGAGATTTATCCAAGTCATTGCATATATTGATAGCTTATTACTTTTTACTGCTATTATTCCATGATATGTATATACCACATTTTGTTGTTGTTGCTGTTGTTTCATTTAAAATTTCTTTTTTTCAAGTTTTTATTTAAATTTCAGTTAGTTAACATACAGTGTAAAATTAGTTTCAGGTATAAAATTTAGTGATTCATCACTTACATACAACGACTGGTACTCATCACAACAAATGCCCTCCTTAATACCCATCACCCATTTAACCCATCCCACAGCCCACCTCCTTTCCAGCAACCCTCAGTTTGTTCTGAATAGTTAAGTGTCTGTTTCCTGGTTGGCCTCTCTTTTTTTCCCCCCTTTGTTCATCTGTTTTGTTTCTTAAATTCCACATATTAGTGAAATCATATGGTATTTTTCTTTCCCTGGTTGCCTTATTTCACTTAGCGTAATACTCTCTAGCTCCAACCACATCATTGCAAATGCCAAGCTTTCATTCTTTTTGAAGGCTGAGTACTATTCCAGTGTGTGTGTGTGTGTGTGTGTGTGTGTGTGTGTGTGTGTGTGCGTCTGCATGTGTATACAACGTCTTCTTTATCCTTTCATCAGTCAAAGGGCATTTGGGTTCTTTCCATAATTTGGCTATTATAGATAATGCTGCTGTAAACATTGGGGTGCATGCATCCCTTCAAATCAGTATTTTTGTATCCTTCAGGTAATACTTAATAGTGCAATTACTGGATCATAGGGTAGTTCTATTTTGAACTTTTTGAGGAAACTCCATACTGTTTTCCACAGTGGCTGCAACAGTTTGCATTCCTACCAACAGTGCAAGAGGGTTCCCATTTCTCTGTATCCTTGTCAACACCTGTCATTTTCTGTGTTGATTTTAGCCATTCTGACAGGTGTGAGATTACATCTCATTGTCGTTTTGATTTACATTTCCCTGATGATCAGTGATGTCGAGAATCTTTTCATGTGTCTGTTTGCCATCTGTCTGTCTTTGGAAAAATGTCTATTCATGTCTTCTGCCCATGTTTTAACTGGATTATTTGGTTTTTGGGTGTTTGTTGAGTTGTATAACTTCTTTATAGATTTTGGATACTAACCTTTTATCAGATATGTCATGTACAAATATCCTCTCCCATTCTGATCATTGCCTTTTAGTTTTATTGACTGTTTCTTTTGCCGTGAAGCTTTTTATTCTGATGAAGTCCCAATAGCTTATTTTTGCTTTTGTTTTCCTTGCCTTGGGAGACATATCTAGTAAGAAGTTGTTATAGCTAATGTCAAAGAGGTTACTGCCTATTTCTTCTCTGGGATTTTGGTGGTTTCCTGTCTCACATTTAGGTCTTTCATCTATTTTGGATTTATTTTTGTGTATGGTGTAAGAAAGTGGTCTTATTTCATTCTTTTACATGTTGCTGTCTAGTTTTCCCAACACTATTTGTTGATGAGACTGCCATTTTTCCATTGGTTATTCCTTTCTGCTTTGTTGAAGATTAGTTGACCATATAGTTTTGGGTTCATTTCTGTGTTTTCTATTCTGTTCCATTGATCTATGTGTCTGTTTTTCTGCCATACCTCATTTGTTTAATTATTCACCTGTTGATAGACTTCTGAGTTGTTTTCAGTTTATTTTCTTATTATGGACAAAACTTCCCTAATATTTGTGTACAGATTTTTGAGTGGATAAAGTTTTCATTTATCTAGGATAAATGTCTAAGAGTGAAATTCCTGGGTCATACGGTAATTGTAGGTTTCATTTTATTTTTAAAAAATGCTGAACTGTATTCTAGAGTGACTATACAATTTTACTTTCCCATCAGCAATGGTGAGTTGTCCAGTTTTTCTTCATCTTGGCCAGCATTTTGTGCTGCCATTATTTATTTTACCTATTCTGATAGATATGTATTAATATCACATTGCGGTGATAATTTTCATTTCCTTAATGGGTAATGTGATGGTTAATTTTATGTATCACCTTGCCTGGGCCATAGTACTCACATTTTTAGTCAAAGATTATTCTGGATTACCTTTGTAAATTTTGTTTTTTTCTCTTTTGCTGGGGTGGGGAGCAGGGTGGATGAGATTAACATTTAAGTCAGTGGACTTTGTATAAATCAGATTTCCCTCCATACTGTGGGTGGGCCTCATCCAATTGGTTGAAGACCTTAATGGAACAAAGACTGTCCTCAAGGGAGCAAGAAAGAATTTTGTCAGCAGACAATTTACAGAACTGGACTGATACATTGGATTTTCCCTGGGTGGCTAGCTTCTTGGCCCACTCTGCCAATTTTGGACTTGTCAGACTCTAAAACTGTGTAAGCCAATTTCTTAAAAAAAAATTTCTATATATACACATCATACTGGTTTTGCTTCTCTGGAGAACGATAACTAATACAACGTAAGATGTTGAATATCTCTTCATGTGCTCATTTGACATCTATATATCCTCTTTAATGAAATATCTGTTCGTGTCCTTTGCCTATTTTCTAATTGGATTTTTTGTTTGACTGCTGTGTTTTGAGAGTTCTTTGTGTATTCTAAATATTAGTCCTTGGTTGGATATGTAGTCTGCACATATTTTCTCCCAGTTGGTAGCTTGTATTTTCAACCTTTTCATAGGTGCTTTAAAGAGCAAAAGTTGTTAATTTTGATGATGTCCAGTGTATCAATTTTTCCTTCTATGGATCACATTTTTGGTGCCATGTCTAATACTTTCCCTAGCTCTAGATTAAAAGATTGTTTCTAATGTTTTGTTTCTTAATATTTTATAAGTTTGTATTTTGCATTTATCTCTTATTCATTTGAGTAAATTTTTGGATTAGGTATGAGATTTTTAGTTGATTGCTTCAGCACTATTTGTTGAAAAGACTGTCCTTCCTCCATCAAATTGCTTTTCCACCTTTGTCAAAAATCCACTGGGCGTGTTTATGTGGGTTAATTTCTAGGTTGTCTAGGCTCTTCCTTTGATCTATGTGTCTACCCCTATAACAATACCACACTGTCTTGATTATAGTAGCTATACAGTAGGCCCTAATATTGGGTGGAGTAATTCCTCCTATTTTAATCTTTGTGTGTAGCAATTGTATGTACATATGTATTACATGCTTTCAATATATATCTTAAGTTTGTACCTATCTACAAAAAACTTATTAAGATTTTGATAAAAATTGTATTAATATTTAGGTCAATTTGGGAACAGTTGACATCTTTACTATGTTGAGCTATCCAATACGCAAACGTGGTATGTCTCTCCATTTATTTAATTATTTTTTTATTTTCTTCCTCAGCATTTTATAATTTTCAGCATAAAGATCCTGTACATATTTTGTTAATTTTATACCTAACAACTTCACTTATCTTTGTGGTTATTGTAAATAGTATTGTATGTTTTGATTTTGGTTTTCAATTTTTACTGACATACAGAAATGAAAATTAATGCTTTTTTGTATATGTGTATTAATTTTGTATCCTACAAGCTTGCTAAAATCATATATTGATTCTAAGAGGTTTTTGTATTATGTCAGTTGTAGGGTTTGTTTGTTTGGTTGGTTGGTTCTTGGTATGCAGGTTTTTTTGTAGATAATTTTTATCAAATAGAGAAATCTCCACTCTATTCATAGTTTGTTAAGATATTTTATCATGAGTGCATGTTGGTTTTGCCATTTTTTTTCTTGTTCTTATTTGCCATCTGTATTTCTCTTTTGGTAAAGAATCTGCCTCAATTGAAAAGATCATATGTTTGTTTTTGGGTTTTTTTATTTGTTTTGTTTTTTTCTTCTTTGTATGGTTGATATGGAGGATTCATTGATTTTTTAATGTTGAACCAGACTTGTATACCTGGAATAAATCCCACTTGGTCAGGGTGCATAATTCTGTATAATTATTTTTGTACATTGCTAGATCCAATTTGCTATTCTTTTGTTAACTTTGCATTTACCTTCAGGAGGGATATTGTTCTATAGATCTCCTTTTTCAGTACTATCTTTGTCTAGTTTTGGTATCCATGTAATAACGACCTCATAAAATGAATTAGGAAGTGTTTTTTTTTTCATCATGTATTTTCTGGAATAGATTGTGCAAAATTGGAGTTAATTTTCCTAAATTAAATAAATTTTTCTAAATTTCCTAAATAAATAGTTTTGTGGAATTCTCCAGTGAAACCATCTGTACCCAAGGATTTCTTTTTTGAGGGAGACTTATGATTATACATTAAATTTCTATAATGATTATAGGACTATTCAGATTTCTTTTATTTTGCTTGAGGTTTAATACTTTGTTGTTTTCAAGCAATTGGTCCAATTTCTTCTATGTTATTGAAATTATGAGTGTAAAATTGTTCATAGTATTCTTTCATTATATTTTAAAAATATATTTATTTATTTATTTTAGAGAAAGAGCTTGACTGGGGGGAGGAGCAGAAGGAGAAGGAGAGAATCTCAAGCAGACTCCCTGCTAAGCACGGAGCCCAACACAGGGCTTGATCTCTCAACCCAGAGATCACAACTTAAACCAAAATCAAGGGTTGGATGCTCAACCAACTGAGCCACTCAGGTATTTCTTTTTCATTATCTTTTTTAATGTCTGTGGAAACTTTAATGATATCTCCTGTCTGATTCTTGGTACTGGTGATTTGTGTCTTCTCTCTTTCTTTTTTATATTTGTCAGTTTTGCTAAAAGTTAATCATATTTATTGATTTTTTTTGAAGAACCAATTATTTGCTACCTTGTTTTATTTTCCTGTTTTAATTTTATTGGTTTCTGATCCTATCTTTATTATTTCCTTCTTTTTGCCTGCTGTGGATTTATTTTGTTATGTTTTGTTTGTTTCTTAACATAAAATCTTAGATTATTTATTAGAAAAAGTTCTTGTTTTCTAACATAACCATTTAGTGGTAAAAATTGTTCTGTCAGAACGGCTTTAGAGGCATCCCATGTATATTGATATGTTGAATTTTCATTGTTTTTCAATTCTATGTATTATTTTTATTTCAATGAAGCTTCCTCTTTGACCAACAAATTAATTCAAAGTATATTTTTTAAATTTCCAACTGTTTGTAGATTTTCTTTTTTTTAAATTTTATATTACAATGTTCACAGAACACACTATATGATTTCAATTATTTTAAATTTATTGAATTTATTTTTTATGGTTCCTAATATGGACTACCTTCTTGAACACTCTTTGGACAATTGAAAAAATTATGTATTCTGCTGTTGGATGTAGTGTTGTGTGTGTGTGTGTGTATTTCAAATAGATCCTACTGATTAATTATGTTGCTTAAAGTATTAATGCTTAAGCAAAGCAAAAACCTTCTACAAAGGAAAAAAGAAGGACTGATTTTTAAAAATATTTATTTATTTATTTATTTATTTATTTATTTATTTATTTTAGAGAGAAAGTTTGTGTGTGTGTGTGAGCAGGGGGAGGAGCAGAGGGGAACCAGACTCCCCGCACTCATGGAGCCCGAGGTGGGGCTCAGTCTTCTGATGAAAGATCATGACCTGAGCCAAAACCAAGTACCAGATGCTTAACCAACTGAGCTACATAGGCACCCCAGAAAACACTGATTTTTTAAAACTCAACTATATATATAAAATGTCTATTGGATTCAAACTAATATAATAGGTACCAGGAAAGATCATTCATTCATCAATTTATTCAACAAACATTTATTAATTTATTACTAAATGAAATATCTTGTGCTAATCTCTATAGAAAATACAAAGTGTTACAAGTAGTTTCTGTCCCTCAAGTAGTATAAAATTCATTAAGATTATATGTATAATACAAACCTATATCTTAATGATCCAAGCACACCACCAATATAGCTGAGGCTTCAGGCAAGAGTATAAAATGGCTGCTCATATACCACATGTCCAGATATTTAAATGACTACAAAATGGTTAAATAAAATCTTTATTTGCTTTCTTTGATAAGTATACTTTCAAAATGACCTGAAAGACCAAGTATGAATTTAAAATTTGGGGGATCTTCAGAATTCAGCACCAAAACATTGAATTACAGAAAGAGATATTATACAGAGACCTGGTCTATAGTCCCCTCCCCTTCTTTTATCACATACAACTTTGTCCCACTCAAAAGAAACCTTGTATGCACACCTAGGAATTCCCAAACCCTCACTTACAGTCCATTCTCAACTTCTGCAAGCAGTTGCTCCTTAGACACTTTCGGCCCAGTGATGTATACAGTGGGAGAATGGGCCTAGGGTAGAGGCTTCGGCAGGACCAGAAGAGAGCTCAGAGAAGCTGGGAAGGGATTTCTAGGATCCAAAATAACAAAGTGTCATCTAAAAGATGCTGCAGGAACTTGGTGGGAACTTCCCCTTGGCCACATATGCTCTTTACTCTGTGGGAGTGCAAGAACAGGAGGAGTGCTAGACTGAGGCCCTTTAAAGCACAGGTTCCTCAGCAGAGGCCATTCTTGCCTGGATTTAGGGGCAATACAGCAGCCATGAGGAAATACAGATTGTACAGTTAGATATAACAGTGCATCCATATGATTTAGTTATTGAAAAGAAAGACAATTTCTACCTTATTGAGACAGAAAGATGCTCATGTCATATGGTTAAGTAAAATTACACAATATTTTTATATATTTATTAGAGTGAGCATATATTATTTTTGTAATAAAAAATCCAATGTATTTTTCATAATGTCAAAAAAACATGTATTGATTACCTACTTTGTACCATGTACTAGTAGGTGCCAAAGAAAGCCTCATCTGATTTTTTGCTCACCACACTCATCCAGTTAAGAAAACTGTTGTTCCAAGAGATAAAATTATTTGCCCGAAGTCACTCGGCTAGTAAATGAGGTACCAATTCAACCTCAGGTCTTCTGAATCTAAGTCCATTACTCTTTCTTCAATTTTACCAGAGTTTATTTCAAAATTAAAGAGCAGTGCTGGAGAAGTATTCTCTACATATGATTTGGATCTATTTGCCCCTACTTCTGAACAACTTTCTAGACTGCCCTATGACTTTCTGACCCCTAGTACACAATTTAGTGATTTATAACCCTAATTATATCACAATTTGGAGACTTCTCTCTTTGTGGCTTGTTTGCATATTCATTTTTATTTTTAAGCTTGTCTGGCAAGATGATATAATCCACAGTTCACTTAATTCGGGGTATTATGTTGTTATAGTGCAACAGGAAAGTCTCAAGGAATCCTAGGGCACTGAGGCAAGAGTTAGATGAAAGTTCATGACTAAGATGCCAGAAGGCCATTTATTCAGTAATGTTCTAGTGACCTGTACTCTGGTGTGAATTAGTAGTAGTGATATTTCACTGCATCACATATATATGCTGACAACCTGAAAGAATAAGAGACAAGACAATTCTTTATGATTCAGTAAGGTGTGCACACACATATCTCATTTCACTCTCACAACTACCCTGCAATATAAATGTGTTACTCCATTTTATGGATGAGTAAACTATAGATCATAGAAGTTAAGTAAGTTCAAACTTTTTTTTAACTTTTTTTTTTAAGTAGACTCCACATTCAATGTGGGGCTTGAACTGATGACCCTGAAATCAAGAGGGACATGTGTGAAATCAAGAGGGATATGTTCCACTGACTGAGCCAGTCAGGCACCGAAAAAAGTTACGTAGCTTTACAACAAAAGTTACCTGTATTATTCAGCGTTCTCTGAATAAACACAAACAAAAAGATACACACACACACACACACACACACACACACACACATTTGGATACATAGGGAAGAGTTGCAGTTTGAGTTCAAAAACAGTCTGCTGGAGAAATTCATTTTTGCTTGGGAGAGATCAGGCTTTGTTTTGTTAAGGTCTTCAACAAATTGGTTGGGACCCACCCACATTATACAGGGTAAGCTGCTTCACTAAAAATCTTTGATTTAAATATTAATCTTCTCCAAAAAACAACACCTTCAAAGAATCATCCAGAATAATGTTTGATGAAGTATTGGGCACTGTGGCCCAGCCAAGTTGAACACATAACAATCACAGCACCATAATTTAAAATTTCCTTTTATGACTTGCTCTCAGAAATGGAAGACTCTATTTTATTCTTTTAATGATGTTATTGTTTGTTCAAATTTCAGAAAGTATATAGATCATTTTATAGATCAATGTTCTTATATCTCATATTTAAAGGATGAACCATCTAAGAGAGAGAATACTGAGAAAAGTAAAAATATTCAGCTAATTAACTTCTTTAAGTCACCACGTTCATTGTAAGATTAGCCCTTTCCCAAATTTAACCTCTCTTTAGAAGGCCATACAAATTACATTTAAGTATCAATTAAATTAAAAAACATAATTGTTTACTAAATCTTATTTAAACACAATTTTAGGAAATGCAGTGATAGATAAGGTTAACTTTCTTCATTTCAATGTAAACGATNGTTTTCTTGAAAGTTTGATCAATGATTTACCAGACACTGAGGCTTCAAAAATACTTTTTCAGTTTTCTTCTTTTTATTATGAAGAGCAAAAAGGTAATTGTTAGTCATTTGGATGACTCAAAAATTACCTTCAAGTGCTACTTTTCTTACATTGTACTGAGAATGGTTTACAATGTGCTATTTAGTAATAATAGAATCTGATGGGGGTATGTAAGTGCTTAGTATGCAGCCATAGAGAGAAGTTATTTGTCAAATCTGTTCTAAAAATATAACTAAAATCATGTCTACCTAGAAAGCTTGAATCAAGTAAGGGGTGATTTGTTTTGGTAACCTGTAGCAACGATAGGTCAGTACTACAATACAATGTCTTTATAAGGATAGCTTGAAATGAGTGAATAATGTCAAGGTGGATCCATTTATTTGGACTATTATAATTAACCAAATCAATTGTTTCATAATCTGACCAGTTGTACCTTTATCAGCAGCTACCGAAGCAATCATGGGCAGAATTCTGTGTTGGCCATTTTGTAGTTATACCTACATAATATAAATTGAAGAACAAACTGATTTCTATCTTTTATTTAAACATATGAGATTGTGGGATGCTTGGGTGGCTCAGGCAGTTAAGCAGCTGCCTTTGGCTCAGGTCATGATCCCAGAGCCCTGGGATTGAGCCCCTTATCAGGCTCCTTGCTCAGTGGTGAGCCTGCTTCTCCCCTGCATGCTGCTACCCCTGCTTGTGCTCTCTCTCTCTTTCTCTCTCACTCTCTCTCTCCCCCCCATGTCAAATAAATAAAAAATCTTAAAAAATAAACATATGAGATTGTGTTAATTTTTTGCTTCCCCCAGAAAACCCACAAAATGGCAAAAAGAGGACTTTTTAAGATGATACATCCACAACCATAAAAGTAATAAGAAAGGAAATGACAGTAGATAAGAGATGTCCACACATTTGAGGAGGATATAAATGAACATATGAGTAGTGATGACTGAAAAGACAAAACTCTAAGATCTAAGTGTTTTCAGAGGGAAATGCTAACCAGAACCCAATAAATTAGGGTTAAAAAATTCCAGAAAATCTCAAAATATGGAGTCCTCAGTTACTTCAGAAGCCAGGGTGAGGCAGAGGTCAAACAGGAGGAATGCCTGAAAATCTGCCTACGGGGCTATTAGGCTTTCAGGCATCCTTCCTCACTCTTGAAGCAACAGAATCACAGAGGCTTTAAGTTAATGACACTAGAACAGACGCAGGGGAAGAGAGGACAGAGGTGCTGTACTGAAACATGCAGTTCAGTGAGAGTCAACATATTGCATGGTAAAATGACAATTCTCTGTTTGGTTCCCAGGATACTGACTGTCATGATTACAGTTTCAAAAGTAGAAAATTAAAGATTCCTCTCTGAAGAAACTAAGCCCTTGAAAGAATATTTAGAGGTCTCTGGTGAAATGACCAGGTTTGTATTAAATTTCACTATGGTAAGGCCTACAAATACACAGGTCTTGCTTAAGTACACAAAATTTTTATTAAATTTTTGTTACATCAGTCTCAACTATAGGTTCACAGTATATTTGAAGAAACAACAACAACAAGTTTCAACATGGAAGATCAAGACTCAAAAAAGAGAACAGTGGAAAATTCGAGGAAACAGGAAATTAAGGATCTCACCCCACCAAAAAGCCCATACAAAAATCACCAAGAAAATAATTGAATGTGTTGGTATTTTATTTTGTCTTGTTTTTACTCAGTAATCCAATTTTGCTGTCTAAAGTTACCAGCTTATTGTTTAAGTGCTGGACATTTAGGTTCATTTTTGGATAAATGTAGATGATGTCTGCAAATGGAGAATATATAGACTGACACCTTTTTTGATCCCTTGTGTGCAAAATTAAATTGGCTACTGAAGCTACTGAAAAATAAAAATTGGAAAAGTTCTAGGGTTACATCAGCAAGATAACAGAATAGGAAGTCCCATGTCTTTTTTTCCCCCCACATATAGACTGATTTAATAACAATATATAGGCAGCAATGATCTCATGAGAATTCTTGACTCAAGAAGAGGCAATATCCCAGGTGAGCACAAAGCTGAGAACAGCTGCATTGAAATAGGTAAGAAGAACAATTTCACTTTACCTGTGTAAGGCCCTCCTCCAAGCTGGCACAGATAACCAGCAGGAGAGAACACCCTGGCTAGTGAATTCTGCCTGGAGGAGGGAAAGACAGGAGATAGAAGAGAGGAATGTGCATCCAATATTCCACCTTTTTGGAAAGACACTCAAAGGACTGGTTTCTGTCTTGCCTCATTCAGAGCACTGATGGAACCAACATAATTTAGATGTCTGGGGGACACTGAGAACAAGGAAGACTGGGTGGCTTACTGCTATTCTAGAGGATGCATAGTACATCAGATAGAAGCCAATAGAGCTTGACAGTCTCTCAGGAAGAAAGAGAACAGTGGAACATGCATTCAGTGTTCTGGATTTTCAGAGGGCTACCTGAGAAAATGAACTACAGATAGAATCCAACATATTCTAGAAGCCTGGGGTCTGCTGAGAACATGAGAGTTGGGTGGCTTGTGGCAGCCCCAGATAATCAGCAGTACCTCAGACGGAAAAAAAAAAGGAGCAAGACATCACAAGCTCCAGGAAAAGAAACTAACAATATTCTTTATTAAGGAATTTCACGCACAGACCCATCCTCCTAAGAAAAGGCACAGAGGCCCCAAGAAAATCTAGCCATGCTGATTGGAGAGGGCTTTCCCTGTACAAGTCAGTTTGTAAAAACTAGGAAAGGAGACAAACTTTTCAAAGGTGCAAATCCCAACAAAAAGTTTTGAGAAAAACAAAGAAACAGGGAAACATGGCTTGAAGAAACAAAATAAACCCACAAAAGCTGACAATAAAGGAATGGAGATATATGAATTACCTGATACAAAATAAGTGTCATAAAAATGCTCAGTAAACTCAAGAAAACAATGCATGACTCAAATGAGAATATCAACAAAGAGAGAGAAAATATGTTTTATTTTAAAATTTTGAGCTGAAGAATATAATGGCTGAGTTGAAAAACTCACCAGAGGGTTTAACATCAAACTTGATCAAGCAGAAGAAAAAAGGAGTGAACTCAAAGGCACACGATTCTGAATTATGCAGTCAGAGGGACAAAAAAAGAAAAGAATGAAAAAGCATGAAGAAAGTCTAAGGAACTTCATAAAACACCATAAAGCAAAACAACGTATGTATTATGGGAGAGCAAGAAGAAGAAGAGAGCAAAAGGGTAAGAAAGTTGATTTACAGAAATAACAGACAAAAACTTTCCAAATCTGGGAAAGGAAATGGACTTCTAAATTCAAAAAGTATGTGCAGAAAGCTAATCTTTCTAAATCTGCAGTATTCCCTGGTGAATCCTACCAAACATTCAAAGAATTACTCCAAATCTTCTCAAACTGTTCCAAAAATTGAAGAGCAAAGAACACTCATTTTATGAGGCCAGCTTTATGCTGATATCAAAGCCAGACAAAATCAGTACAAAACAAGAAATCCATAGATCGTAATACCTGATGAACATAGATGAAAAAATACTCAAAAAATAGTAGCAAATTGGGTTCTGTAGCGCATTAAAAGGATCATACATGATGGCTAAGTGAGATTTATCCCTGGGATGTAAGTATGGTTCAATACATGAAATCATTCAATACAACAATATACTACATAAACAGTATACTACCTAAAAATCATATAAATGTCTCAATAGATGCAAAAAAAAAAGCATTTGAAAAATTCACACTCTTTCATGACAAAAATATTCAACAAACTAGGAGTAGAAGGAAACTATCTCAATATAACAAAGGCCATATATGAAAAGCTGATATGTAACATTTTACTCAGTAGAGAAAAACTGAAAACTTTTCCTCCAAGATCAGGAACAAGGCAAGGATGCCTACTGTCATCCCTTCTGTTAAACATAGTCCTGGAAGTCCTAACTGAAGCAATTAGGTGAGATAAGAAAAGACATCCAAATTAAAATGGAAGTACAAATATCTCTGTTTGCAGATAACATGATCTTATATGTAGAAAACCCTAAAGATTCCACAAAAGAAAAAAAATGTTACAAGTAATAAATGAATTCAGTGAAGTTGCAGGATAAAAGATCAATATATAAAAATCACTTGCGTTTCTATACACTAACAATGATATAAAAAGGAAGTTAACAAATGTCATTTATAACAATATCAAAAAGAAAAAAATACTTAGGAATCAACTTAACCAAGGAGGTGAAAGACTTGTGCAACAAAAATTACCAAATATTGAAGAAAGAAATTAGGAAAGACAAAAATAAATGGAAATACAACCTAGGTTAATGGATTGGAAGAATTAATATTGATAAAATATTCATATTACCAAAAGCAATTTACAGATTCAATGCAATTTCTATCAAAATCCTAATAGCATTTTTTTTTAGAAAAATACAAAAAACAATCCTAACATACTATGGAGCTGCCTTGAATGGCCAAAACAATCTTGAGAAAGAAGAATAAAGCTGGAGGTATCACACTTCTTGATTTCAAAACATATTACAAAAACTACAGTAATCAAAACAGTATTGTACTGGCATAAATACAGACATAGAAAAATAGAAGAGAGTAAAGAGCCCCAAAATAAATCTCACATATTGTCAAATGGTTTTTGACAAGGATGCCAGGAGTACACAACAAGGAAAGGATGGTCTCTTCAATAAATGTGCTGGGAAAATCACATGCAACAAAATGAAATTAGATGCATATCATATACCATACACAAAAAATCAATTCAAAATGGACTTCAACATAAAACCTGTAATTAGAAAACTACTTGAAGGTAACACAGGGAGAAAGCTTGTTTGTCTATGCAATGATATCCTAGGATATAAAAAGCATATACAACAAAAGAAAAAACTACATCAAACTAAAAAACTTCTGTGCAGCAAAAGGAAAAAAAACAGTAAAAAGGTAATCTACAGAATGGGATAAAATATTTGCAACCTCTCTATGTTGTGTGATTGAGGGTTAATATCCAAAATACATAAGAAATAGCTATAACTCAATAAACAAAAATCAAATAACTATGTGATTGAGGGTTAATATCCAAAATACATAAGAAATAGCTATAACTCAATAAACAAAAATCAAATAACTATGTGATTGAGGGTTAATATCCAAAATACATAAGAAATAGCTATAACTCAATAAACAAAAATCAAATAACTAAATTAAAAAATGGTCAAAAGACTTTAATAGGTATTTTTTCCCCAAAGATATAAAAATAGCTAAGAGGTATGTTTTTAAAAGCTCAATATCATTAATCCTCTCAAAAACATAAATAAAACCCACAATGATGTCTGATCTCACACCTATTACCATGGCCACTATCGAAGAAGAAAGAGATGGAGAAGAGAAAAAAAAAAAGAAAAGAAAAAAGGAAATAACAAGCATTTGCAAGTAGAGAAATTGAAACTTTTGTGAACTGTTGGTAGGAATGCAAAATGGCACAGCCTGGAAAACAGTATGGTGGTTGCCCCAAAATCAAAGATCAAACTGTCATATGATCCAGCAATCTCACTTCTGGTTGCTTACCCAAAAGAACTGAAACCAGGATTTCAAAGAGACATTTGCAATCCTGTGTTCATTGCAGCGCTAGTCACAACAGCTAAGAGGTGGAAACAACCTAAATGTCAATCAATGAATGAATGCGGTGTGGGGAACAACTTACAGCCCATTGACAAGTCCTTGAGACAAGCAGAGTGACCTTCCTTTAGGAACTCAACTGCCAGGGTGTCTGGGTGGCTCAGTTGGTTAAATATCTGATTCTTGGTGTTGGCTCAGGTCATGATCTTGCAGTTGTGGGATCAAGCCCCATGTTGGGCTCTGTTCAGTGCAGAGTCTGCTTTAGATTTTCTCTCCCCCTCCTCCATGCTCGATCTCTCTCTCAAATAAATAAATAAATAAAATCTTTAAAAAAAAAAAAAAGAACTCAACTGCCTTGATGTTAATACTTTCCTAAGGGCAGAAGGCAACTTTAGCTTAAACATTAGCCCAACCTCCAGGATCCTGTAAGTTTCCTTTAACAGATAAAAATTCCTTTGGAAACTCCCTTTATCTCTACCGCCTACCCCAAGATATATGTTAGCAATCATCCTCCAAGCATATGGCCCACTGATATACATCTGAGGGATCTCATAACTAAAGTTTTACTAGACAATAATAAAGGACCTCTTCCTAACAACAGCTAGGCCTCAAGGTCCTGGAAATCTTGCTTCCAAATTCCTCAGAGACTTATGCTGTTCCTAACCCTCTCCCAACTTGAAAATATATAATCAGCCACTCCTCAAAACCCCAGTGGAGCTCTTTCTGCCCATAGGTCCTGTCCCCATGCTTTAATAAAACCATCTTTTTGCACTAAAGACATCTCAAAAATTCTTTCTTAGTTCATTCTGAATCCCAACATTTTTACATCCAACAGATCAAGAAAATGTGGTAGATACATACAATGGATTATTATTCCACCATAAAAACAGAAGGAAATCCTGTCTTATGCTATGGTATAGATGTATCTTGAGGATTTGACAGGGAGGAAGACCTTCCTCTGCCCTATGGATCTTTTAGCTGGATTTAGAATCAAATTGACATGAGACAGATTAACAGGGGAAAATAAAATTTAATAGGCATATGTAAGGGGAATCCATGAAATTCCAAAGACAGTGAGGCAAAAGGAAGCTCATATGAGCTAAGGAAAGGGGTAGGGGAGAAAACTCATCTGCAAGAAGCTGAAGGGAGATGTTTGGAAAAACAAGATTGTTCTATTATGCAGATGAGTTCCTTAGGTAAAGTGGGCCTCTGTTAATACTTTTCTTCCTGTAGCAACCCTTCCTTTCTAGTATAAATTTGGGCAGTTATGAGGGAAGCAGAGAGCCTCTCCTGTGTCTGCTGGGTTTTTATTACTTTTGACTCAAAATAATTTTTATGCCAAAGTGGCACATTTTGGGTGTCTCATCCTGCATCCCTTCAGGATATTATGCTTAGTGAAGTAAGCCAGTCACATAAGGACAAATACTGCATGATTCTATTTCTATGACGTATCTAAAGTAGTCAAACTCATAGAAACAGAAAGTAGTGCTGTAGTTTCCCAGGACTAGGTAGAGGGGGAGTTGGGTGATGCTTACTAAGTATGGAGTTTTGGTCATGCAAGATTTAAAAACTTCTAGAGAGGGGTACTTGTGTGATTCAGTTGGTTGAGCCTCTGCCTTCAGCTCAGGTCATGATCTAGGGTCCTAGGATTGAGTTCCATGTTAAGCTCCCTGCTCAATGGGGAATTTGCTTCTCTCTGCTCCTCCCCCACAGCTTATGCTCTCTCTCTCTCTCTTTCTCTCTCAAATAAATAAATAAAATCTTTTAAAAAATAAAATAATAAAAATTTCTAGAAATCTGCTGTACAACTTTGTGCTTATACTGGACAATACTGTATGCTTAAACAATTGCTAAGAGGGTAGATCTCATGCAATCCGTTTTTTTTTTTACTACAATTAAAAAAATGGTAAAGTTCTTAGCACTTTCCTCTTTATTTTGACCTTCTTTCTGTACTACTTTTCAGTGAATGACCTGTATCAAACATGAAACATGGGGGAAAATGAGGATTTTTTTTCTATTGGAAAGGAATTAATAGTTAAAAAATGTATTGAGCTGTTATCATTTGTTTTGTTTCTGAATTACACATATGAGTGAAACCATATATTTGTATTTCTCTGATTGACTTATTTTTCATAGCATAATACTCTCTAGCTATATCCATATCATTGTAAATGGGAAGATTTAATTCTTTTTTATGGCTGAGTAACTAAGGAGTGCTTTTGTGATGAGCACCGGGGTGTTGTATGTAAGTGTTGAAGCATTAAATTGTGCACCTAAAACTAATATTACACTGTATGTGAACTAACTGGAATTTAAATAAATATATATATATAATTTATATATATAACTATATTATATATAAATATTATATATATGTGTATATATATATAGGTTAAGACTCAGGAGGTTTGATAGATTGAAATAATCAAATATAACTTTTCATACTCAGCAACATTACTACAAGAAGAATTGTACCAAACAGGAGAGGAAAATAATAAATTCTGATTTGCTGAACCATAGGAAACAGCCGAGGTAGTACAATATTACTCATTAACTACAGCACAGCAAAATGTAGGTATTTATAGCACATATAATTTTCCTGCCTAGGGGTCTGATTAAGTTTCTCAAGTCTTTCTTTTGATCTATAGGATTTAACGTACCATATCATCAAATGTTTTCTCTGCTATGTATCAAATGGCAGCTACATTTAAGCAAATATACAGCAAAAAATTATACCTGGAAATAGACCAGTGAATGATATCTCCTTATATGTTTTGTAGCAGACAGTTCTAATTCATGCATAATCTTAAAAGATTTACTTCCCTTACATGACTATTATCATTTCTGTTTTCTTTCAGGTTTGAGGTATTTTTAAGAACATGTAATGTGGAAATGTTGGGATTCAGAGCCGATGGCCAAGAAATAATTCTTGAGCAATTTTTGGTGCAGAAAGGTATTTTTATTGTAACACAGGGACTGGACCTATGGACAGAAAGAGCTGCACTGGGGTTGTAAGGAGCAAGTGATCATATACTTTGATATTGGGGGGAGGTAAAGACAAAGGGAAGTTTCCAAAAGGACTAACAGAGTTTCCAAAAGGACTAAAGAAGTTTCTAAAAGGCCTAAAGAAGACTCACAGGATACTAAAGGTTTAGCTATTGCCAAGCTCATGTTGTTTTCCCCTCTAGCAAGGCATTAACAATAAGATTCGGAGTTCCTGGAAGAATGTCATACTCTGCCTGCCTCAAGTATTTGTCAATGGGCTGCAGGTTATAAGGAAATTTAATAATTTTATCTACATTTATTTTGCCTTTGTTCTCCACATCAACATGTTCTCTCTGACTTTTTTTTGCTTAATATATAGAATAAATGGAATAACGATTGCGACTGAGATGGCTCATGAGCTCCTACATGCTTATAGCCTTGACTTGTAAAATAAAATATTCTTTTTGACTGGATGTTGACTACTTATCCCTGGTTCAGTTTTCAATTTTCCCACTCAAGGGTTTAAGAAAAAAAAAAAACCACACACACACAAAACTACATCTAATGGAACTTTTCCGGAAGGTTCAAAGACAGATAACATGATTTCTCAATAAAATATTTTCCAGCTGGAAACAAGATACATCTCCAGTTTTACTTTATTAATGGTTTAACCTACATAAGACTTGGATGGAAATTTGTTGACAGTCTCCCCCACAGTGGTTGCCACTTTTAGTGAAATGTCTGCTCATATCTGGGGGGGGGGGTTGTAAATGTCTGTTTTTGGTTTTATTTGTTAGTTCATCATGGTGACATCATGTGTTTATAGTATTCCTGTAGAAACACAGGCTGATATCTCTTCTCCACACTGTCCCCATCCCAAAACCTCTCCTTCTGCTTCAACAATGTGCTATAGCCATTGACAACAAAGAAATGAATCACATTTGAAGATAACTGATGCCCTTCCATAGGGCATTATCAGCACAGCTGCACAACTTTAATGCTCTGTGTCCATACACAGATGGTCAGGCTAGAGGAAAGAGAGCATGCAGATTTCTAGTTGTGTGCTCTCCTGGCTTCTCCATTAGGTTGGCTGACACGCTCTAACAGCTGCAGTTCTGCCAGCATCTAGTTAGAATTCACCCATCTTTCAAAAGATGAGATCGTTGAAACATTGAGGACAATCTGCATACTTGGGAAAGGTCCAGAATCCAGGTACAAATCAACCCCAAACCTTTGAAATGCCCCTTACTTTGAATTTACTGTTCAACTATTGAGCTCTTTCCTTTTTTTCTCTCCATAATTTGGGCAAGTCAGCCTAATAAATTTAGCTTATGTGTTAATTCAGGTGGGAAAGTTTAAGATTCATTTAGGTTTTCTTAACTGCATCCTATATCTGCAATTCAGCACCCTAAGTTTGAATACTTTGAATCAGAAAACAAGACCTTACTCTGGCAGCCAGCTTTGTAAGAGAAGTTCAGAGTCACAGAACAGTTCAGACAAATCGCAGAGAACCCATTGAGCCTTGCTCATTTCAAAGAATGAATCTTATGGAAGATAACCATGAACAGGCAAACCTCATTTTAACTTTTGTTTTCCAATTTTATGTTATAACATACAAAAACATCAAAGCCCTTACAGTCTTAGCTGAGAACAGAATCACGTTTTCATTTGTTGTTTTGTTTTGGAGAACTGAGGTAACAACTTTTCCATGTACTTAGTGAGTATTATGCAAGTTTTGGATTATCCTTGCTTTTTACTTACCACACCCCACTTTCTGGTATAGTTTCTGATAGCAGCTCTTCCATTTTGGCTTAGCTTCTACCCTGCAATGGAGAACACAGCAGCCTCTTTCATAATAAGTGATTGACTTAGATCAAACCATAGGCATGCATCTAAATTAATGAAGTCAATTCTGTTTTCTACATTTTATATAAATTCTTTCTTCCAGCATGCCAAAAATAGTGTGCAATTCATATTGTGAGGGCTATAAAATGAAACCTGAAGTACAGTTTGTCAAACAGATATATTTATTAAGTACCTTCAATACTCAAAGTAGCTGTGATGAGTACTACGACAGAAAAATTATAAGAGACTTAGTTTTGTCTTTCAGAAGTCCTCAAATCAAAATAGATAATAAAAATATACTTGGATAATTTTAATAGGAAAACATCTTTAAGGCTCATAAACACTGATAGAAAAATGCTCCAACATAAAAGAATTAGTTGGGAAGAGGCTAATGTGACCTACATGAGAAACATCTTGAAACTTGAGGTTTAGTTGACAGGGAAGCTGCACATTGATCTTGTGAATTTATATATGGCAGCAACAAGCTGCATATGTCTTATTTACCTCTGGATCCTCACTGTACAATAATATGAATGTGATGACCACCATCAAATCAGTTCCACAATGCAAGGTATTAAGAATTTACAGCTTCTCAAACACAATGGCAGAATCTGGGGCTTGGGATTATCTGCTGAGGAAAACAAAAAGAAATGAAGTTTATTATATGGTCCTGTAGAAAATATCTTTAAGATCCACTCAGCTTTTTTTTTAAGATTTTATATTTATTTATTTGACGGAGATAGAGACAGCCAGTGAGAGAGGGAACACAAGCAGGGGGAGAGGGAGAGGAAGAAGCAGGTTCATAGTGGAGGAGCCTGATGTGGGGCTCGATCCCATAATGCCGGGATCACGCCCTGAGCCGAAGGCAGACGTCTGCTCAACTGCTGTGCCACCCAGGCGCACCAGATCCACTCAGCTTTTTAAGTAAGTCTTTATGCAGTTTTACATCTAAGCAGAAAAAAAATCAGGTTTGGAGAAGGGATAGGTAAGTGCATGCCAAATGATCTCAATAGTCAAAAGGAAAAATATTGTGTGAGCCCTCACTAATGCTTAAGTCAGTCTATCAGTGGTACAAAATTCCTTTCCTTTCATATGATTTTACTTTGCAGTTAAGAGCTTTAGATTTTTTAAGGGCTTATTAATTGTAGTTGGGTTTATATAGATTTGTACACAAGACTGTGTTCTTGGCTGTTTACCATAACTTTGGTCAAAAATCACTACACATTGATTGCTATTCCTGGAGCTTCTATTTCCTTATAAATAGTGCATCTGAACATATTTAGGTCATTTTAAATAAAATGTATGAATGCAGAATTACAATAAATTCATTTGCAAGAGCCACTAATGTGTTTTAAATTCTTTGCTGTAATATATTGTAAATTATTTGTAAGGTGTGCTTTTCTGTACACCATCTTTAGTAGGCTTATAAATATATTATTAGCTCTTTATACTTCATTGAGAGTCTCCCCTTAAAATAAAGCATTCTTGTATCCAAAATAGCTTCTTATGCTAAATGTAGATCTAGCCAGAAAGGCAAAATGCAATATGATACAACTATTTTTTTCAATTTAGAAAATCTGAGAATATGAATACTCCTTGTATTTCTGAGCAGAGACATCATGGGAAATACTGCTCCATGTCTCTTCATCAAAGACTAATTGGTCATCGCAATTTAGAAACTCCAAAGCATTGACAATGTATACATTCTATATTCTCACATTTGGAAATGGAAACTGGTCCTTTTTCAGACAATAGGATTTCAGCTAACGCATGAATTTGTCTAAATGCATCTGCATCTCAGGCCATCCCTTCTCACTTTATTTTGCAGCTGTTCTTGCCCTCTTCCAGAGTCATATTTGTAAGGAAAAAGAAGAAATTATACACTAGAAGCAAATTAAAAACTGATCATGGCACTATATGTCCTCTCATTCACTCTATTTTCTGTGTAGTTTCTATTCAGATAACAGATAAGACCCAAAGGAATTTTAAACTTTAAGTATCTTGAAGGAAATTAGCATAGTGGGGTTTTTGTGGCAGGCCTGATATTTGAGTAATAAGACTCCCTTTAGAAGATAGTTGAGACTTAAATGAGATACTATAGGCAATGCCTTTATCATAATGTCTAGCAATAAGGACATAAGCTAACAGTTTAGTTATAGTTCTATCTAGTTTATACTTGTCCCAGCACCTGAAGAGTTAATTATGGCACTTTACCTTAAAGGTCTGGCTAGAACAAATGTGGACAGTAAGAAAATTTGTTTACTTTTTAAAGTGTTCAAAAGTGCTTCCCAGGAACAACTCATGTTTAGGTAGAATTATGAGAGCCTGTATATTTTGCAGCCAATGAGCTTATTTTTGAAATCCTTCCACTTTGTGGTACATTCAGTTTTGTGGCATGTGTTTTACTGATGAAACACTTAGGTTCTATATTGCTTGGCCAACTCATAACTATTTCGCTTTAATACAGACAGATCTTGAGAACCCTAATCAGAATGGTTCTCTGATCCTTTCCATGGGTCCATTCTGAGCAGCAAACCTTACACTTGACCTGGTCCCATCTTAATCCAATATCACTAGATAAACAGAAAGGCCCCAACATCACTGCAAGGCTTTACAGTCTGCCAATGCATAGGCAAAGACTGCTCAGCCTGCTGCTGCTGCCTCTGCTACAGCAGTAGAATGTTACAAAGTGACATACTCTCCTTATTCTGTTAATGAGTGATCACTCTGGGTTTAGAGTTGTACCAAGGGTGCAGCTACTGCTTTTACCCTGGTTATTAAAATTTGCAACTATGGTCCATGTGGTCTAACATTAGAACCATGGCCTTCATCTCAAACAAACAAAAGAAAAGAAAAGAAAAGAAAAGAAAAGAAAAGAAAAGAAAAGAAAAGAAAAGAAAAAACAAAACAAAACAAAACAAAACAAAACAACTCTTTGGAGTAACCCAGGAAGAGAACTCCAAAGCCTGAATCCTTCCATCTGCTCTTTTTTTTTTAAGCCAACTTCATGAATTTGGCACATTGCCAGCTTTATCAGACATGACAAAAAGTGAAACCTCTGACATTGTGAGTAATGCAAACTGGAGGCTGAGAAAAAATTTCATTAACTCTTGCTATGATCTTGTATATGGATCTTGTAAAAATGCGTTAAGGAAACATAACTCAGGACTAGGGTCTGAAAGCATTGAAGGGAGGACTCTTGTGCATGCACCATTTGTTGCAGCTTGCATATTCCAGCAGAACAAGGAAGACTTCTTGGCGGAGCAACAGCAAGCTGTCCTGGCCTAAAGCCAATGAGAAGCTGCCACCACTTTAAACTCTCATTTTCCTCCAATAAACTGTGCTCAAAACGACCACTCCCAACTTCATTCTTTCCTTTATAAAAGGATTGTCTCCTCCTTTGTTCTCCAGACTTGCCAATGGTTAGTCATAGTTTCCTTGTCCCAATTTGCAATTCCTCAGCTATTCCTGAATAAACTCGATCTAACTGGCTGAATCACTTACCTTTTTCTTTTAAAAGGTTGACAAGCTCAATCCTCACTCTTCCAGGGATGTGTTTAGAGGAATACCCCTCAACATGCTACAAATTCTTAAGCCTTCATCATCACTTTTCACATATGCCTCTTTCTCACATCTTTGCTATAGGTGTTTCTAAGAATTGAGGAACACATCTTGCTTCCATGTACCTGTCTAGTAATGCCTTTCTTGTTATCAGAGGGAGGCCCCTTGGGAGGAGTATAATATTCTTACTAATGGGCAGCCAAATTATGTTGAAAGGGAAACCAACTTCTTTAAATCGGTTGTGCCTCAGAAGAGGAAACATAAATCACAATTCCCAAGTTATCAGCCTGTCCTCCATGAATAAGTATAGATGGAATTTTTAGAATAAAATATAACAGATAACCTAAAAAATTAAAAGATAAGATACTCATAGAGTTGTGTTATTAAAATGTAATAAATGAAATAACTCAAAAGATAAATCATTTTCTCCAACATTTCTGCCAGTATTAGAATAAATCTTTTTTTTTTGTTCCTTCTGTGAGACTAATTGTGCTGCTACTTGCTAATATTTCATAGCACATACAGTGGGTCCTCAGCCATATAAATTCTTCAGGCAAAGAAATGGTTACAGCTTCACATACGAAGATGTTTTCCTGGCTGAGGGATCAAGAAAAGAAACTCTTCGTAAAATTCATGATGTGTGTCATATGTCCTAAGGGTAGAGAAAGAGTGAACGTCAACAGGGCCTCACAATACAGTTTTCCAAGGAAAAATTCCAGTTGAAGTTCAGATGCTATAGAGCAGCAGAATTTCATTGTCTTTAATGCACACTTAAAGGCCTTTGTAATTGATTTGATAGGATAAAGTCCAGGTGCTCTGTCAACAAAGAAAACGACAGAAACATTCAAAATAGCTGAGCTTTGGGGTGTGACAGCCTAACAGTATGCAGGGGAAAAAATGATCACAAAACATCTTTGGCATTTTTATTTATATCCAGCAGAAGAGGTGAATATATTTTAGCAACTCCTTCCTAATGAGGAAACACTTTCTATCTGATACAAGTGTGGACAATTGTTTCCCACAATAATAGGGTGCCCACAAACTATTTTTCCTTTTTGATTATTTGTTAAAGAAAGTGATGGAGAAAGAATAAAATGGCCTTTTATGTTTTTCTGCAATGCTACATCAGGTTTCTCTTCTCACATTTCTTTTTTAAAGGAAAGAAGAGACTGAAAAAGTGTAAAGGAGGAAGGAAATGGATCAGTTTAAATTGGTTGGAATATTAACTCACTTGAACACTTGTCCAGTGGTGAATTTAACCAAGAAAACCACACTAGGGAATTTTGTGGTATAAGGAAGTTAAATTTATACTTTTTTATTGGCATTAGGTTATGAATGAAAGAATATGGATCATAAGGGGAAAAACTAGTTTGAGAACCAGAAACCCTGCATCCGCTACCCTCCAAGGGCAGGACAAAAGTGAAAACAAGACAAGCCTAAATACAGTAGGGGCAATTTAATTTAGATATTGGGAGATCATAGAATTTGGAGCTTAATCCAATCAAAGGAACATTGATTTCAATTTCTAACTCCGGTGACAAAAATCTCTTAGACTCAGTTTTCTTATTAAATATAGAACTAGTATTGCCTTACAGGATTGTTATAAGGAATAGACATGATCATAAGAAGACTGATACATACCTGACATAAATCAATCAAATTGTGTTTACTGTTATTGTTCTCACAGGTATCTACCCAAAGAATGCATAAAATATTAATGTGCCTTGTGAATTCCCAAGACCCGATGTACATCCAGCCAAAAACCATAGTATTCCTGGATTTCTGTCACATCATTAATATTAGAGAAAAACAGAAATTTGGGGAGGGATGGATGGTCCGGGACTAGGTGGGAATAGGTTAGAAAAGATTCAGTTTCCTTCACACAATACCCAAACCCATTGGAAATTCAGGAAGTGAAATGGCACATAGTATTCCAAATATTCTGATGTCATTTTACCTAATGTTGGTGATGCTGAGATTTGATGGTGCTACAGTTGTATGCTATTTGCAATTCAGAATCAGATGCAACTGCATTTTCCTTAATTTCCTTAGCCCCATTATGAGAACTTCAGAATAAAGTTGAATGATAGAAACTGTGATAACTTTAGGAACCTATCCAGGACATGCATGCCTGTTTTCAATTTTTTTTTAATTTAAATTCGACTTAGCTAGCATACACTATATTATTAGTTTCAGGGGTAAAATTTAGTGGTTCAGCAGTTGCATATAACCCCCAGTGCTCATTACATCATGTGCCCTCCTTAATGCCCATCACCCAATTACCCCTTCCTCCCACCCCCCCTCCAGCAACCCTCAGTTTGTATTCTAGAGTTGAGTTTTTTATGGTTTGTCTCCCTCTCAGTTTTCATCTTATTTTATTTTTCCTTCCCTTCCTCTCTGTTCATCTGTTTTGTTTCTTAAATTTCACATATGAGTGAGACCATATGGTATTTCTCTTTCTCTGACTGACTTATTTCATTAAACATAATACCCTCTAGTTTCATCCACGTCATTGCAAATGTCAAGATTTCATTCTTTGTGATGGCTGAGTAATATTCCATTCATCTGTTGATGGACATCTGGGCTCTTTCCACAGTTTGGCTATTGTGGACATTGCTGCTATAAACATTGGGCTGCATGTGCCCCTTCGAATCACTATGTTTGTATCCTTTGATAAATACTTAGTAGTGCAATTGCTGGGTCATAGGGTAGTTCTTTGTTGAACGTTTTGAGGAAGCCCTATACTGTTTTCCAGAGTGGCTGCACCAGTTTGCATTCCCACCAAAAGTGGGACACTTTTTCATGTGTCTGTTAGCCATTTGCATGTCTTCTTTGGAGAAATATCCGTGTATGTCTTCTGGCCAATTCTTGACTGGATATTCTGTTTTTTGGGTTTAGAGTTTGATAAGTTCTTTATACATATTGGATACCAGCCCTTTATCTGATAAGACATTGGCAAATATTTTCTCCCACTCCATAGGTTCCCTTTTAGTTTTGTTGACTGTTTCTTTGCTGTGCAAAAGCTTTTTATCTTGATGAAGTCCTGATACTTCATTTTTGCTTTTGTTTCCCTTGCCTTTGGAGACATGTCTAGCAAGAAGTTGCTGCAGCCAACGTCAAAGAGGTTGCTGCCTGTGTTCTCCAGGATTTTGAAGGGTGCCTGTCTCAAATTTCAGTCTTTCACCGTTTTGAGTTTATTTTTGTGTACGGTGTAAGAAAGTGGTCCAGTTTCATCCTTCTGCATGTGGCTGTCCAATTTCCCCAACACCATTTGTTGAAGAGACTGTCTTTTTTCCATTGGATATTCTTTCCTGCTTTGTTGAAGATAAGTTGACCATAAAGTTGAGAGTCCATTTCTGGGTTCTTTATTCTGTTTCATTGATCCTGTGTCTGTTTTTGTGCCAGTACCACACTGTCTTAATGATTACAGCTTTGTAATGCAGCTTGAAGTCTGGTCTTGTGAGGCCTCCAGTTTTGTTTTCCTTTTCAACAATACTCTGGCTATTCGAGGTCTTTTATGGTTACATACAAATATTAGAATTATTTGTTCCAGGTCTGTGAAAAATGCTGATAGTATTTTGATAGGTATTTCATCGAATGCGTAGATTGCTTTGGATAGCATAGACATTTTAATAATATTTGTTCTTCTGATCCATGGGCATGAAATGTTTTACCATTTCTTTGTGTCTTCCTCAATTTATTTCATAAGTGTTCTATAGTTTTCAGAGTACAGATCCTCTATGTCTTTGGTTAGGTTTATTGCTAGGTATCTTGTGGGTTTTGGTGCAATTATTAATGGGATGGATTCTTTGATTTCACTTTCTGTTGCTTCATTGTTAGTGTGTAGAAATGCAACAGACTTCTGTGCATTGATTTTATATCCTGTGAATTTGCTAAATTCCTGTGTGAGTTCTAGCAATTTTTGGGTGGAGTCTTTTGGGTTTTCTACATAGAGTATCATGTCATCTGTGAAGAGTGAATGTTTGACTTCTTTGCTGATGAGGATGTCTTTTTATTCTTTATGTTGTCTGATTGCTGAAGCAAGGACTTCCAGTACTATGTTGAACAACAGTGGTAATAGTGGACATCCCTGCCATGTTCCTGATCTTAGGGGTAAGCCCTCGGTTTCTCCCCATTGAGGATGATATTTGCTGTGGGTCTTTCATATATGGCTTTCATGATATCAAAGTATTTTTCCTCTATCCCCACACAGCAGAGGGTTTTTATTAAGAAAGGATGCATTTTGTCAAGTGCTTTTTCTGTATCTATTGAGAAGATCATACACTTCTTGCCCTTTCTTTTATTAATGTGGTATATCACATTGATTGATTTGCAGATGTTGAACCACCCTTACAGCCCAGGAATAAATCCCACTTGGTTTTGGTGAATAATCCTTTTAATGTACTGTTGGATCCTATTAGCTAGTATCTTGGTGAGAATCTTTGCATCCATGTTCATCAGGGATATTGGTCTGTAATTCTCCTTTTTGATGGGGTCTTTGTCTGGTTTTGGGATCATGGTAATGCTGGCCTCATAGAAAGTGTTTGGAAGTTATCCTTCCATTTCTATTTTTTGAAACAGCTTCAGAAGAATAGGTATTATTCTTTAAATGCATTGTAGAATGCACCTGGAAGCCATCCGGGCCTGGACTCTTGTTTGTTTGGAAGATGTTTGAATATTGATTCAATTTCTTTGTTGGTTATGGGTCTGTTTAGCTTTTCTCTTTCTTCCTGCTTCCATTTTTAAAAAATATTTTATTTATTTATTCGACAGAGAGAGAGAGAGACAGCCAGCGAGAGAGGGAACACAAGCAGGGGGAGTGGAAGAGGAAGAAGCAGGCTCCCAGTGGAGGAGCCTGATGTGGGGCTCGATCCCAGGACCCTGGGATCATGCCCTGAGCCAAAGGCAGACACTTAATGACTGAGCCACCCAGGCACCCCTTCCTGCTTCCATTTTGATAGTTTATATGTTTCTAGGAATTTATCCATTTCTTCCAGATTCCTAGTTTGATGGCATATAATGCTCATAATATTCTCGTGTAATTTCTTCAGTGTTTGGTTGTGCTCTCTCCTCTTTCATTCATGATTTTATTTATTTGAGTCCTTTCTCTTTCCTTTTTGATAAGTCTGGCTAGGTGTTTATCAATCTTATTAATTCTTTCAAGGAACTAGCTCCTAGTTTTGTTAATCAGTTCTACTGTTGTTGTTGTTGTTGTTGTTGTTGTTGTTGTTTGATATTATTGATTTCTACTCTAACCTTTATTATTTCCCTTCTCCTGCTGGATTTAAGCTTTATTTGCTGTTCTTTTTTCAACTTCTTTAGATGTAAGGTTAACTTGTATATTTGTGACTTTTTTTTTTTGTTTCTTGAGGAAGTCCTGTATTGCTAGATACTTCCCTTTGCTAAGAGCACCTTTGTTGCATCACAAAGCTGTCATGTTTTCATTCTTGTTTTCTTCCACATATTTTTTAAAGTCTTCTTTAATTTACTAGTTGACCCATTCATTCTTTAGAAGGATGTTCTTTTACCTACATGTATTTGTGGTCCTTTCAATTTTTTTTTCTTGTGGTTGACTTCAAGTTTCATAGCATTATGATCTGAAAATATGCATAGAGTAATCTCAATCTTTTTGTACCTATTGAGACCTGATTTGTGACCTAGTATGTGATCTTTTCTGGAGAATGTTCCTTGTGCACTCAGAAAGAATGTGTATTCTGCTGCTTTAGGATGAAATGATCTGAATATATCTTTAAGTCCATCTGTGTGTCATTCAAAACCCTTGTTTCCTTGTTGGTCTTCTGCTTAGATGATCCTTCCATTTCTGTGTGTGGGGTGTTAAATCCCTCACTAGTTTTGTATTATTATCAATGTGTTTCTTTAATTTTGTTATTAATTGGTTTATATATTTGGCTGCTCCCAAGTTAAGAGAATAAATATTTACAATTGTTAGATCTTCTTGTTGGATAATCCCTTTTTTTATGATATAGTGTCCTTCTCTTATTACAGTCTTTGCTCTAAAATGTAGTTTGTCTGATATAAGGATGGCTACTCCAGCTTTCTTTTGCTGTCCATTAGCATGATAAATGGTTCTCTACCCCCTCACTTTCAATATGGAGGTGACTTTGGGTCTAAAATGAGTCTCTTATAAGCAGCATATTGACGGGTCTTGTGGTTTGTTATTTTTTGCTTTTAATCCATTCTGATACCTTATGTCTTTTGACTGGAACATTGAGTCCATTTACATTCAGAGTAATTATTGAAAGATATGAATTTAGTGCCATTGCATTACCGGTAAAATTGCTGTTCCTGTAGGTTGTCTCTATTCCTTTCTGGTCTATGTAATTTTTGTTCTCTCTCTGTTCAAAGGGTCCCCTTAATATTTCTTTCAGGGCTGGTTTAGTGCTCACAAATGCTTTTAGTTTTTGTTTGTCCTGGAAACTCTTTATTTCTCCTTCTATTCTGAGTAACAGTCTTGCTAGATAAAGTATTCTTGGCTGCATATTTTTCCCATTTAGCACATTGACTATATCATGCCAGTCCTTTCTGGTCAGTCAGGTCTCTGTGGACAGGTCTGTTGCCAGCCTTATGTGTATACCCTTGTAGGTTAAGGACCTCTTCTCCTGAACTGCTTTCAGGATTTTCTCTTTGTCTTTGAAATTTGCAAACTTCAATATAATATGTCGAGGTATTGACCCGATTTTGTTGATTTTGAGGGGATTTCTCTGTCTCCTGGACTTAAATGCCTGTTTCCTTCCCCAGATTAGGGGAGTCTTCTGCTATAATTTGTTCAAATAAACCTCTTGCCCCTTTCTCCCACTCCTCATCTTCTGGGATCCCCATAATACAGATATTATTTCACTTTATGGAATTGCTGAGTTCTCTAAGTCTCCCTTCATGGTCTAATGGTTTTCTTTCTCTCTTTTTTCAACTTCCTTATTTTCCATCTTTTTATCTTCTGTATCACTGATTTGCTATTCTGATTCTTTCATCATTGTTTTTATGGCCTCCTCTTGGGACTGCATATTGGTACTAGCATTTTTAATTTTGGCCTGACCAGATTATAGTTCTTTTTATCCTGATAGTAAGGGATTCTCTAGTATTTTCAATGTCTTTTTCAAGCCCAGCTGTATCTTTATAATCCTTGTTTTAAATTCTAGTTCAGACATTTTACTTATATCTGTATTGATTAAATCCCTGGCAGTGAGTACTACCTCCTGTTCTTTCTTTTGGGGCGAATTTCTCCATTTTTTCATCTTGTCCAGAAAATTAAAAAAAAAAAGAAAGAGAAAAAAAAAACAACAAAAATAATAACAGAAAGGAAATAAAATAAAATAAAAATATATATATATATATATATTTCTTTATTTCTTATTTTAGGATCTAATTTTATATATATATATATATATATATATATTTCTTTATTTCTTATTTTAGGATCTAATTTTATATATATATATATATATATATATATTTCTTTATTTCTTATTTTAGGATCTAGTTTCATATATATATATATATATATATATATATATATATGATAAAATGAAAGGAAAATAACTGAAAAAAAACAATGCTAAAGTCTAAAGAATAAAAATACAAGGAACGCTATATACTGTTTTCCCCAAAAGCTGAGCTTTGCAGCCCTCTGTGATCAGTAAACTTGTTGGGAGCAAGTTGTTTGTGCTGGTCTTCTGGCTGGGCGGGGGTGGGGGCTGTTGCATTGATTCTCAGGTGGACTTGTCTTAGTGCAGCTCCACCTCCCATGCCCAGAGGCAGGGCTCAGTGTCAGCAGCTCCGGATTCCATTACATGGTGCTCTTTTACTCCCTGAAGGCATTTAGCACCAACGGCAGGATGAATGTGGCTGTGCCCCAGTCTCTAGCCCAGGATCTGAAAATCCATGTCCCCCCCACTCTTCAGTAAGCCCTCACAGCAAAGAAATCAATCACTCTTGTCTCCCCCATTTTCATCAGAATTCTGTGTTCACCTGGCCTGTGACCAAGCATTTTTATATCAGGCACACAACTGAGTTCCAGAACCGCAAATTTTACAGACTCCCACAGTGTGGACCCATGCTGTTCCTCCTGGGGAAGGTAGGGGGTGGTTCTTGCCACACTTCTGCCCTTTGCTGGACCCCTGCCAGGAAAGCAGTGGCACGACCATGCAGCAATTCCCAGTTTATGTCAACATAGAGGAGAAAGCCTGCACCTAGAATCACTGTTTTCAGCCAGTTTCCCCACTCCTATGCTTGGAACTCTGCTGCATTCGAGCACCACCTGTTCTTCTTGTGACCCCTGGGATCCTGAGACTACACTGTCACACCTGGGATCCTGCCCACTTCACCACCTGAGTACTTTTAAGCCAGGGACATACCCCACTGTAGCAGAGTTCTCAAAGTTCTAATTTTTACATTACTCTGCTTATAACACTTTTCAATAGCCTCCTTAAGCAGGCTCCCTCCCCTCCACCATATCCTCAGTTATATCACAACGTATTCATGTCTCCACACCTCCTACCTTCCAAATGGTGGTTACTTTTTTACTTGTAGACATGAAGCATTTCTTTACTCAGATCTCTGATTGATTTTGCAGGTGTTCAGAATGATTGAAAACTATGTAGTTGTATTCAAGAGACCAGACAAACTTAGGGTCCCCCTGCCCTTCTGCCTTTTTACCTTCTCTAGGACGCAAGCCTTTCTAAGGTATTTTTAACCCAAATGACTCTTTGATGCTATGATTCCTTTCAAAAATGGATGAGGGAATTTTGCCTCACTGTATCTGTTTCCTTTTCTGTAAAATGAAAGTAACAATGACTCCCTGACTTTTACCTCTTTACAAAAGCTTTTGTAAATTTTCTTTTTTTAAAGTTTTATTTATTTATCTGACAGAGAAAGAGACAGAGAGAGAGTGCAAGCAGGGGGAGTTGGGAGAGGGAAAAGCAGACCCCACACAAGCAGGGAACCTGATGTAGGGCTCAATCCCAGGACCCTGGGATCACGACCTGAGCCGAAGGCAGATGCTTAACTGACTGAGCCACCCAGGCACCCCTGTAAATTTTATTTTTACAATGAGGATTAAAGATGATAATGAAGTCATGAAAATAAACCTCTCACTTTTTCCACACCATAAAATGTATAGAAATTATAGATTTATTTATTTGTTTGTTTGTTCATTTATTTAGAGATTTTACTTATTTATTTGAGAGAGAGAGTGAGAGCACAAGCAGGGGGAGGGACAAAGAGTGAGGGAGAAGCAGACTCCCTGCTAAGCAGGAAGCCTTATGCAGGGCTCAACCCCAGAACTATGATATCATGACCTGAGCCAAAGGCAGATGCTTAACCAATTGAGCCACCCAGGTGTGCCAGAAATTAGAGTTTTAAAGATAGGAATTGATCAAAAGTTTGTGATAGTTCAAGAGCAATTTAACATTTCTGGTTTCTCTTTTCTCTCCCTGTCTCTCTCTCTCTTTTTTTTTTCCTAATGGGAATGTAGTCTTAGAAAAACTCCTGAGCTATTTGTCATGGTTCCATGTCCTCTTCACTTAATGACCAAGATGAAATAAATGAGGGAGATGGGAGAGAGATAAAGCCAGGATATATATTTTGGGTGTGACCAGGGCATGTTAATGGACTTAATAATTCTTTAAGCCTACTTGTAAAAAGGTGGTATGGTTTAGTAGTTAAAAGCATGAGCTCTGGTATCAACCAATCCTGGGTTTGATTCCCAGCACTGAGACAATGAACACGATTATTTCAATCTCTTTCTGACACACAAGAGCATCCAATGAAGTGTGACATTTTTTAAAGTCTGTTTCTCACCTTCACTATTTATGGCACACTGATTATCCACCAAAATCAAACCAAAGGTATTTGTAGATACAAGCTAAATGCCAGCCAGCCATTGGAAAAGAGCTTCCAGGCAGAAGCAATATGTCGAATATAACATTGGGAAGAGGAGCAGAATAACTAAAATTGGGTGAAATATATAGCAGTTGTCTACAAATGGCCGGAGAGAGAGAGAGAGAGGGAGACAGGAAGTGACCAGACACTAAAAGTCAATGAACAGCATAAGCATCTCCTTATTTGCTTTTATATGGCTTTGATCTTCTAGGTCTTTATGCATAGCCAGGTTTCCTGCTGTTACTAGAAACACCAGAGTGCCTTCAGTTAAGTCTCTTAAGATATTCTTCCCTTTCTTAACAACGTTAAATGGAAATTACAACAAAATCTCACAGGAAAACTAGTTCCCATGAGGTATCTAGCACCTGGTGGTTTGAAGAGTTGAGAAAAGTTTCAGATAAATTAAATTTTTTAATAATTTTTATTTTGTTATATTAGTCACCATACAGTACATCCCCAGTTTTTGATGCAATGTTCCATGATTCATTATTTGTGTATAACACCCGGGCACCATGCAATATGTGCCCTCAATACTCATCACGGGGCTAGCCCATCCCCCACCCCCTTCCCCTCTGAAGCCCTCAGTTTGTTTCCCAGAGTCCATAGTCTCTCATGGTTCATTCCGCCTTCTGTTTACCCCCCTTCATTCTTAACCAGGAAATTAAAAATCAGTTTAAACAATTTTTGGAGACCAATGAAAATGAAAACATATCGGTCCAAAACCTATGGGACACTGCAAAGGCGGTCCTAAGGGGAAAATACATAGCCATCCAAGCCTCACTCAATAGAATAGAAAAATCTAAAATGCAGTTTTTATATTCTCACCTCAAGAAGCTGGAACTGGAACAGAACAGGCCTAACCCACGCGCAGGAAGGCAAGTGATCAGATAAAACTAAATTCTTGAGCTTTGCTCTTCACTAGAATTCCCTCAGCTCATCAAAGCCAGGTCAGAATAGTACTCAAGTTTAACAAGCTGCGAGTATAACAGTCTCTTTGACTTTGCTAAAACTCGAAATATCACTGGTCTGAATCAGCACTCCTCGTAATCAATTGCTTTTTTGCTTTGGCCCTTTGTTATTCTGACTCAGTTCTGCTGACCAGGGTCTCTAGATACTGCCCTGCAGGTTATGCACTTTACAACTCCAGGGGATGCCATTCACATAGACATTAATGTGTATATTGACCCCCTGGAGTTGTGCAATATGCCTGGCATTGCTGCTTATATTTAGAGTCTACCTTTGGGATTGAGAATACTGTTGCAAATTTAAATTTGACCTCTAATTTCTTATTAGTATTTTTTAAATGATATCTGTATTTAGAGTTAAATCTTAACACCAATTATGAGTTTCAAATGATAAGGTAAAGCAAGACTGGTGAATAGCATGTTACTTTAATCCCTCCTTAGACAGCAATTAGATATTTTCTAAAATATATATTGACTTGACAGTTGAAATATGAGCACAGTAGGGAAGATGTTGACATACAGTTGATTTGGCATATGGACTACCCTGGTGGAATATTTTCAGCTTATTTGATTTGTTTTTCAGTTTGTTCTCAGAAATTGTTTGATAAGCCTATGATTTGAATTGGACTGACTTAAAGAGAATACTTGTTTGGAGCATGGCTGTCTGTGGAAATGTCTCTTAAGAACCTCCCTTCCATAGATCCATCTAGCTGCATTACGGAAGTCTTTAAAGAATGGCATACTTGTCAATTCTGACATAAGGGCATAAGAAGGCATAGAATCAGACAGAGATTGACACACTAAGTAAGAACAGGGAAACAGACTGAGACGCAGGACAAAATGTGATTATTGCGGCATTATTAATTTAATTCATTCACTCCCTCAGCAAAATATCATTGAATACATGATATGCAGAGGTACTGTGGAAGAGGGGAGATGAATGATGAGTAAATGAAAATTTCAATCTCGGAACACCTGAGTGGCTCAATTGGTTAAGCATCTGCTCTTGGCTCAGGTCATGATCCCATGGTCCTGGGATTGAGCCCAACATCAGGCTCCTTGCTCAGCAGAGAGCTTGCTTCTCCCTCTACCTGCTTCTCCCCCTGCTTGTGTTCTCTCTCTCTCTCTTTCCCTCAGATAAATAAATAAATAAATAAATAAATAAATAAATAAATAAAATCTTTAAAACAATAAAGCTTCAATCTTAGAATCAGTGTCATATAGTTGTTAAGCATACAAACTCTAGAATCAGGTCACTCAATTTTGAATCTACCTCTGCCTGTGCATAACACTGGAAACTTTATTCAAACTATCTCTGCTTCAGTTTTCTTGACTATAAAGTGGAAATCATAAAAGTAATTGCCTTACAAGGTTGTTGTGAAGGATAGGTGACGTAATCCATGTAAAGCACTAAGCTCAATGCCTGCTACATAGCTCTCAATAAAGACAGCTACTTTTATTATTACTATTATTATAGCATTAACAATAAATAGGAAACAACATAGCAGAGCAATTAAGAACATGAGCTCTGGAGCCAGAATGGTTTTGAATTCTAGCTCTGCCATTTATCACTATGTGATCCTGGAAAAGTAAAATATCTCTCTGTGTTTCAGTTTCCATCGTATCTAGTCATCACAAGAACTAAATGGATTGATGCATTTAAAGTGCTTTATAGAATGTTTTGCCCATAGTATGTCCTTGCTAATTGTTAGCTATTATTATTACAGGTTATATGAATGTGTCCTCCTATGGTGGATTCAATTTCCTCCAAAAAAAAAAAATGTCCATGACCCCCCATACTTGTACATGTGACCTTATTGGAAATAGGGTCCTTGCAGATGTAATTAAGATAAGAATCTAGAAATAAGATTATCTTGTATTTGTAGTGGGCCATAAATCCAATGACTAGTGATCTTATAAAAGAAAGGAGAGGAAGATTTGTGATTCAAAGACACAGGAGAGAATTCCACATGAAGAAAGAGGTAAGGATTGGAATTATACTATCACAAGCCAAGGAAACCCAGGAGCTAGCAGAAGCTGGAAAAGGCAAGGGAGGATTATCTCCTGGAGCCCTTAGATGAGGTACAGCATTACTGACACCCTAATTTCTGACTTCTGGCATCTATAAGTGTGAGAAAACAAATTTCTGTTGCTTAAAGCCACCCAGTTTGTGGTAAATTTGTTGTCGCAGCTCCAGCAAACTAATAGACCTCCCATTATTTCAACTTCCTACTCTTAGCACATGAAAAAAGTGTTCAACATCACTAGCCGTCAGGGAAATGCTAATCAAAACCACAATGAGATACCACCTTACACCTGTCAGAATGGCTTAAATTAACAAAACAGGAAACAACAAATGCCGGTGGGATGTGGAGAAAGGGGAACCCTCTTACACTGTTGGTCGGAATGCAAGGTGGTACAGCCACTCTAGAAAACAGTATGGAGGTTACTCAAGATGTTAAAAATAAAGCTACCCTATGACCCAACAATGCACTACCTGGTATTTACCCCAAAGATACAGATGTAGTAAAAGAAAGGCATATGCACTTCAATGTTCATAGCAGAAATGTCCACAATAACCAAACTGAGGAAGGAGCCAAGATGCCCTAACAGATGAATGGAAAAGATATGGTCCATATATGCAATGGAATATTACTCAGCCATCAAAAATGATGAATACCCACCATTTGCATCTAAATGGCTGGAACTGGAGGGGATTATGCTAAGTGATATAAGTCAAGCAGAGAAAGACAATTATCACATGGTTTTGCTTATATGTGGTACATAAGGAATAGCACGGAGGACCATAGGGGAAGGGAGGGAAAACTGAAGGGGAATAAATCAGAGAGGGAGACAAACCATGAGAGACTATGGACTCTGGGAAACAATCTGAGGGTTACAGAAGGGAGGAGAGTGGGGAGATGGGGTAGCCCGGTGATGGGTATTAAGGAAGGCATGTGTTGTGATGAGCACATGTTATACACGACTAATGAATCATTGAACACTACATCAAAAACTAATGATGTACTATACAGTGGCTAACTGAACATAATAAAAAATAAGTAAAAAAGTAACATTTCCTTCTATTTTGAGAAATTTACCTTATATAGTAGAAAAAATAAACATTTTAATACCACTTTGCAGTTTTCAAGCCTGCTTTTTAAATATATTTTATTTGCTTCCTGTTAGGGTCATTTGGAAGATTGCTTTGTTTTATGCGAATGTGCCTAGCGATTTTGATTCATCTATTTACAAATATTTAATGTATTTAACAAACAGGTCCAAAGCCCTCAGAAAATGGCAAAGCAGGAGGACCCTAAACTCACCTCATTTCATGGACACAACTAGATAAAACTCACATCAGTGCAAATAACCCAGAAAATAGCCCAAAGACTAGAAGAACAAAATCCACAACTCAATGTACAGAAGAGGTCACATAGAAGAGGGTAGGAAGGGCAGAGACACTGGAAAGATAAACCCCGTGGGTCTGGCTGCCAGAGGTAGGGAGCCACAGGCATGGAAATGGGTGAGAAACAAACTATCACACCAGGTAGTCTGCATGGGAAAGAAGAATCCCCATAGAACATGGCATTGAAAATCAGAAGGGCTGAATTTTGTAAGTTCTTACAAACAGCAGGACTTAAAGCCTGGAATTTTAAAAATCAGTGAGCTCAGCTCTGGGAGAGCCCAGGGCAATAGGAAGCTGAGTCCCTGCCCTTCAAGAGACAACACAGCAAACAGCCCACAGAGATACACCTTAAAAGCAGCAGTTTGAAAAATACCTGGGACATGTGGGAAGAAGAATTAGTTACTAATCTCAGAGTTCTCTGAGGGACTTCTCCAGGAGCAAAGGAATTGACAGGTGCCATTTTCATCCTACCAAACCTGTTTATACCATACCCTGCCCCCTCCAGCTGAGCCTGCCTTAGTCCCAGTGCTGTGGATCCCCTCCCCCAGAAGACAGAAGCAAATCTTGGCAAAACTGCCTCTCCCAACCTTCTATGGAGGACACACACACACACGTTGTCAAAACTGCACCCTCCCAACTCTCACGTGATTCCTGAAGTAGCCCAGCCAGTCCCAGACTCCACAGTGGCTATGCATCCCCTGTGGGAGAGGGCCTGTTCACAAAGCTTGTGGCACCACAACCCTACCCATTCAGGCTTTGCAGTTAAGCCCAGGATGGAAGAGTCTTGGTGACAGCTGTGTGTCCTCTGTCAAAGAGGACCAGTGCCAAGTGCATGCTCCCTTCATTGCTTTCAAAAGTGAGAGACATAGCTGATTTTCCTAAGTCACAGAAACAAACACAGACAGTTAGGCAAAATGAAGAGACAGAATAATACGTCTCAAATGAAAGAACAGGAAAATACAACAAAAGACCTAAGAAAAACAAAGATATGTAATATGTCTGATAGAGAATTTAAAGTAATCATTATAAACATACTCACTGGACTTGAGAAAAGAGTAGAGGACATCAGTGAGACACTTAACACAGAAATAAAAAAATCAGAGATGAAGAACACAGTAATTGAAATTAGAAATACACTTGATGGAATAAATAGCAGGGTAGAGGAAGCAAAGGGATAAATTAATGGTCTGGAAGGCAGTTAGGGCAAAGTAATAAAGCTGAACAAGTAAGAGGGAAAAGAATTACGCAAAATAAGAAAAGACTTAGGGAATTCAGTGACTTCATCAAGCATAATAACATTCACATTATAGGAATGCCGGAAGAAGAAAAGAATGAAAAGGGGGAAGAAAATTTATTTGAAGAAATAACAGCAGAAAACTTCCCTAATCTGGGGAAACAAACAGGTATACAGATCCAATAAGCACAAAGAGTGCTCCAAAATCAACCCAAGGAGGTCCACACCAAGATACATAGTAATTAAAATGGCATAAAAGACTGATAAAAAAATTTAAAAACAGCAAAAGAAGACAGTTACACACAAAAGAAACATCACAATGCTATCAAATTTTTCAGCACAAAATTTGCAGGCCAGAAGGGAGTGAAATGATACACTCAAAGTAGTGGAAGGGAAAAATCTGCAGCCAAGAATACTATATCCAGCAAGGCTATCATTCAGAATAGAAAGAGAGATAAAGTTTCTCAGACAAGTAAAAGCTAAAGAAGGTCATGACCACTAAACCAGGCCTAGAAGAAATGTTAAAGGAAACTCTTTGGGTGGAAAGGAAAGACCATAAGTAAGAGATGAAAAGTAAAAGAAAAACAAACAAACAAACAAAAACAACCAAACACACACACACACACAACAACAACAAAGCAGTAAAGATAAGTATATCTGTATAAATCAGTGAAGGGATTCACAAAATAAAAGGATGTAAAATATGATACCGTATACCTAAAACATGGAAAGGATAGGAGTAAAGGATGGGTTAAAACTTAAGCAACCATCGACTTCATATAGAGTGCTATATGCAGAAGATGTTATGTACAAACCTAATGGTAACCACAAATCAAAAACCAGTAATAGATATTCAAAGAATAAAGAGAAATGAATCCAGTTATATCACTGAAGAAAACCAACAAATCATGAAAGAGAGCAAGAGAAGAAAGGATCAGAGAAAAATCACAAAATAACAAATAAAATAGTGATAAATACACATTTATCAATAATTACTATGAATTAAATGGACTAAATGCTCCTACCAAAAGATGTATGTTGACAGAGCGGATAAAAACACAAGACCCATCTAATGTTGCCTATAAGAGACTCATTTCAGATGCAAAGACACCTGCAGATTGAAAGTTAGGGGACGGAGAACCATGAATCATATGAAAGAATGTTAAAGAAAACCAGGATATCAAAACTTAAATCAGACAAAATAGAATTTAAAACAAAGACTGTAACAAGAGACAAAGGAGGATGCTATATAATAATAAAGGGGACAATCTAGTAAGAAGATATAATAATTGTAAATATTTATTTATCCATCATGGGAACACTCAAGTACATAAAACAGTTGACAAACATGAAGTAACTAATCGATAACAATGCAATAATAGTAGAAGACTCTAACACCCTACTTACATCAATGGACAGATCATCCAAACAGAAAATCAACAAGGAAACAATGGTTTTGAATGACGCCCTGAACCAGATGGATTTAAAAGATATATTCAGAACATTCCTCCCTAAAACAACAGAATACACATTCTTCTCAAGTTCACATGGAACATTTTTCAGAATACATCATGTATTAGGCCACAAAACAATTCTCAGCAAATTCAGAAATATCAAAGTTACACCATGCATCTTTTCTGCCCACAATGTTAAGAAACTAGAAATCAACCATAAGCCAAAATCTGGAAAGAGCACAAATACATGGAGGTTAAATAACATGGTACCAAACAATGAATAGGTTATCCAGTAAATCAAAGAAGAAATAAAAATTAAATGGAAACAAACGAAAATGAAAATACAACAGTTCAAACCTTTAGGATGTAGCAAAAGCAGTTCTAACAGGGAAGTTCATATCAAGACAGGCTTACCTGAAGGAACAAGGACAATTTCAAATAAAAATCCTAATTTTACACTTAAAGGAGCTAGAATAAGAAAGCAAAACCCAAAACCACCAGAAGGAAAATATAATAATAATAATAATAATAATAATAATAATAATAATAATAAAAGATTAGAGAAGAAATAAATAATATACAGAGACCAAAACAAAACAAAGCAGATCAATGAAACCAGGAGCTAATTCTTTGAAAAGATCAACACAATTGATAAACCTCTAGCCAGTCTCATAAAGAGAGAGAGAGACAGAGGACTCGAATAACTAATATCACAAATGAAAGAGAAGAACTAACAATCAATACCACAGAAATACAAATTGTAAGAGAATATGAAAAATCACATGCCAAAAAATTGGACAACCCAGAAGAAATGGATAAATTCCTAGAAACATATAACCTACCAAAACTGAAACAGGAAGAATTACAAAATGTGAACATGTTGCTTATCAGCAATGAAATTTAATCAGTAATCAAAATACTCCCAACAAACAAAAGTCCAGGACCAAATGCCTTCACAGGCAAACTATACCAAGCATTTAAAAAACAGTTAATACCTATACTACTCAAAATTTTCCAAAAAAATTGAAGGGAAAGGAAAACTTCCAAATTAATTCAATGAGGCTAGCATTACCTGATAGCAAAACCAGATAAAGGCACCATTAAAAAAAGAGAGCCAGAGGGGCACCTGGGTGGCGCATTGTTAAGCATCTGCCTTCGGCTCAGGGCGTGATGCTAGCATTCTGGGATCAAGCCCCACATCAGGCTCCTCTGCTAGGAGACAGCTTCTTCCTCTCCCACTCCCCCTGCTTGTGTTCGCTCTCTCGCTGGCTGTCTCTCTCTGTCAAATAAATAAATAAAATCTTTAAAAAAAAAGAGAGAGCCAGAGGCCAATATCTCTGATAAACATAGACACAAAAATTCTCAACAAAATACTAACAAACTGAATCCAACAATATATTAAAAGAATCATTCACCATAATCAAGTGGGATTTTTTCCCAGGATGCCAGTGTGGTTTAATATTTATAAATCAAACAATGTGATACATCACATCAGTAAGAGAAAGGATAAAAACATATGACCATGTCAACAGATGCAGAAAAAGCTTTTGACAAAGTACAACATCCATTCATGATTAAAAAAAAAAAAACAACAAAAAACTTCTGCAAAGTAGCTTTAAAGGGAACATACCTCGACATAATAAAGGCCATATATGAAAAAGCAACACCAAATATCATACCCAATGAGGAAAAACTGAGAGCTTCCCCACTAAGGTCAGGAACAACACAAGGATGTCCACTCTCACCACTTTTATTCAACATAGGACTGGACATCCTAGTCACAGAAATTAGACAACAAAAATAAATAAATGCATCCAAATTCGTAAGGAAGAAATAAAACTTCCACTATTTGTAGATGACATAATACCGTATATAGAAAATCCTAAAGACTCCACCAAAAAACTATTAGAATTGATAAATCAATTTAGTAAAGTCACAAAATACAAAATCAATGCAGAAAAATCTGTTGAGTTTCTATGCAGCAATAATGAAGCAGCCAAAAGAAAAATTTAAATAATTCAATTTACAATTGCACCAAAACAAACTGAAGGCTTCAGAAGGGAGGGGGTGGGGGAATGGAATAGACTGGTGATGGGTAGTAAGGAGGGCACGTATTGCATGGTGCACTGGTTGTTATAAGCAACTAATGAATCATCGAACTTTACATAAAAAACCAGGGATGTACTGTATGGTGACTAACATAATTTAAAAAATTAAAATAATAAAATAAATAAATAAATAAATAAAAATAAAATAAAAATAAACTTAACCAAAGGAGTGAAAAACCTCTACTCTGGACATGAGAAATCACCGATGAAAGAAATTCAAGATGACCCAAAGAAATGGAAAGATATTCCATGCTCATGGGTCAGAAAAACAATTACTGTTAGAATGTCTATACTGCCCAAAGCAATCTACTGATTAAATGCAATACCTATTAAAATGCCAACAGCATTTTTCACAGAACTAGAACAAACAATCCTAAAATTTGTATGGAACCACAAAAGATCCTGAAGAGCCAAAGAGATCCTGAAAAAGAAAGACAAAACTTGGAAATATCACAATTCCAGACTTCAAGTTATATTCTAAAACTGTAATAATCAAAACAGAATAATACTGGCACAAACATGGACACATAGATAAATAAAACAGGACAGAAAGCCCAGGAATAAACCCACAATTAAATGGCCAGTTAATCTTTAACAAAGTAAGAAAGAATATGCAATGGAAAAATAGAGTCTGTTCATCAAATGGTACAGCTATAATGCAAAAGAACAAAAATGGCTCACTTTCTTACACCACACACAAAAATAAACTCAATATGGATTAAAGACCTAAATGTGAGGTCTGAAACAATAAAAATCCTAGAAGTAAGCACAGGCAGTAATTTCTCTGACATCAGCTGTAGTGACATTTTTCTTGATATGTCTCCTGAGGCAAAAGAAATAAAAGCAAAAATTAACTATTGGGACTACATCAAAATAAAAAGCTTCTGCATAGCAGAGGAAACAATCAACAAAACTAAAAGGCAACCTACAGAATGGGAGAAGATATTTGCAAATGATGTATCTGATAAAGGGTTAGTATCCAAAATATGTAATGGACTGACACAACTCAACGTCCCAAAAAACAAACAAAAAAAACACCAAAACCATCCAAATAACCCAATTAAAAATGGGGAGAAGAGATCAACAGACATCTTTTTCCAAAGAACACATCCAAATGACCGACAGACACATGAAAAGGTGCTCAACATCACTCATGATTAAGGAAATGAAAATCAAAACTACAATGAGATATCATCTCATGTCTGTCAGAATGGCTAAAATCAGAAACACAAGAAACAATGAGTGTTGGCAATAACATGGAGAAAGCTGAACCCTTGTACC
>NW_024423319.1:48097287-48133045 GCF_017311325.1 Ursus maritimus
GGGGGTGGGGGAATGGAATAGACTGGTGATGGGTAGTAAGGAGGGCACGTATTGCATGGTGCACTGGTTGTTATAAGCAACTAATGAATCATCGAACTTTACATAAAAAACCAGGGATGTACTGTATGGTGACTAACATAATTTAAAAAATTAAAATAATAAAATAAATAAATAAATAAATAAAAATAAAATAAAAATAAACTTAACCAAAGGAGTGAAAAACCTCTACTCTGGACATGAGAAATCACCGATGAAAGAAATTCAAGATGACCCAAAGAAATGGAAAGATATTCCATGCTCATGGGTCAGAAAAACAATTACTGTTAGAATGTCTATACTGCCCAAAGCAATCTACTGATTAAATGCAATACCTATTAAAATGCCAACAGCATTTTTCACAGAACTAGAACAAACAATCCTAAAATTTGTATGGAACCACAAAAGATCCTGAAGAGCCAAAGAGATCCTGAAAAAGAAAGACAAAACTTGGAAATATCACAATTCCAGACTTCAAGTTATATTCTAAAACTGTAATAATCAAAACAGAATAATACTGGCACAAACATGGACACATAGATAAATAAAACAGGACAGAAAGCCCAGGAATAAACCCACAATTAAATGGCCAGTTAATCTTTAACAAAGTAAGAAAGAATATGCAATGGAAAAATAGAGTCTGTTCATCAAATGGTACAGCTATAATGCAAAAGAACAAAAATGGCTCACTTTCTTACACCACACACAAAAATAAACTCAATATGGATTAAAGACCTAAATGTGAGGTCTGAAACAATAAAAATCCTAGAAGTAAGCACAGGCAGTAATTTCTCTGACATCAGCTGTAGTGACATTTTTCTTGATATGTCTCCTGAGGCAAAAGAAATAAAAGCAAAAATTAACTATTGGGACTACATCAAAATAAAAAGCTTCTGCATAGCAGAGGAAACAATCAACAAAACTAAAAGGCAACCTACAGAATGGGAGAAGATATTTGCAAATGATGTATCTGATAAAGGGTTAGTATCCAAAATATGTAATGGACTGACACAACTCAACGTCCCAAAAAACAAACAAAAAAAACACCAAAACCATCCAAATAACCCAATTAAAAATGGGGAGAAGAGATCAACAGACATCTTTTTCCAAAGAACACATCCAAATGACCGACAGACACATGAAAAGGTGCTCAACATCACTCATGATTAAGGAAATGAAAATCAAAACTACAATGAGATATCATCTCATGTCTGTCAGAATGGCTAAAATCAGAAACACAAGAAACAATGAGTGTTGGCAATAACATGGAGAAAGCTGAACCCTTGTACCCTCTTGGTGGGAATGCAAACTGGTATAGCCACTGTGGAAAACAGTATGGAGGTTTTTCAAAAAGTTAAAAATACAACTACCCTATGATCCAGCATTCACACTACTGGATATTTACCCCAAAAATTCAAAAACACTAATTCAAAGTGATACATGCACCCCTATGTTTATTGTGGCATTATTTACAATAGCCAAATTATGGAAGTAGCCCAAGTGTCCATTGATAGATGAATGGATAGAAAATATCTATATCATCTATCTATCTATCTATCTATCTATCTATCTATCTATCTATCTATCTATTTCTGCTGGATAGCCATAAAAAAGAATGAAAATTTTCCATTTGCAACAATATGGATGGAGCTAGAAGGTATAATGCTAAGCAAAATAAGTCAGTCAGAGAAAGACAGATACCTTATGATTTCACTCATATGTAGAATTTAGGAAACAAAATAAAGCACCAAAGGGGGAAAAGAGAGAGAGAGATAGAGAAACAAAAACCAATAAACAGATTCTTAATTATAGTGAATGAACTGATACTATCATAGGGGAGATAGGAGAAGGGATAGGTGAAATACGTGATTGGGATTAAGGAGAACATTTAACATGGTGAGCACTGCGTAACGGATAGTATTGTCAAACCACTATAGTGTACACCTGAAATTATTATAACAGAATTAACTGTACTGGAATTAAAATTTGAAACTTAATAAAAATGTATATTTAACAAACATTTATTGACAGCCAGTGATGTCTTAGACATTACACTGGAAGCAGTGGTATAGTTCTTATTATAAAAGAGTTTACACTCTATTAGTTTAACTACTATGAATGAGATTTTAGGAGTCAGGCAGATAAAGATGCTAAGGACTTGGGAACTGTTTATCTGAGAACTTTCCCAGAGTTTCATGATAACCTATGATCTTTTAAAAAAATATGTCATCATTGTGTTCCCTTGACAGACATGCTGGGTGTTTCCCCGGCATCTGTATTTTTTTACATTGTAGCACCAGTTATTGGAATGAGGTTTGGGAATCACTGGTCTACTCCAACTCCACTCCCTATTTATAATATTCCTGTTAAGTGCTCTCTTGCCTGTATTTGAAAATTACTAGTGATGGAATCTCATCCTTTGTGAGAAAACTGAGTTCCTTTCTAACATAAAATATTAGAAAGTTGTTCCATGTATTGATCTGCAATGTAGCTCCTCTTAATTTCTATTCACTGGCCACAGTTCATTATGGAAAAACAATGCATAATCGAAATAGTGGTCCCTTAAAACTTATAACCTTTCCTTTTCTGATTTGGCTATGCATACCTAGCTTCTCCTACTGTTACTTATTTTGCGTTTATTCCAGACCTTTCATGTTCTTGGTCTATTTCCACTGATTAAGATCTAATTTGCATAGTATCCCTTTTAAAACCTGACTTCCATAATTGTGACACTTTGACCAGTGAAAATTCCAGTGTGGCTGGACTTGGAGACTAGAATTATATTAACACAGCCTATTTGTACAGATTGTTTTTTATTTTTGTTTTGTAGGACTAACATCACCCTGATAGCTCACATGAACTTAAGGTCAAAACTTCCAGGTTTTGTTGTTGTTGTTTAACAAATATTGTTTATAAGCGGAGGTTACACTCATTCATTCTTTCTCATATGATATTTAAACACTAAGAGCAGGACTTCAAATTTATTTCTATTATGTTTCATTTTATTAGTTTTAGGTCTAGATCCCAATCTGTAGTAGTAAACTTTTAGTATTGTAATTCAGTCTTTCAAAGTATTTCCTTGTTTTTTATACTCCTTAAATCTGAAACATTGATAACAGTTTCCCAAGTTAGATAAGGAGAAGAAGCATATGAAATTAAGAGAATGGGCTCTGGAGTGAAATAAAGTTAAATTATCTATCTGTGGGGCGCCTGGGTGGCTCAGTCGTTAAGTGTATGCCTTTGGCTCAGGGCGTGATCCCAGCGTTCTGGGATCGAGCCCCACATCAGGCTCCTCGGCTGGGAGCCTGCTTCTTCCTCTCCCACTCCCCCTGTTTGTGTTCCCTCTCTCACTGACTGTCTCTCTCTCTGTCAAATAAATAAATAAATAAATAAATAAATAAATAAATAAAATCTTAAAAAAAATTATCTATCTGTATACTGGCATTGAAATTTATTTACTCCATTGCCTTTGGGAATTTATTTAACTGTCTAATCTCAGGTTCTTAATCTGTAAAATGAGGACAATAATGAATGTACTTTATAGTGTTATTATGTGCATGACATGTAATAATGTTTATATATAATTTAACATGATACCTGAAAAAATCATTTATTAATTCAGACATTGTTCTAAGCCTAAGAGGTGGTGTACTATTAAAGAGGGCAGATAAAGACCTTTCATAGAACTTACATTCTCAGGTATTCAGAGCAAGACAGTAAACATATAAACATATAAAAATTAATATATAAAATAATTTCAGAGAGTGGCAATTGCTATGACAAATAAGTTAAAGAGATAAAGGGGAAATAAACGAAAGGGAACATTTTTAAAAAAGCATTATATATGGTAAGACCTGTGTGAAAGAATGGAATCAGCCACATGAATGAATGGGAGAAGAGTACTCAAGCCAGAGAAAATAACAAGTTAAAGATCTTGAGGAAAGAACAAACTTACAGCAGTCAAGTGACATAATGAAGGTTGGTGTCATTAGTGCCTTGTGAGCATGAAGGAGAGAAGTAGAAGATGTGGTCAGAGAGATAGATGGGGACTAGATAATTCAGGGCATATTATGCTATGGTAAGATTTTGATTTTTATTATAAGTGTGATGGGAAGCCATTAGAAGGTTTTCAATTTTTTTGTTTAAAGACTGTGATTGGGGCACTTGGGTGGCTCAGTCAGTTAAGTGTCTGCTTTTGGCTCAGGTCATGATCCCAGAGTCCTGCGATCGAGCTCCATGTCTGGCTCTCTGCTCAGTGGGGAGCCTGCTTCTCTCTTTCTCCCTCTGCCTGCCACTCCACCTGCTTGTGCACTGTCTCTCTCTCTTTCAAATAAGTAAATAAATAAAATCTTTTTAAAGAGATCACTGTGGTTTTTGTGTGGAGAATGATGTAGATATATCAAGAGTGGGAGTAGAAAGTCCAGTTAGGATGGAAGTTCATCAAACAGTTAAAAGATCATGATGGCTAGGGCTATGGTGGTAGCAATGTAAATTGAGGGAGTTGGTAGATTTAGAATTATGTTTTGGAATTAGATTTGACTGAATTTGCTAATGGATTGACTATTAGAGATAAAAAAAACAGGAATGACTTTTTGCCAGTATCAATTAATTTTGGGTAGCATTATTGTCTATATTTTCATGCAAATAACAAATAAAAATATATGATATATGACACTGGAGACTTTTTTAATATATTGATAATCATTCTTAATCAACACTCATTAAGATGAAGCATTTTCTTCTCTTTTGAGGGGCTTTAATTATTATAAACTAGTGCAGTTTCTTAGTAAAACTATCTGTTATCATAGACCAGTGAGTCTTCTAGTGTTTCTAAATGCAGGTCTGAGGACCAGTGCTGGTCCAAGATAAGGTTATCAGCAGTCTATGATAATAAGATTTTTTTTAATTAATGAGGAACTTATATGGAGAGAGAGAAAGAAGATTAAATTCTTAAATATAGGGTGATACATTCTGTTCTAAGATATATGTTAATTCCTATACTTCTCATAACAAATGATATTGTCTTCTCTTAGAGATGGAGAACCCAAAGGAATTGACTGCCCAATGTACACAAAATATGTAATGTAGTTCTAACTTTGCTATGTGCCTTTTCTTATAGCAGTTTACTTATTCTGTGTTTAAGTGTTTCCTATTGTATTTTAAGATGTACTTTACTTTTGGAAATGATTATAGTAGTACATGATTAATATATGCCAACAATCTAAAGATGTGTGAAATCCAAAAATCTGGAAACAACTGCTTTAGAAATGTATTTCAGTCTAGAGCCTCCCTGAGATTTGAGGTTGGGGTCTTAAGTGATTTGGTATTAATGCTACTTAACATTAAGAAGCTTTTAAGTGCACTGGGTGTTATACGCAACTAATGAATCATTGAACTTTACATAAAAAACCAGGGGTGTACTGTATGGTGACTAACATAATATAATAAAAAATATATTAAAAAAATAAAAATAAATTCAATAGCTACAAAAAAAAGAAGCTTTTAAGTTTTGATTTGTAAATGTCTTCTCCCATTCAGTAGGCTGTCTTTTCATTTTGTTGGCAGTTTTCTTGGTTATGCAGAAGCTTTTTAGTTTAATGTACTACCATTTGCTTCAGTTGCCTTTGTGTTTGGAGTCAGGTAAAACAAAACAAAACAAAACACAACAAAACAAAATACCGCAAAGACTGATGTCAAAGACTTTATCATCTGGTTTCTTCTAAGAGTTTTATGATTTCAGGTCTGACATTCAAGTCTTTAATCCATTTTGTATATGTTGTAAGATAGTGGTCCAGTTTCATTCTTTTTCTTGTAGTTGCCCAGTTTTCCCAACATCATTTATTGAAATAATTGTCCTTTCCACATTGTTATTGTTTGCTTTATGTATAAATAATTGACTACATATACATGGACTTATTTCTGGGCTTTCTATTCTGTTGTATTGATCTATGTGTCTGTTTTTATGCCAGTACCATACTGAAGTTGATTACTATACCTTTGTAGCATAATATAAAATCCAGGAGTGTGACACCTCCTGACTTATTCTCCAGTTTCAATATTATTTTGGTTATTCAGGGTCTTTTGTGGTTCTATATAATTTTTATAATTATTTGCTTTAGTTTTGTGAAAAATTCCATTGGAATTGTGATAGAAATTGTGTTGAACCTGTAGATTGCTTTGTGTAGTATGGACATTTTAATAATATTAATTCTTCCAATCCAAGAGCATGGAATATCTTTCCATTTGCTTATGTCTTCTTTAATTTCTTTTATCACTGTCTTATAGTATTCAGTGACAAGTCTTTCAACACCTTGGTTAAATTTAATCCTAAATATTTTATTCTTTTTGATGTGATTGTAAGTGGGATTGTTTTCATGATTTCTCTTTCTGATAGTTTATTATTAATGTATAAAAACACAACAAACTTTTATAAATTAATTTTGTATCTTACAACTGATAGGATTCAATTCAAAAAACCAAATTTATGTGTTAGTTTTAGTAGCTTTTTGGTGAAGTCTTTAGGGTTTTCTACATACAGTGTCATGTCATCTGCAAATAGTGACAGTTTTACCACTTCCTTTCTAATTTGGGTGCCTTAATCTCTTCCTTGCCTCGTTGCTGGCTAACACTTCCAAAATATATAAAGAACTCATAAAACAATAACAACATAAAAAAATTTTAGAAATGGAGAAAAGATCTGAATAGTTTTTTTATTTCCCAAAGAAGACATATGGATGGCCAGCAGGCACATGAAAAGGTGCTCGACATCATTAATCATGAGGGAAATGCAAATCAAAACCACAATGAGCTATCACTTTATGTTTATCAGAATGGCTATTATCAAAAAGACAAGAAATAACAAGTGTTGTGAGGATGTGGCAAAAAGGGAGCCCTGGTGCTCTGTTGGTAGGAAAGTAAATTGGTGCAGCCTCCATGAAAAATGGTATGGAGGTTCTTCAGAAAATTAAAAATAGAAATACAATATGATCCAGCAATTTTACTGCTGGGTATCTATCTGGAGAAAATGAAAACAGTAGTTCAAAAAGATATACGACTTCTATATTCACTGAAGCATTATTTATAATAGCCAAGATATGGAAGCAACCTAAGCGTCCATTGATGGGTAATGAGTGGTCACACTTATGCATGCATATGTGTGTGTGCGCACACACACAGGAATACTACTAAGCCATAGAAAACACAAAATTTTGCAATTTGACCATTTACGACATGGATGGATCTTGAGGGTATTATGTAAAGTTAAATAAGGCAGACAGAGAAAGACAAATACTGCATAGTTTCATTTACATGTGGAATATAAAAACAAAACAAACAAAAATAACAAAACAAAACTTAGATTCGTAGATACAGAAAATAGGTTGGCGATTGCCAGAAGGGAAGGGGGTTGGAGAGGCAAAATGGTTGAACAGAATCAAGTATAAAATTTCAGTTATAAAATAGATAAGTCACTGGGATATAATGTACAGCATAAGAGATACAGTCAATATTTCTAAGGTGACAGATAGTAACTAGATTGTGGTTATAAATTCACAATATATACAAATGTCAAATCACTATGTTGCATACCTGAAACTAATATAATATGTCAATTATACTTTAATTAAAAAAGCTTTTAAAACCCACAACTGCCTCTTTGAGTTTTCTGGTGGTTTATTCATGGAATTAGAGAGAGATCAGCATTTTTTTTGAATGACACACATTTCCGTGTAGGCTCCTAATTCAATTTGCTCTTTAATTACAAGTGAACTGACACTTAAATTTGAGTTTAGTTTTATCATTTGTAACTTTAGCCAATGGCCACAGTGGTCATGCCAGAGATTTGAGGAGTGAATGAACATGGCAAGGGCCTTTCCCACTTACCACAGCAACTGAGTGAGGTATTTCTATGCCAATCTTCTGGTTGGCAGCCTGGTTAAGATTACAGTATTTCACTACATGCAACTCTGCAAACATAGTAAGGTTGCAGAAATATCTGGTTTTCTTTTAATCATGAAGTCTTCCTTCTTATAAGATACAGTTTATGAAGTTTGGTGCATTCTAGGCAACTGCCTTACTTCAATGCATGGTAGAATGGAGGGTATGGTGAGTTGGAAGTGTGCATCTGATTTTATATCATGGTCATCCATTGCTATTTTTTCCCTTCCTAATGAAGTAGCTGATGCTGTATGTACCACAGGATAATAGCTATTATTTATATAACAATTTTCATCTTCAGTGTGCATTACAAATACTAACACATTGATCCTCAGGAAAGAAGTGTTACATAATGCCTGGAGCAAATATGCACCCTTTATATTTTCTAGTGAATTAAGTAGGTTCATGAAATACAATCAATGGATCATCAGTATTAGTTGGAGCTATATTAAACAAAATGATCCACTAGTACTCAAGTTAATAAATGATGGTGACAGGTTCAGATAACACTGCATTACCAGAGCCCCTGCAGGGGAGACATTTGCAAAACAATCTTCTGCTTCCTGGTCTCAGAGTATTTCCTTTAACAATGACTGACATTTCTTCACAGCCCCTAAATGGGTGCAGCTGACATTGTGCAAGTTCTCGGGTATGGTGGATTGTTTTACTTCATCTGTCAGTGCTTCCTGAGAGGACACATTTTACTATGAAAGTATTTTTGATAAAACCAGCAGTGAAGTTCTGCTATTACCCTTGTATCATGTCCAGGTCTCACCATCCCCTGTCTCACTGTCCACCTTCCACTTCCATCATACCCTCTCAGCCCAAACACACACATACCAAGAGTTTCAGGATCTGAAAGAAATCAAATGCCAAGTACGATAGTTTTTCATCTTATCCTGAACATCTTCATTGGCATTTTCTAAATGGGTCACTGTGTACAGAGACCAATTCCTAATTGCATTGTTTCTTTCACTGTATTGCTCTGCGGTAGGAAGGAACTATTGTTCTGGAGTTAAAGAGAAAGTAGAAAAGGTTCAATGTGAGAATAAATCTGAAGCACATCATTACATAAAATCTGAACACACCCAACTGTTTTGTTGATGCTGATGATAAGCCAAAAAATTATTATACTTGAAACACCTCATCTGACTCACTCTTCTGATTAGCAAATATTTCATTTCCTGGCAATATGTCATACTATATGGGAGAAGAATCCTGAAAATAACTTCTTTTTGAGCTTAAGCCTCTTTATCTCTTCAAGAAAATTCCATACCTTAAGTAACTTACTTCAGAATATAGTATTTAATGTTCAATTACATGGTAACACCATCCAAAATGTGCTTTTATTTTTTATTATTATTTCCCATATATAAATCCTCCCTTTGTTCTTGAAAGCAATAAGAATAAACTTAAAGAAATCAAAAAATATGATGCCAAATATCATCTTTTCATAGTATAAAATGAAACAGAATAGGAACACAACTTTCTGAATTATAGATATTATTTTTGCATACAAGCAGTATGAAAGAAAATTAAAAACAGAATTTTATAAGAATTTCATTTAATATACTAAAAGAGCTTTTCCTATATAAGAATGGATAAGAGTACAAGACCAAAAGAACAATAACTTAAAAAGAGCTGGAGAAAAAGAAATAACCATATTCAACACCCCCCAAAATGAGCCCCATTACTTTTTTTGTCAATACTTTCAAGATTTACTCTCTTTCTTTATTTTAATGTTTTTTTATTATATTATGTTAGTCATCATACAGTACATCCCTGGATTCTGATGTAAAGTTCGATGATTCATTAGTTGCATATAACACCCAGTGCACCATGCAAACGTGCCCTCCTTACGTGCCATCACCAGCCTATCCCATTCCCCCACCCCCTCCCCTCTGAAGCCCCTTCTGATTACCCCCCCTTTCTTTATCCCTTTCTTCCCCTACCGATCTTCCTAGTTATGTTCCATAGATGAGAGAAATCATATGATAATTGTCTTTCTCAAGATTTACTCTCTAAATCGTCTTTGATTGGGGTGCCTGGGTGGCACAGCGGTTAAGCGTCTGCCTTCAGCTCAGGGCGTGATCCCGGCCTTACAGGATCGAGCCCCACATCAGGCTCCTCCACTATGAGCCTGCTTCTTCCTCTCCCACTCCCCCTGCTTGTGTTCCCTCTCTCGCTGGCTGTCTCTATCTCTGTCGAATAAATAAATAAAATCTTTAAAAAAAATAAATAAATCGTCTTTGATTGAGCAATAAGTTGAAAATGAGTAGTTTCAGATTTGGCATCCAGATGTGAACCATTACTTTATTAGTAGACTTGACTTTCAGACCCCACTTTTGATGAAAGCACATTATCAGGTATGTGACTTTTTGAGTGAGAGAGAGATGCTGATATAACAAAGACAAAACAGTTGGATAAGCTGCAGACACAGAAAGAAATGTTGGAACCCTGATGAAGGAAAGTTTGTCTGAAATTCTCTTTCATTTCCTTTCATCACAAATACAAACCAACTGATACTCTGTTATGTGGTGTTTCCAAATATTATTTATAAGCCAAATATTTGATCAGTTTTCTTTACATCTACAGAGAGATCTCCTAGAGAAAGCAAGCCTGGGGACAACAATAGAATAGTTGTAGTGTCCAGCAAACTAGAATTTTTATGTCCAAATTCAAAGAGATTGAGCTCTGCAGGTTTCAGAAAGACTTCAAGAGAATAGGCACTACTGTGTGAGAGCTCATTACATAAGTTTACAATTGGACTGGATAAAGAGCTTTAGGAAAAACAAAAGGCTTTTTTTTTTTGTCTAGGAAGTAATTTTGCTTCAATTTGGTGGTATTGCAGCTATATAAAAACAGTAAGTGCAGCAGTGCCTCTGTGCATGTGCTATCATTTTATGATATGAAATCTGCTTATGAATGTATCTGAGTAATATTGTAGCTTAAGAAGAGTGGGAGTTTGGGTACAGGGACTTTGCAAGCAAATTTAAGTACCTGGATGAGATAAGATGCCATTTATTACTTTAATCTTATCTTAAGCAGTTCACTCGAAACTTCACTAATGTGGAACCCACTCATTCAGTGTTTCTAATTCCAACACATAACATATTCAGATCATTCAATTAAATATATTATTTTGTCTATTTGCCTATAAAGTCTGTGTCAAAGGTGAAAACTCCTGATGTATTATAGCAGAGCCTCTACTTGACTACTTTTGTGTTTATTTTCCTGTATATTTTTCAATGCATTAAACTGGTATAACTTTAAATAAAGTCTATGTAATATGGCTTTCTAACCAATTTCACTAACTGCAAGTATTTATTGGATATGTTTGGTGAATCCATAACAGTTAGGTTCTAACAAGATGCAAAAGAAGCACAGTACTGATAAGACAAATGTAAAAACACATAAAACAATCAGAAACCAATGAAGTGTTACATTTTGTGGTACAGTGCTACTATTTTTACAAAGCAAAAAGGATGCAAAGAAGGGTGAAGTAAATGTTGGACTGGATATTCTCAAATCTTTTCATGAAGGTACTGGGGCATAAAGTCAGCCTTCAAAAATAGGTTTGGCTTAGATAGGGAGAAACGAGCAAGGAAAACGTTCAGGATAATGGAAATAACATAAGAAAGTACATGGAAGGTAAAATACATACTAAGAAATAGTAGGCAATAATTTGGTAGAGAAGAATCAGATTATTCAGGGCCTAGAAAGCATGTCAGAAACTGTATTTGAATTGGAAGGCAAAAGGAGACTACTATAGGATTTTCCTTTTTACTATGAAATATGTCATGCATGAAAAGAGAGTGCATAAAGTGCATTGTATGGTTTTAAAAGGATAATATTAAAAGAACAAACAAAGAAATGAATAATCTAAAAGACAGACTCTTAAATACTGGGAACAAACTGATGATTGCCATAGGGGAGTGAGGTGTGACGTTGGGCAAAGCAGGTGAAAAGAAGTGGAAGACACAGGCTTCCAGACATGAAAGGAATAAATTATGGGAATAAAAGGCACAGTATAAGGAAAATAATCAGTGATATTGTAATAGAGTTGTATATTGACAGATGGTGGCTACATTTGTGGTGAGCATTACCACAATGCATAAAATACACAATGTCCTTCACCTAAAACTAATGTAACATTGTGTGTCAAATACACTCAAATGAAAAGAAAATTAAAGAGTATACTTACTGGTGAGTACTATGTATAGAATTGTTGAATTATTATTTCATACCTAAAACTAATATAAAACTGTATGTTAATTATACTTCAATTAAAAATCTTCAACATTCAGGAAAGAATATCCAGTGGAGGGGGAAAAAAAAACCAAAACCAAAACCAGTCTCTTCAACAAATTGTGTCGGGAAAATTTGACAGCCACATGCAGAAGAATGAAACTGGAGCATTCTCTTACACCATACACAAAAATAAATTCGAAATGGATGAAAGACTTTAATGTGAGACAGAAATCCATCAAAATCCTAGAGGAGAAGAGAGTCAGCAACCTCTTTACTTCAGCTGTAGCAACTTCTTGCTAGACATGTCTCCAAAGGCAAGAGAAACAAAAGCAAAAATGAACTGTTGGGACTTCATTAAGATAAAAAGTTTTTGCAGAGCAAAGGAACAGTCAACAAAACTAAAAGCAACCTACAGAATGGGAGAAGATATTTGTAAATGACATATCAGATAAAGGGTTAATATCCAAAATCTATAAAGTATTTATCAAACTCACCCCCCCCCAAAAAAACCCCAAAAAATCCAGTCAAGAAATGGAAGAAAACACGAACAGACATTTCTCCAGAGAAGACATAAAAATGGCCAGCAGACACATGAAAAAATGCTCAACATCACTTGGCATCAAGGAAATACAAATTAAAACCACAGTGAGATACCACTTCACACTGGTCAGAATGGCTAAAATGAACAACTCAGGAAACAAAAGGTGTTGGTGAGGATGCAGAGACAGAAGAACCCTCTTACACTGTTGGTGGGAATGAAAACTGGTGTAGCCACTCTGGAAAACAGTATGGAGGTTCCTCAAAAGGTTAAATACTGAACTACCCCATGACCAAGCAATTGTACTAGTAAGTATTTATCCAAAAGATAAAAACATAGTGATTTGAAGGGGCACATGCTCCTCAATGTTTATAGCAGCAATGTCCACAACAGCCAAAATATGGAAAGAGCCAAGATGTCCATCAACAGATGAATGGGTAAAGAAGTGGTATATGTATACAATGGACTATTACTCAGCCATCAAAAAGAATGAAATCTTGAAATCTGCAACAACATGAATGGAACTAGAGGGTGTTATGCTAAGTAAAATAAGTCAGTCAGAGAAAGACAAATACCATGAGATTTCACTCATATGTGGAATTCAAGAAACAAAACAGATGAACATAGGGGAAGGAAAGGAAAAATAAAATAAAATGAAAATTGAGAAGGAAGAAAACCATAAGAGATGATGAACTCTAGGAAACAAACTAAAGGTTCCTGGAGGGGAGGTGGGTGATGGCCATTAAGGAGGATACTTGATATAATGAGCACTGGGTGTTATTTGCAACTGATAAATCATTAAATTCTACCTCTGAAACTTAAAAAAATAAAAATAAACAATGATTCCAAAAAAAACCCCTCTCAATTTTCCTGCACTCAATTTTTTTCAATCATCTAAGTTTTTGTTTTTTTTTATTATGATATGTTAGTCACCATACAGTACATCATCAGCTTTTGATGCAGTGTTCCTTGATTCATTGTTTGCATATAACACCCAGTGTTCCATGCAATACGTGCCCTCCTTAATACCCACCACCAGGCTAGCCCATTCCCCCACCCCTCCCCCCACACTCAATTTAAGAAACAAGAATATCAGTATTTTAGTGTACCTTTAATATTTACTTCCAATTACATAATATTTCCTCCACTGCAGAGGTAACTACAATCTTAAGTTTTGTGTTATATAACGATTCTGTTGGTTTTAATACCTTAATAGTTATTCTTCCCCTGGCAGGGTATGAAAATTCTCATTGCCTCATGTTCTTATCAACACTTGATATTGCCAGCCTTTTAAATTTTTGCCAATCTGGTGACTCGAAATTTTATTTAACCAGGACACTGATTATTAATGAGATTGAGCATATTTTATATATTAATAGGCCAATCGTGTTCTATTCTCTGTGAAGTGTCTAGTTGTATTTTCTTTGTGTTTTTCAAGTAGGTTATACATGATGTGTTATGTCAATTATAGGTGATGCTAATATTTTCACAGATTATTACTTGTGTTTTTTAACTCTAATGTGTCTCAGATGAACAAGTTTGGTTTTGTTTTCACATAATTGAATTTATCAATCCTCTCCTTTATAGTTTCACATTCTGATTAAGAAGTCCTTTTCTACCCCAAGGTTAAAAAGATGGTCTCCCACTTTCATTCCCACAAAGCATCCCACAGATGCTTTCTGAAAAGGAAATGGGCAACTCCAAGTAACAATGAGTTTATAGTCACTAGAGATATTTAAGGATAGGAATATTAAGGAAAAGATTCATGAATGAGGTAAATAGTTGGATTAGATTACCCCTAAAACCTTTGTCTACCCCAAGAGGTTTTGATGTGGAAATATAGGTGAAAATAGATTGGGAAGTTGTTTTGAATTTAAGGAAAATTGTCTCCCTGAGGCACCTGGGTGGCTCAGTCAGCTAAGCAGCCAACTCTTGGTTTTGGTCCAGGTGATGATCTCAGAGTCCTGGGATGTAACTCCATGCTCAGAGAGGAGTCTGCTTGAGGATTCGCTCTTCCTCTCCCTCTGCCCCCCTCCCTGCTCATGCTCTCACTCTTTCTCTCTCTCTCTCTCTCTCTCAAATAAATAAATAAATAAATAAATAAATAAATAAATAAATCTTAAAAAAAAAAGAACATTTGGGAAACAAACAGGGTTTCAGAGGGGAGGAGGGTGGGGGATTGGGCTAGGCCAGTGATGGGTACTAAGGAGGGCACATATTGCAGGATCACTTGGTGTTATATGCAAACAATGAATCATGGAACATTACATCAAAAACTAATGATGTACTGTATGGTGACTAACATAGCATAATAAAAAATTAAAAAAAAGAACATTGCCTCCATATATGCTTATATTTTTCTGTATTATCAGATCCTTTACACACCTTACCATGGTCTCAAAAGTTCTCCTTTCCCAAAAAGAAAAGTGTGATGGGTAATTTTATGTGTCAACTTGACTTGACCATGTTGTGCCCAATTATTTGGTTACACATTCTGAGTATGTCTGCAAGGGTGTTTCTGGATGAGATTAACATTTAAATCATAAGACTAAAAGCATTTTCCTTCCTCAATGTAAGTAGGCCTCATCTAATCAACTGAAGTCCTAGGTATAATAAGAAGGCAGAGGAAAGGAGAATTTACTCTCTCTGCCTAATGGTTTTGAGATGGGACATTGATCTTCTCCTGACTTTAAAATTTAGACTTAGCCTGGAACTTACACTATTGGCTTTCTTGGTTCTCAGCCCTTTGGATTCAGATGGGAACTAAACCATCAGCTCTCCTGGATCTCCAGTTTGCTGACTATACATGTTAGTACACTCAGCATATATAATTACATGAGCTAGTTCTTTATAATAAATATATTTATGTATATTTAATATACATTTATATGCATATAAATATTCTATATATTTATGTATAGGAGATTGATAAGTTCAATTATGTGAAAACAAAAACAAACTTGTTTATCTAAGACACATTAGAGCTAAAATACAAGTAATAATCTGTGAAAATATTTGCATGTATCTATATCTATATCTATATATCTATATCTATCTATATCTATGTATTTATGTTCTATTGGTTCTGTTTCCCTAGAGAACTCTAATGCAGAAATTCTATAAATGTCTTAGAGCTGTAGATGCTGTTATCAAGTAGAATGTAATCCTATATACTAGTGTAGTAGTATCTATACCATTCAGTGATACTGTGTAGAAGGAACAGAAGACCTATGTTTAAATCCTGGTTTTACTATTCACTTTTTTTTATTAACTTTCCTATGTTCCAAATGGGGATAATGATACCTTTACAGATTTTATGTAGATAAAATAGCTTAGCATAATTTCTAGTACATTACAGGGCTCAGAAAGAAGTGGTTGAATCTTTTTTACCTATCACCCATTTGACCCATCCCCCCAACCACCTCCCCTCTGGTAACCACTAGTTTGTTTTCTGTATTTAAAAGTCTGTTTCTTTTTCTTGTTTGTCTCTTTGTTTCTTTGTTGGTTTCTTTTGTTTCTCAAATTCCACATACAAGTGAATTGATATGGTATTTGTCTTTCTCTGACTTGGTTATTTCACTCAGCATTATACTCTCTAGATCCATTCATGCTCTTGCATATGGAAATATTTCATTCTTTTTTTGTGGCTGGGTAATATTCCAATATATATACCACTTCTTCTTTACCCATTCATCTATCAGTGGACACTTGGTTTGCTTCCATAGTTTGGCTATTATAAATAATGCTGCAATATATATGGCAGTACTTGTATCTTTTCAAATTAGTGTTTATGTGCTCTTTGGGTAAATACACAGGAATGAAATTACTGGATCACACAGTAATTCTGTTCTTAATTTTTTGAAGAACTTCTATACTGTTTTCCATAGTGGCTCTCCAGTTTGCATTTCTTCCAACAATGCACAAGGATTCCTTTTACTCCACATTCTCACCAATACTTGTTGTCTCCTGTGTTTTTGATTTTAGCCATTCTGAGATGTGTGAGGTATGATATCTCATTGTGGTTTGATTTGCATTTCTCTGATGATTAGTGATATTGAGCATCTTTTCATGTGTCTGTTGGCCATCTGTATGTTTTTTCTGGAGAAATGACTGTTTTTAAATTAGATTATTTGGGATTTTTTTTTGGTGTTGGGTTGTATAAGTTCTTTATATAAAGTTTTTTTTTTCAAAAGGAATATTTTTTACCTGATGTATACTTCAGAATTCATGGTTCTAAAAGATACATATAAAACATTCCATCCAAGAAAAATAGAATACACATTTTCCTCATGTACACACAGAAGGATCCTCTGGTTAAATTACATAAAAAGAGACATAACAAACATTACAAATTTAAAATGACTGAAATCATACCCAGTATATTTTCCAACCACAATGGTACAAAACTAAAGATTAACAATAAAACAAAGGTGGAAAATCTACAAGGTAAATATTAAATATTTAATATATAAATATTAAGTACCTCACTACTGTACAAGCAATGGACCAAATAAGAAATCAAATGGCAAATCCAGTATGTCTCAAAATAGAAGAAAAAGAAAACACAATATTCTAAAACCTATAGGATGCAACAAAAGCAGATATTAGAGTGAAATTTTTGCTATAAATGCCAGTATTAAGAAGCAAAGTTCAAATAAACAGCTTAATATTACACCACAAGGAACTAGAAAGTGAAGAAGAAACTTAGCTGAAACTTAGTAGAGGAGGAGAATAACATATACAAATTAGAAATAAATAAAATTGAGACTAGAATAAATAACATAACATTGAAAGTAATGACCATTAAAAAAAAACAAAAACAAAATTGGCAATGCTTTAATAATATTAACTAAGAAAGAAGAGAGAAGACTCAAAAACCAAGATGAGAAATGGAAGAGAAAACAATACAACAGATAAACACAGAAATATATAGTATGATGACATTACTAAAACAATTATATACTAAGAAATTAGAAAACTTAAGGGGAAAAAAACAGACAATTCCTAGAAATGCACAAGTTACGAGCATTGAATCATGAATTTTGAATTCAAGAAGTAAGAAATCTCCTTACAGCAATAACAAGAATGAAGTTGAATTAGGAATAAAAAAATCTCCCAGCACAGAAAAGCCCAAGACCACACAGTTTCATTGGTGAATTCTACAAAACACTTAAAAAAAAAATAATGACAATCTTTGTCAAACTCTTACAACTAATTGAATAGACAGAACAAATTCAAAACCGTTCTATGAGGCCAGTATGCCCTTGATACCAAAGCAGGATAAAAACAGTACAAGAACAAAAGTCTAGTTTGTCAGATATAAGTATTGCTACTCTGGCTTTCTTTCAGCATTCATATGCATGGTAAATATTTCTCCATCCCCTCACTTCAATCTGCAGGTGTCTTTAGACCTAAAATGAGTCTCTTGTAGGTAGCATATAGATGGGTCTTATTTTTTGTTTTGGTTTGTTTTTTTAATCCATTTTGACCCCCTATGTCTTTTGATTGTTCAGTTCATTTACATTTGAAGTAATAATTGATAGATATGTATTTATTGCCATTTTATTAGCTGTTTTGTCATTGTTTCTGGAGGTTTTCTTTGATCCTTTTTTATCTGTGTCACTTTTGGTTTCTTCTTTGCACTCAGAGTCCCCTTTAATATTTCATTCAGGGTTGGTTTAGTGGTCACAAACTCCTTCAGTTCCTGTTTGTCTGGGAAACTCTCTCTCTCCTCTTCCCAATGATAGCCTTGTTGGGTAGAGTATTCTTGGCTGCAGGCTGTATTCTTCCCATTCAGCACTTTGACTATATCATGCCACTCCCTTCTTGCTTGCCATGTTTCTGTTCAGAAATCTCCAGCTAGGCTTATGGGGTTTCCCTTGTAAGTTAAGGACTTCTTTTGTCTTGCTGATTTTAACATTTTTTTCTTTATCATGTATTGTGCAAATTTAATTACAATATAACTTTGTAAGGATTCATTTTTGTTTTGTTTTGTTTTTGTTTTGTTTCATTTTGTTTTAATTTTATTGGGAGTTCTCTGTGCCCCCTGGATCTGAATGTGTTTCCTTCTCCAGAAGGAAGTGTTTCAGGTATTATTTCCTCAAATAAATTTTCTGCCCTTTTCTCTCTTTTCTTCTTCTGGGACTCCTATAATATGAATGCTATTAAATTTGATGAAGCCACTGAGTTCCCTAAGCCTATTCGTGTGTTGTAAAATTCTTTCTCTCTTTTGTCAGGTTTATCATTTTTCCATTATTTTGTCTTCTGGGTCACAAATTGATTCCTCTGCTTCTTCCATCTTGTTGTTCATTGCATCAAGCCTGTTTCCAATCCCATTAATATTCTTCATCTTTGATTGATTATTTTTTAACTCTTTTATTTCTATGAGAAAGGTCTCACTGATATTTTCTATTGTTTTCTCAACCCCTGTGATTATTCTTATGATTGTTGCTTTAAATTCCCCATCAGGCATGTTACTTATATCTGTTTTACTTAGGTCTCTGACCATGACCTTATCTTATTTTTTTCATTTGGGATAAATTCCTCCATCTTGGCATTTTGTCTAAGTCTCTGCCTTCTCTGTGTTATGATAGCTAGCTATGTCTGCTGTCCCTGAAATTAATGGCATTATGAAGAAGAGGTTATGTAATGCCCAGGGTCATTATGCTCCAGTGACTGTCTCTGGTATGTACTGTGTGTGCTCTGCTGTTGTGTTTTGGCTCCTCTATTCTTCAGGCCAGTCTTCTGCAGAGCCTCTCCTTGCCTGTTGTGGGCAATGTTTGTCTCTGGCCTGAATGTGACAAGTTTTAACTAGGTGTGCTCTAGCCTGCTTGTGAAATAAGACCTGACACCACCTCCACCAGAACTGAGGCCCTGCAGAACTCTTTGGTTGGGCGACCTGGTATGGGCAGGGGCTTGTGCTAGTCTTCTGGGAAAGGGGCTTGCTACACTGGGATTGAACCAAGTTTGAGAAGGGCAGTCCCACCAGAGCACAAGGGTGTGGGGCCTTTGTATAAGTAAGTTAGGCAACCAGTGTCCACACTGAGCTGCTTCTCTCAGATGACTCTGTGTTTATGCTGAGGGGTGGGGGGGAGAATGGTGCTAGCCAGCTTCTTTTTTCTAGAGAGGTGTCTCATTGAATACTGCTTCTCAGGGACGTTCTCCTAGAATAGCAAATAGCCTACACCTGTGTGTCCCAGGCATTTTTAAGATTGCTGTTTCCATGCTGTCTGCCCCCCCGGTTGTTTACCTGCCTTCGCTCTAGGAACATTTTAGTACCTTCCTGTCTCTATCTCAGCCAAGCCTGCTGATATGTAAAACTCCAGGCTTTAGAGATGTGTGGGCAGGGCCTTGTGCTGGTTTTCTGGGGGAGGAGACCACTGTGATGGGACTGAGGTAAGCTTGACTGAGAAGGGCAGTCCCACCAGAGCACAGGGAGGTGCAGAAAGTTAGGCAGCTAGTGTAGGTGTTGTAAGAAGGGAGGGAAAACTGAATGGGAAGTCATCAGAGAGGGAGAAAAATCATGAGAGACTTTTAATTATAGGAAACAAACTGAGGGTTTCTGGAGGGGTGGTGGGTGGGTGGATGAGGTATTTGGGGGATGAGCATTAATGAGGGCACATAATGTGATGAGCACTGGGTGTTATCTGCAACTGATGAATTGTTGAACTCCACATCTGAAGCTAATGATCTACTATATGTTGGCTAATTGAATTTAAATTAAAAAAAATGGTTGAATCTTGAGTAAGTTTACACAAAATCCATAATTTTTGTGGGCTCTGGCTCTGGAGTAAAATAGAAGTAAGCTTAAATCAGTTATGCTACTTATCTATTTTATCTTAGGCAAGTTATATAAACACTCTTAGCCTCATTTTTCCAATTTACAAAACGGAAATAATAACATTTTCTTTTTCAAGTTACTATGAAAAATAAATGAGATAATGTACATAATGTTCTTAGTAAAGTTAGGTACTCCGGAAATGTTGGTTGTTATTATTTTAATAGGCACAATGCTGCATAACTTAAAAGGGTTAATAATTTTTAGGTCCATGCTTTATTTTTTATATATAGCTATCACTTTGCAACTCTTATCAAAGGAAAAGATAAAATAAAGGAAAGGATCTATAGCTCATAGAAAATAATGGGTGCTCTCCAAACATGTATTTTTGTCTTAGAATACAACCAGACATGCATGTTTTCTATCTTTTCTTTTGTGTCTGCCTTCTGTCTCTGCTTCTAGCAAAGCAGCAACCTGGGAGGAGAAAGAGATTGAGAATTGTAAGGTGACTGTATGCGGTGAGAGGAATTAGGGCCAGAGCAATAGAAGCAAGAAGCATGAAGAGGATGCAGATAGGCTGTGAAGAGATCTGAGACCTCCTGACTTCATCAGTATATGTCATTTGAGAGCACACATAATTTCAAAGCAATCCTGTCAGAATTTTCAGAGTGAATCATTTTCATTCTTAGCACTGTATATTTCCCAGGATACAGACTAAAGATGTGTAGGAGAGGCACAAGAAAAAATGAGAAATGTAATGAAGTTTATACATTAACACTTTCTATTAGCTTCTTCAAAGTGCTTCCACATGCAATTGGCTGAAGAACCTATGCAATGGAAGAAGGTCAGGGCGTGGCAACATGATAGTGGAAAGAAACCTGCCAGCATTCAGAAATGAAGCATAAATAAAAGAGATCTGTCAGTCAAAGTTTCTAAAATTTCTTTTTCAATTTAACAGCCACCACCAAACAACAAAATACTTCTGAGTTCATTTGAATAGATGAGCTGTAAATCTGTCTCTTCTTCACTTGAGGACAGAAAGAACTCTAGTCAAAGAACTATGACTGCAGCTTGAATAAAAACATGACCATAGATAAGGTTCTTTAGAAAAAGGAAAATCATTAGCAGAAAACAAGAAAGCAAAAGAGAAGAGAAAGAAATAGACAAATTCATTTAAAAGAATATAATCAAAACATAGCCTCCTCTCATAGTTTTCTTTTTAAAAGATAAGAGTGTGTGAGGCAAAGGACTCATTATCCTGCTCCTAGCTAGTAATTCACAGAGAACAGAAACTGGAAATAGAGCGGTGCTGCCTAGAGAATTATAAGTCAGAGATTAGTCCATTAGTTAGCACCACTTACTGTTTACATAATGGGGAGCCATTTGAAAGATTCCCAGTATGTTTTAGAAGCCCTTCCACAGCCCACATACTACATGCACAATTGGCCACAGTGGACTATTTTTTTTTTCATTCTTATACGCTTTGCATTTGAGACAGTCAAACTGGGAATGTTGAATGGCAAATTTCACTCCAGAAAGAAAAGTGCATCAATTTTCAGATAAAAAAGGGAAAAGCAGTGACATTTTTAAAATGGCAAATACTTAAATACAATTGAGAACAGCTTGTTTTCTTTTCCTTCAGTGAGCGGAAAGACGAAACTGAGCTCATTTTTCAGGGACAAATTGTCCAAAACCCTGTATTTGGGTTTTCCCTCTCAATAATCTTTCTTCCCCCTAAATTTAGAAAACACTACACAAAAAATAAACACAAGTAATGCTTATTGAGTTTAGTGAGCATCTACAATATACCAGTTATTGGGCTAGATGATGATGATGATGATGATGATGAGTGTGTATGTATGTGTGTGTGTACCTTGTTTTATCCTCACAATACACCTGTGAGGTAGGTGCCATCATTATCCTCTTTTTACAAGTAAGGATGCTGAACTGAAGATAATTTAACATCCCCCAAATCACACAGTAAGGAAATGGGAGAATTTTAATTTGAAACTAGATCTAGCTGACTTAAAAACACATGTTTTTAATTACATCTGCCTTTCTAGTCTGGCTGCTGCAGACATTTATGTTTGCACGTAAGTGTCCCTTGACAACAGCTTGTCCACATATGTGTGGTTATAAGATTTCATACTTTCACAGCATGCTTACTAATGGAAATGGCTGCCTTCCCTTTCTTCTTGCCAGTTCATTTGTGTGGCTCACATAATTTTTTTTCAGTAATCCAGTTGGAAGTTATCCCAGTGGGGAGCTTTCTATTGAGAACCAAAAAGGATTTTATCTACTCACCAGTTCTTTCTAAAATCAACTGCCACAAATCCAGCTCTCTCAGTTACTGCTATGGAAGCACAGGAATAAAGATGAGGACTGTCTATAGGCACTTCCATTAAGCATGAATTGAGTAGTCTGTTTCCTTAATAATCTAGTCTTCATACAAAGGAGCCCATATATATGGAGAAATAACATCTGATTATATCCTATCTTGTGCCCTGTGTATAATTCTTCCATATGTGTTATTCTCAACTTATGTGTAAGAATGTTAACTCTCTGAGGGTGCCTGGGTGATGCAATCAATTAAGCATTCAGCTTAGGTCATGATCTCAGGGTCTTGATCTCAAGCTTGTGAGATCAAGCCCCACATCAGGCTCCATGCTCAGCATGGACTCTGCTTAAGCCTCTCTCTCCATCTGTCCCTCCCCCATGTTCACTCTTTCTTTCTAAAATAAAGAAATAAATCTTAAAATAAATAAATAAAACTTTGAAAGCACGAAATATGCCTTAAAATTCTTTTGTATTCTCCCTCCCTTAACTGGTGGCGTAGTGTCACATGAGGACTTGACTTGGTTGATTAAGAGACTGATAGAAAACAGACTGAGGGGTGGAGGGAGGTGGGTGGGAGATGGGCTAGGTGGGTGTTGGGTATTAAGGAGGGCAATTGTGAGGAGCACTGAGTTTGTATGTAAGTGATGAATCACTGAATTCTACTCCTAAAACCAATATTGCATTGTATATTAGCTAACTAGAATTTAAATAAAAATTTTAAAAAGACAGAGAATGACAGAAATATTGCATCAGTTGGCTTTTACTGGATGAAATCACTACAAAATTTAGTGACTTCAATCAAAAACCATATATTTAGTTTATGAGTCTCTATGCTAGTAGTTTGGGCTGGGCAGCTGGGCAGTTCCTCTGACTTCTCAAACATCTATGAAATCAGCTGTCAGTTAACCAAGCAATTCTGCTTTTGGTGGTTGGTTGATTGTTGGCTCTGGAAGTGGGGGCAAAATGGGGGTAACTAGTCTGTGTGTTTCTCATTGCCCAGTAGACAGGCCTTGCAGGATTCTAAAAGAATAAAAGTGTGCAAGATTTTTTTGAGGTCTCAGATCAAAACTGCCTCAATATTGTTTCTGTCATTCTATTGGCTAATAAAAGTCAAAAGGACAGCCCAAGAACCAGAAGTTTCTGATATCCATCTTGATAAGGAAAGCTGAAAAATTGCAATCTACTAGAAATAGTTCAAAATTATTGAGCACCTATTTCTGCAAAGAACTTTTGTTTTAAAAGATATTATTTACAATTAATTAATTAATTAATTAATTTTATTTATTTAAATTCAATTGGCCAAGGTATAGTACATGGTTGTTTTTGATAAAATGTTCAATGATTCATCAGTTCAGTATAACACCCCGTGCTCATCACATCACATTCCCTCTTTAATTCCCATCACCCAGTTAACCCCATCCCCCTACCCACCTCCCCTTCTACAACCCTCAGATTGTTTCCTGGAGTCAAGAGTCTCATATGGTGTGTGTCGCTCTCTGATTTCTTCCTATTTGCTTTTCCACACCCCACCCTAATTGTCCTCTGCATTATTCCTTATGTTCCACAGATGAGTAAAACTATATGATAATTTTGTTTCTCCAATTGACTTATATCACTTAGCATAACACCCTCCAATTCCACCAATGTCAATGTAAATGGTAGGTATTCATCTTTTCTGATGGCTGAGTAATATTCCATTGTATATATGAACCACATTTTCTTTAGCCATTCATCTGTTGAAGGGCATCTTGGCTCCTGGCTATCATCTTTGGCTATTGTGAACATTGCTGATATGAACATTGGGGTGCAAGTGCTCTTTGTTTTCACTACATCTGTATCCTTTGGTTAAATACCTGTGGTGCAATTGCTAGGTCGTAAGGTAGCTCCATACTGTTTTCCAGAGTGGCTGTACCAGCTTGCATTCCCACCAACAGTGTAAGAGGGTTCCCCTTTCTCCACATCTTTGCCAACATTTGTTGTTCCTTGTCTTGTTAATTTTAGCCATTCTGACAGGTGTAAGGTGGTATCTCATTGTGGTTTTGATTTGTGTTTCCCTGATAACAAGTGATCTGGAGCATTTTTTCATGTGTCTGTTGGCCATTTATATGTCTTCTTTGGAGAAGTGTCTGTTCATGTCTTTTGCCCATTATTTGTTCTTTGGGTGTTGAGTTTGAGAAGTTCTTTATAGATCTGGGAAAATAGCCCTTTACCTGTAAAGTTATTTGCAAATATCTACTCCCATTCTGTGGATTGCCTCTTAGTTTTCTTGACTGTTTCCTTTGCTGTGCAAAAGCTTTTTATCTTGATGAAGTTCCAAAAGTTCATTTTCACTTTTGTTTCCCTTGCTTTTAGAGACATACCTTTAAAGAAGTCGCTGAGGCCAACGTTAAAAACATTACTGCCTATTTTCTTCTCTAAGATTTTAATGGATTCCTGTCTCACATTGAGGTCTTTCATCCATTTAGAGTTTATATCTGTGTATGGTGTAAGAGAATTGTCCACCTTCATTCTTCTGCATGTGGCTGTCAAATTTTCCCAGCACCATTTATTGAAGAAGCTGTCTTTTTTCCATCAGATATTATTTCCTGCTTTGTCAAAGATTGGTTGACCATAGAGGTGACAGTCCATTTCTGGGCACTCTTTTCTGTTCCACTGATCTATGTGTCTGATTTTGTGCCAGTACCATGCTGTCTTGATGATCACAGCTTTGTAATATAGCTTGAAGTCAGGCATTGTGATGCCCCCAGATTCAGTTTTCCTTTTCAACCTTCCCCTGGCAATTTGGGGTCTTTTCTGGTTCCATACAAATTTTAGGATTGTTTCCTCCAGCTCTGTGAAAAATGTTGATGCTACTTTGACAGGGATTTCATTGAAAGTGTAGATTGCTCTGGGCAGCATAGACATTTTAGCAATGTTTGTTCTTCTACTCCATGAGCATCGAATGTTTTTCCAACTCTTTCTGCCTTCTTCAGTTTCTTTCATAAATGTTCTGTAGTTTCCAGAATATAGATCCTTTACCTCTTTGGTTAGGTTTATCCTATGTTTCTTATGGTTTTTGTTGCTATTGTAAATGGAATCAATTCCTTAATTTCTCTTTCTTCAGTCACATTGTTAGTGTATAGAAAAACAACAGATTTCTGTGCAATGATTTTGTATCCTGCCACATTGCTGAATTTCTGTATGAGTTCTAGTAATTTGGAGGTGGAGTCTTTGGGTTTTCCACACAAAGTATCATGTCATCTGCGAAGAGAGAGAGTTTGACTTATTCTTCACCAATTTGAATGTCTTTTATTTCTTTTTGTTGTCTGATTGCTGATACTAGGACTTCTAGTACTATGTTGAACAATAGTGGTAAGAGTGGGCTTCCCTGTCATGTTCCTGCCCTTAAGGGAAGAGCTCTCATTTTTCCCCATTGAGAATGATATATGTTGTAGGCTTTTCATAGATGGCTTTTATGACGTTGAGGTATGTTCCCTCTATCCCTATACTTTGAAGAGTTTTAATCAAGAAAGGATGCTGTATTTTGTCAAATATTTTTTCTGCATCAGTTGAGAGAATCCTATGGTTCTTGTCTCTTCTTTTTTTAATGTGCTCTATCATGATGATTCATTTGCAAATGTTGAACCACCCATGCATCCCAGGAATAAACCCCACCTGATCATGGTGAATAATACTTTTAGTGTACTGTTGGATCCTATTGGCTAGGATCTTGGTGAGTATTTTACATCCATGTTCATTAGGGATATTGGTCTGTAATTCTCCTTTTCTGTGGGGTCTTTTCTGGTTTGGGGATTAAGGTGATGCTGGCCTCATAGAAGGAGTTTGGAAGTTTTCTTTCCATTTCTATTTTTTGAAACATCTTCCATAGAATAGGTATGATTTCTTCTTTAAATGTTTGGTGAAATTCCCCTGGGAAGCCATCTGGCCCTGGACTCTTGTTTTTTTGGAGGTTTTTGATTACTACTTCAATTTCCTTGCTGGTTGTTGGTCTGCTTAGATTGTCTATTTCTTCCTGTTTCAGTCTTGGTAGTTTATAAGTTTCCAGGAATGCATCCATTTCTTCCAGACTGCCTAGTTTGTTGGCATATAGCTGCTGGTAATATGTTCTAATAAGTGTCTCTATTTCCTTGGTATTGTTCATGATTTCTCCTCTTTCATTCATGATTTTATTTATTTGGGTCCTTTCTCTTTTCTTTTGGATAAGTCTGGCCAGAGGTTTATTGATCTTATTAATTCCTTCAAAGAATGAACTTCTAGTTTCGTTTATCTGTTCTACAGTTCTTTTGGTTTCTATTTCATTGATTTCTGCTCTAATCTTTATTATTTGTCTTCTCCTGCTTGGTTCAGACTTTATTTGTTGTTCTTTCTCCAGATCCTTTAGGTGTATAGTTAGCTTGTGCATTTGGAATTTTTCTAATTTTTTTGAGAGAGGCTTGGATGGCTATGTACTTCCTAGGTTTTGTTTGATGTGTTTTCATTTTCATTGGTTTGCATGAACTGTTTAAGTTCCTCTTTAATTTCCTGGTTTACCCATTGATTCTTTAGCAGGATGCTTTTTAACCTCCAAGTGTTTGCATTTCTTCAAAATTTTTCCTTGTGGTTGAGTTCCAATTCAAAGAATTGTGTTCTGAAAATATGCAGGGAATAATCTCAATCAATTCGTATGAGTTGAGAGCTGATTTGCTTTTTGTTTTGTTTTGTTTTTGAGAAAAAATTAGTATTTATTAAATACTTTACATGTACATTGCTAAGCATTTTTTATTATAATATTTTTTTATTATATTGTTAGTCACCATACAGTACATCCCTGGTTTTTGATGTAAAGTTCAATGATTCATTAGTTGCGTATAACACCCAGTGCACCATGCAATATGTGCCCTCCTTACTACCCATCACCAGCCTATCCCATTCCCCCACCCCCTCCCCTCTGAAGCCCACAGTTTGTTTCTCAGAGTCCATAGTCTCTCATGCTTCATTCCCCCTTCTGATTACCCCCCTTTCTTTATCCCTTTCTTCTCCTACCGATCTTCCTAGTTCTTATGTTCCGTAGATGAGAGAAACCATATGATAATTGTCTTTCTCTGCTTGACTTATTTCACTTAGCATTATCTCCTCCAGTTGTGGTCCATATATACAATGGAATATTACTCAGCTATCAAAAAGAATGATTTCTCAACATTTGCTGCAACAGGGAGAGCTGATTTGTGACCCAGTATGTGATCTTTTCTGGAGAAAGTTCCATGTGCACTCAAGAAAAATAAGTATTCTATTGTTTTAGGATGGAAAGTTCTATATATATCTACAAAGTTCATCTGGTCCACTGTGTCCTTCAAAGCTCTTGTTTCTCTTTTGATCTTCTGCTTAGATAATCTGTCCATTGCTGTGAATGGAGTGTTGAAGTCTCCTACTATTAATGCATTATTATCAATATGTTTCTTTACTTTAGTTATAAATTGGTTTATGTAAGTGGCTGCTCCCTCACTGGGGGTATGGATATTTACAATTGTTAGGTCTTTTTGTTGGATAGACCCTTTAACTATGATATAGTGTTCCTCTATATCTCTTACTATGCTCTTTCATTTGAAATCTAATTTTTTGGCATGAGGGTTGCTACCCCTGCTTTCTTTTAAGGTCCATTAGTATGGTCAATGGTTCTCCATCCCTTCACTTCAATCTGAAGCTGTCTTTAAATTCAAAATGAGTCTCTTGTAGGCAGCATATGGATGGATCCTGCTTTTTTATCCAATCTGATACTCTGTGTCATTTTATTAGAGCATCCAGCCCATTTACATTTAGAGTAACTATTGAAAGGCATGTATTTAGTACCATTGTATTGCCTGTATAGTCCCTGTTTCAGTAGATCCTCTCTGTTACTTTCTGGTCTATGTTACTCTTGGGATCTCTCTTTGCTTACAATATTCCCTTCAATATTTCTTGTGGGGCTGGCTTGGTGGTCACATATTCTTTCAGTTTCTGTCTGTCCTAGAAACTCTTTATCTCTCCTTCCATTCTGAATGATAGTCTTGCTGGATAACGTATTCTTGGCTGCATTTTCTTCTCATTTAGTACCCTTTATATAACTTGCCAGACCTTTCTGGCCTGCCAGGTTTCTGTGAATAGGTCTGTTATTCTGATGCTCCTCCTTGTGTAGGTAAGAAATCTCTTCCCCCGAACTGCTCTCAGGATAGCTTCCTTGGCTCTAAGATTTGCAAGCTTCAGTATTATATGTTGGGGTGTTTTGAAGGAGTCCTCTCTGCCTCTTGGACATGAATGCTTGTTTCCTTCCCCAGATTAGGAAAGTTCTCAGCCATGATTTGGCCAAATATATCTTCTAGCCCTCTACCTTTCTCCATCCCTTCTTGGATCCCAGTGATCCTTATATTGGTTCTTTTCAATGTATCATTCAATTCTCTAAGTCTCTCTTCATGTGCTATAAGGGTTTTTCCCTCTCTTTTCTTCAATTTCCTTCCTTTCCATCAGCCTGTCTTCTACATCACTTATTTTCTCTTCTGCCTCACTTACCCTAGCCATTAGAGATCCAATTTGGACTGCATCTCATTCATAGTGTTTTAAATTTCAGCCAGATTTGATCTCATTTCTGCCCTTAGAGATTCTGTATTGTCATGTATGCTTTTTTCAAGCCTAGCTATTAGCTTTATAATTGCTATCTTGAATTCTATTTCTGACATCTTGCTTATATCCATATCCATTAGTTCTGTGGCAGAGGACATTGTCTCTGGTTCTTTTATTTGTTGAGAGTTCCTCTTCCTAGTCATTCTGTTGAGAGATGGTTGAGCAAATGAACAAAGTCCAAAATATCAACCGCAGACCTGAGCAAAATGCACCCCATAAAAAATCCAAAGTGGTCAGAAGCTACCACAGATATGCAAATAAAGCCAAGATGATCCAAAACAACAACAACAAAAAGGTGTGTTGGGGGGAGAGACTATAATCTCTCAGGGTAGACAAAGCAGGGTGATCTGCCTGTTCCTGATTGATTTTCGGTCTGTGTCTTAGAGGACACTATATCTCCGAATTATAAATAAATCAGAACTTACATATATTCAATAAAATTGAATAGAGTGAATAACAGGCTCATATGGGGCATAGATCTATAGAACATACATGTGAAAAAAACTAAGAGTTAAGAAGTGACTTAAAAACATAGGTTGGGAGGGGCGCCTGGTGGCACAGCGGTTAAGTGTCTGCCTTCGGCTCAGGGCGTGATCCCGGCGATCTGGGATCGAGCCCCACATCAGGCTCCTCCGCTATGAGCCTGCTTCTTCCTCTCCCACTCGCCCTGCTTGTGTTCCCTCTCTCGCTGGCTGTCTCTATCTCTGTCGAATAAATAAATAAAATCTTTAAAAAAAAAACATAGGTTGGGAAATAAGAATCTATTTGAAATGGGAGCAGGGTTAAAAATAAAGAATAAGAAAAGAAACTAAAAAAAATGTAAAATTTTAGCCCAAAGTATAATCAAGTTGCGAGGGAACACCTGGAGCTCAATCTATTATTTTCTTCTGGTGCTAAAGTTTTACAGTCTTGTGAATAAGCTTATCATTCACCTGTTCTTCCATTCTGTCTCCTGGGAGAGGGGCCTGCTGCTTGGCTTCTCACACATCTTTGCCTGCCTCCTTGTCAAGGGGATGGGTTTAATGTGAGCTGGTAGTCCATGTAGCTTTTATTCCCTGATGTCTTTCTGCTTCTCTTTAGAGAGTCAGAGCAAACATTTCCCTCAGAAAATCGATGGCCCAGAGTCACAAGTTCACGGTCCTGTTTCTTCAATAAACCATCCAGGTCAAACCGTCTCTATTTCTGTGTGTACCAAACTCCACAGACTTGCGCTATTCCTGCCCACTGCAACTGTCCTGGGGGAGTTCCATGTACCTGCGAGTGTCTCTGCACTTTGTGACTTTGCAATTGCGAGAGGCCATGAACTCATGCATGCACCCTCTTATGTGGGTCCCAGGTCACTGCTGGGTGCTGCCCCAGTGTTCTTTCAGGGGCCACACCACCCTGAGAGCTGTTGCCCTGTTGTGGACACAAGCCATTTCATATCTCCCCTGGGATGTTAAATAGCTCACACTTTCTAGTCCTTTTCAGTGTGCTCAGACAGAGAGTGGCCTCCCTACTGGCCTGGCTCGCAGTTTATGGTGACCAGAGCTTAAAGTCCCTTCTGGGCTCACTGACACTAACCAGTCTCCCCACTCCACTGCTTGGGCACTCTATTGGTTCTGGCTCCCCCATTCTTTCTGAGTCTCCTGGGATCCTGAGACCACAATGACCCACCTAGAATTCTGCCCTATTCATCCCCTGTACCCTTTTCAGAAAGAGATGTCTCTCACTGGAGCAGATTTCCAAGGGTCCTGATTTTGTGGTCCAGTGTTACATCACTTTCCAGTGGCCAGCTAATGGAGGCCTCTCCATTTATCTTCGGATATTTCCCCTGAATATTCAAGCTTCTATACTTCCTACCTTGTAAAAAGTAGTTGCTTTTCTGCTTGTAGAGATCCAGATAAATTTTCTTAAATCTCAGGTTGAATTCGTGTGTGTTCAGAATGGTTTGATAGATATACAGCTAAACTCAAGGGACCAGATGAAATGAAGTTTCCTACTCTGCCACCATCTTGCCTTATTTATTTATTTTAGAGAGTGAGAAACAACATGAGCAGCAGGGGCAGAGGGAGAGGGAGAGAGAATCTCAAGCTGACTCCACACTGAGCATGGAGTCCAATGTGGGGCTCAATCCCAGGACCGTGAGATCATGACCTGAGCTGAAACCAAGAGTTGGACATTTAACCAAGTGTGCCACACCAGCACCCTTGTGCAAGGTATTTTTCAAGTTATATTCATATTAACAACGCTTTGAAGATGCAAATACCTTGCCCAAATTTACACAATTAATGACTCATCTGCCTGAATCTAAATACAGTGGTTTCCATACCACTCAACACTACTGTCTCTGAATTGAAGATTGAAAGTAAGACAATATATCTCAGTCAACTTCTCAACATATCATTTTAAGCAACACTTCTTTGGCTGCTGTACTAAAACTTAAATGATTTTTCTCCAAACTTTAGATGTATATTACATTGTTTTTCATAACTTGGCATTGGAGTCAGATAGACCTAGTCCAAATCCTGGCTCCTCATTTGCTAGTTCTGGGTGAATAACATCTTTGAGTCTCAATATCCTCATTTGTAAAATGGGAACAATAATTATTCTTATCATAAAAAATTGTTATGAAAATTAAACTAATGCACATAGAATGTTTACTGAAAGTGCGATACAGAGCATCTACTAAATAGATATACATGTATATATTAATATTCACATATGTATATATTATATATCTATATCTATATATGCATAAGCAACATCTGCCAAATGATATACTATTTTTTTCTTTAATACATCAGAGAACTAGCCTGTCTATAGAATAATAGAAAATATTAAAGATGGGAAAAAAGATATAATAAATAAATGGCATAGGGTATGCCTTCCCTTCACTATAGATGCAGCACTATCAGGATATTGGAACTCTCCCTGTTAGAGACGGATCATCAAAAAGAATGCCAAAAGAAATGGAAGTTTTATTTAAATAACTTTATTTTCTAAAGTGTATCCAGAAAAATGCCCTGGGGCTGAAACTTTGACATTTAGAGAAGGCTGCCTTGTTGTATAAATGCATATGTCATTACCTTGAAAGGAGGGCTCTATCTTGGGAGTGCCCTCTAACTTTAGAACTTTCTATTAGAAGGGCAGATATAGTAAGAAATGCTCTCGACTGTTGCCTCATTTATGAAGTGAATTATTTGGGGCTATTGAATTTTTAGCTTATGTAAATGATTTTTGTGTCCAAATTTTAAAAGGAAGTAAACATTTTTAAGAAAATATTTGAAATGAAATGGAAAGACATAGCAGTCTAAAAAAGTTATCAAAGACAACCTATTTCTTTTTAGGGAAGACATTTCTCAATGTGTGAATATGTTAATCTTATTTCCATGTAACACCTCAGCAAGAAGCATCCCAGGCTGCCAATGTTAACTTTGTCTCTTGGTTGTATGATTTGTAAGTAATTTTTTCTACTCTTTTAAGATGATAAACATTATTTCAAATGACTCAACAATAACATAACATATTAAGAGTTCCAGCTATAATATTTGCTGTAATTGTCCCTAATAGCTGGGAAGTCCATTTCAATTTTCAAGTTATAGTTACTAAAAAGTATTCTAATAGTTTTCAAAATTCTTCTCACCTGGAGCCTAGTTAAGGCACAAGGAATGCATAAGCAAATTTCAAATATGATTCTGGGCATCTTTTACTTATGACAAACATCCTACTACTCCACAAAGAACAACAACAAAATAAAATTAGAGAAAATAATCTCCTGGATGTATAAGTTGTTTCTGAGTCCTTCCATATTCACCATTTCATTTTACCTTCCCCTGTATAGTTGATAAGGTGGATGTTGACAAATTTTATCTTTATTTATTCATATTAATGTGAAAATTAACATGAAATTTCTGGGTCAAGACAGATTTTTTTTTTTACTTATAGCAAGAAACATATTGGTTCTCTTTTGCTGCAAATATCCAATCCCCTGCAGTGAAATATGATGAGGTGATGATATCACTGTCCACATAAAGAAAGGGAGCCCTGAAAATAAGACTCTGAGAGCTTATATACACATTTCTCCCTCCTCTCCTGTGAGAGGGATAGGAATTTAATCTCCCTCATGTAAACAAAGCTCCTTATGAGAAGAGGAGAGCCTTAGGTTTTTAACCTTCAGGTTGTAAATAAATATCAGTTTGTGGGGAAGAGAAGACAAATGTCTCAAGGTTGACAACTAGAATGTCTCCAAGGCTTTGAGTTTCTTCCTCCTTTGGAATGTAGGCACATACCTCTGAGGAGATGAATCTTTTAATATCTGTTTAGTCAACCTTTAGATTACAAGGCACGTCCTTTAACTCAGATCATGTAAAATATTCACAGAAAACCCTAACTGTACAGAATCATTAAAATATTTATCTACAGTCCCATAGGTATCATAACTCCAATTTTATAGATGGGAAAACAGAGACCAAGAAAATTAATTTACATTTCCAAGGCCTCATATCTAGAAGTGAGAGGAAAGGACATTTAATAAAGATCATTCTGACTCCAAGGTTCATGTCTTTATACTACACGGTGTTAACAAACTTTTATAAAACATTGAAACAAGTAGTAACTGGAATTTAAGCCATTCATGCTTCATGATTTATTAGTAAATTAAAATTATTTCCCCTTAACTAGCAAACACTTGAAATTAGCTGTAAAGTATAAATTGAGAGACTGTGTGTTTTTATTGGTTTGATGGGAAGAAAAGAGCTTTGAAGTGTGTTCTTCAATTGTTGGGCAGAAGTGAGTGGAAAAAAGTGGATGGGGAAAGAATGCTAAGAAAAGTGAGAAAATAAGTGTCTCTGTTGGTAGGCAGGACTTTAGATATGGGAGAAGGTTTAGAAGACACAGAAAGGTGCTCCTATATAACAAATTTTGCTCACTTTACCATTTTTCTATGGACTTCTATTCCAATTAAAATAGTCTTTGTCACATGTTTTCTATAATTTGCTTAGCATCTGGTATAATGAAAGTATCCATAAATACATTTCTTCAAAAAGTATAATTTCATTTACTTAAATTACTTAAATAATTTAAATAAACTTAAATAATAAAGATACCCTATGACCCAGTAATTACACTAAGTATTTACCCCGAAGATACAGATATAGTGAAAACAAGGGGCACATGCACCCCAATGTTCATAGCAGTAATAACAACAATAACATAAGATAATAGCCAGTAATCAAGATGTCCTTCAACTGATGAATGGATAAAGAAGACCTGATTCACATATACAATGGAATATTACTCAGCCATCAGAAAGAATGAATAGTTACTATTTGCATGGATGGAACTGGAGAGGATTATGCTAAGTGAAATAAGTCAAGCAGAGAAAAACAATTATCATATGGTTTCACTCATATGTGGAACTTAAGGAATAGTGCAGCAGACCACAGGGGAAGGGAGGGAAAACTGAATGGGAAAAAATCAGAGAAAGAGACAAACCATGAGAGATTTTGGAATCTGGGAACCAAAGTGAGGGTTACATAAGGGAGGGGGGTGGGGAGATGGGGTAACTGGGTGATGAGTATTAAGGAGGGCAGGTGTGGTGATGAGCACTGAGTGTTATACACAACTAATGAATTGTTGAACACTACATCAAATACTAATGATGGCTAATTGAACATAATAAAAATAAAGAAGGAAGAAAAAAGAGAAAAAGAAAGAGAACTACCCTATGACCCATAAATTGTACTACTAGGTATTTACCAAGAAAGAAAGAAAGAAAGAAAGAAAGAAAGAAAGAAAGAAAGAAAGAAAGAAAGAAAAAGAGAAAGAAAGAAAGAAAAAGAAAGAGAGAAAGAAGGAAGGAAGGAAGGGAGGAAGGAAGGAAAAGAAATCGAGCTGCCTTGGGGGCTATGTTGTAATATGTTTAAGATCCAACTTCCTCTGTGTCACTTATCCTCCTGCATAGCCCTTTGGTGGTCACAACAGAGGAATGGGGGTTGACTGACAACCTACTCCACCCAGCAGGTATTTGTTTCCACAGCACCATAAGATTGTTAAAAACTCTGGACTGGTTTTCCGGAGGCTTTCTGCTTAGCTACTTAATTATCCTCTTGCTCCACGCAACCTCAGAATTTGGCAAATATTATGGGTAAACCAGCGCCATTCCATTCTCAGCGGGATCCTGGACCCTCAAGTCTCCACTTTTTTTTTCTCTATAGCCCAATGAAATTATCAGAAACTCTGCCGTTTTGTTTTGTTTTGTTTTGTTTTGT
>NW_024423319.1:48133055-48134517 GCF_017311325.1 Ursus maritimus
GTTTTGTTTTGTTTTGTTTTGTGCCTCATGGTAGTTCTTTACTTGGGGAAGGGATAAGGGAATGGAGAACCAGAATCTCTGCTTTTTTACCTTGTGTCCAGCATTAACAAGTAAAAAAAAGGATAGATGTAGAATGTCATCTCACATCTCTGGGGAGCCTTCTTTTTAGAATCTTATCCCCTGAAGTTCTGGTTGCCTCAATGGCTCTCTGATGTATGTTATCTATCTACCATCTATCACCTATCACCTATCTATTTTTATAAATTTAAATTATAAATTATATATGTAAATAATTGTTTACAAGCATATATATGTTTTTGGGAGATATTTTTTGGTTGTTTTTGCAGGAGAGTATATATGTCACAGGTTATTCCATTTTAGAACAAATTAGCATTTCTCAAACCTGTATGTATGTTAACATCATCTCAAGAATCTTATTTTAAAATACAGATTTTCAAAGCTAGTATAAACTAAATCAATCAGTATGTCATAATATGGGGCTTTGGGGACTGTCTACTTTAAAAAAATATTTGGATGATATGTATGAATCCATTCTGAGACTGCAATTGGGGACCAATGGACTAGATGACCTCTCATGTCCTTCTTAGCTCTAACATGTAATGATTTTATTATATTTTTACTAAGATGAAAAATAATGAAGTTTAGAAATTCTACTCTTCACACATTTTACTTTGGGTTAGTGAAAAACTTGACCTTGTTTGTCAAACACTTTCCAAAATTTAAAACAACGGTCTTTTGTTGTACTTGATTTTAAAGTGAAAAATATGTAAAGCATTTAATCAGAACTCCTGTTACATCAAAACCCACAAGGGTTCTTAGTTTTGTGGTTATTTCCCTTTTATTTACACATAAGTGAGGGAATGTGATTTTCACATAATGGCTGCAAAGCATGAACTCTTCAGCAGATTAGCAATTGTTTTCAGAAGTTTTAGTGACAATACTTCCTCAATAAGATTTCAGTGACATATATGGGTCTCAGTTTTATCCATGTGTATACATTTTTTCTATTAATGAAAACTTAGGTAATTAAGCTACTATAAGGAAGGTAAATTCATCTCCCAGGAGGAAGATACTGTGCCATGTGCTTATCATGGTATAGTGCTCAGCCCAATACCATATGTTGTCCCTAAATAAAGGACTCCAAATAGTTAATGTGTATAGTACCTGAATAATTTCACAATATGATGTTCCTCTGCTGGGTACTTAACTTTAACACTTCTTGTAACTCGAGGAAATGGGGATATATTCGGGTGATGCCTTCTGAGCAATTATTTTTATGCTTCCAAGTTAAAAGAAAAATTATCTCTCCAAAATAAAGTGTGCAAGACCACAAGTTGAGGTGCTATAAGAAAAACTGCATGTGTGTGCACACACACGTGTTTGTGCGTGTGTGTGAAAGAGAGACTTACATACATAAAGGCAAGAAATGCAGTGACTATTT
>NW_024423319.1:48134527-48138662 GCF_017311325.1 Ursus maritimus
TGAAATTATCAGAAACTCTGCCGTTTTGTTTTGTTTTGTTTTGTGCCTCATGGTAGTTCTTTACTTGGGGAAGGGATAAGGGAATGGAGAACCAGAATCTCTGCTTTTTTACCTTGTGTCCAGCATTAACAAGTAAAAAAAAGGATAGATGTAGAATGTCATCTCACATCTCTGGGGAGCCTTCTTTTTAGAATCTTATCCCCTGAAGTTCTGGTTGCCTCAATGGCTCTCTGATGTATGTTATCTATCTACCATCTATCACCTATCACCTATCTATTTTTATAAATTTAAATTATAAATTATATATGTAAATAATTGTTTACAAGCATATATATGTTTTTGGGAGATATTTTTTGGTTGTTTTTGCAGGAGAGTATATATGTCACAGGTTATTCCATTTTAGAACAAATTAGCATTTCTCAAACCTGTATGTATGTTAACATCATCTCAAGAATCTTATTTTAAAATACAGATTTTCAAAGCTAGTATAAACTAAATCAATCAGTATGTCATAATATGGGGCTTTGGGGACTGTCTACTTTAAAAAAATATTTGGATGATATGTATGAATCCATTCTGAGACTGCAATTGGGGACCAATGGACTAGATGACCTCTCATGTCCTTCTTAGCTCTAACATGTAATGATTTTATTATATTTTTACTAAGATGAAAAATAATGAAGTTTAGAAATTCTACTCTTCACACATTTTACTTTGGGTTAGTGAAAAACTTGACCTTGTTTGTCAAACACTTTCCAAAATTTAAAACAACGGTCTTTTGTTGTACTTGATTTTAAAGTGAAAAATATGTAAAGCATTTAATCAGAACTCCTGTTACATCAAAACCCACAAGGGTTCTTAGTTTTGTGGTTATTTCCCTTTTATTTACACATAAGTGAGGGAATGTGATTTTCACATAATGGCTGCAAAGCATGAACTCTTCAGCAGATTAGCAATTGTTTTCAGAAGTTTTAGTGACAATACTTCCTCAATAAGATTTCAGTGACATATATGGGTCTCAGTTTTATCCATGTGTATACATTTTTTCTATTAATGAAAACTTAGGTAATTAAGCTACTATAAGGAAGGTAAATTCATCTCCCAGGAGGAAGATACTGTGCCATGTGCTTATCATGGTATAGTGCTCAGCCCAATACCATATGTTGTCCCTAAATAAAGGACTCCAAATAGTTAATGTGTATAGTACCTGAATAATTTCACAATATGATGTTCCTCTGCTGGGTACTTAACTTTAACACTTCTTGTAACTCGAGGAAATGGGGATATATTCGGGTGATGCCTTCTGAGCAATTATTTTTATGCTTCCAAGTTAAAAGAAAAATTATCTCTCCAAAATAAAGTGTGCAAGACCACAAGTTGAGGTGCTATAAGAAAAACTGCATGTGTGTGCACACACACGTGTTTGTGCGTGTGTGTGAAAGAGAGACTTACATACATAAAGGCAAGAAATGCAGTGACTATTTGTATATAGCTGATTCCATCTGTAGGGTGAACTATAATCTCCCCTCTAGTTTCATGATCTGGCAGAATCTCTCCAATGGAGAGTTTTTTTAAAAATTTTCTTCAACGGTGAAAAAACGGGTTTCAAGATCTGAACAGAATAATTTAAAGAAGAATTAAAGTGATATCTGGTTGATAGATTGGTTGCTGGTGAAGCTGTATTTTAAAACCTGGTACTCAAAGTCAAATCGAAAGTAAAAACCAAAGTAATTATCTAAGAAATCCATATAAAACCTTGTGTTCATTGAATATAATTGAGGATGGATTCAATCAATCCATCACCAAGTATTTGAGTACTTTCCAAATTAAGGTGTACAATTCAGTGTTTTTTAGTATATTCACTGAGTTGAGCAACTATCACCACAATCTAATTTTAGAACATTTTATCACCCCATAAAGAAACCCCATACCCATTATACTTTACCTCTTCATAGATTTGCCCAATTTAGGCATTTTATATCATGAAATCATACAATAGGTGGCCTTTTTATATTGGCTTTCATTTAGCATAAGGTTTTCCAAGTTTCATCCACGTTATAGCATGTATCAGAACTGTATTTTTATTATTAAATAACATTCCATTGTAAAAATATACAACTTTGTATCCATTCTTCAATTAATAAACATTTGAGCTATTTTTGGCTATTATGAATAATGCTATTATCAACATTTCTATAAAGTTTTTGTGTGGATGTATATATTCATTTCTCTTGAATATATACCTAAGAGTGCAATTTTTGGGTCATATTGTAACTAAGTTTTTGAGGAACTTCCAGACATTTCCCAAAGTGGTTGTAAAATTTTCCATTCCCACTAGCCGTGAATGATATCCAACATCACTACATCCTCACAAATACAATCTATGTTTTGTTTTTTTTAAACCATCCCAGTGGGTACAAAGAGATACATCAATATAAATTTGATTTCCATTTACCCAATGATTCATGATGTTGAACATCTTTTTTTTTAATTGAAGTATAGCTGACATATAATATTACATTAGTTTCAGGTGTACAGTGTAGCAATTTGACAATTATATACATTACAAAATCCTCACCATGATAAGTGTATTACCCTCTGTAACCATACAAAACTGTTATGGATTATATTTCTGATCCTAGACTTTTCATCCTCCTGATTTATTTATTTTATAACTGAAAGTCTGTACCTCTTAAACTCCTTCACCTATTTCACTTATCCCCCTATTCCCTACCTTTCTCCTTTCTGTCAATCACCAGTTTGTTCTCTAAAAGTCTTTTTCTTCTTCTGCTTCTTCTTCTTTCTCTTTGATATTGTTGTTCTTTGGTTTTTAGATTTCACATGTAAGTAAAATCATATTTGTCTTTCTCTGACTTATTTCACTTAGCATAATACCCTCTAGGTCACCTATGTTGTCATGAATTGCAACGTTTTTTTGTTTCTTATGGATGAGTAATATTCCATTGTGTGTATATATCATATCTTATTTATCCATTTATCTACTGATAGCCATTTAAGTTGCTTCCATAACTTGGCTATTGTAAATAATGCTGCAGTGAACACAGGGGTGCATATATCTTTTTGAATTAGTGTTTCATTTAATTTGAGTAAATAACCAGAAGTAGAATTACTGGATCATATAGTACGTCTATCGTTAGTTTTTTTAGGAATCTTTATACTGTTTTCCAGAGTGGTTGCACCGATTTACATTCCCACCAATAATGCACCAGTGTTCCCTTTTCTCTAATTCTTAGCCAACACTTGTTATTCTTTGTATTTTTAAAAAGATTTTGTTTATTTATTTGAGAGATAGAGAGGAAAAGGGAGAGAGAGAGAGAGAGAGCACATGAGTGGGGGGAGAGGCAGAAAGAGAGGGAGAAGCAGACTCCCAGCTGAGCAGGGAACCTGATGTGGGGCTGGATCCCAGATCCCTGAGAGCATGACCCGAGCTGAAGGCAGACACTTAACTGAATGAGCCACCCCGGCACCCCTAGTGTCTGTGATGTCTAATTGTGGCTTTGATTTGCATTTTCTTGATGATTAGTGATGCTGAGAATCTTTCCATGTGTCTGTTGGCCATCTGTGTCTCTCCTTTGGGAAAAAAAAAGTCTATTCAGGTCTCCTGCTCATTTTTTAATTGAATTATTTGTTTTTTAGTGTTGAGTTTTTAAGTTCTTTATACATTTGGGATATTAACCCCTTATCAGATATACAATATGTAAATATCTTCTTCCTTTCAGTAGTTTCCTTTTCATTTTGTTGATGGGTTCCTTTGCTGTGCAAAAGCTTTTTATTTTGTTGTAGGCTGAATAGTTCATTTTGGCTCTTGTTTCCTTTGCCTAAGGATACATATCCATAATATGTTACTAAGACCAATATCCAAAAGATGACTGCCTATGGTTTCTTTTAAGAGTTTTATGCTTTCAGGTCTCACATTTAGGTCTTTAATCCATTTTGAGTTTATTTTTGTGCATGGTGTAAGAAAGTGGTCCAGTTTCACTGTTTTGTGTATAGTTGCCCAGTTTTCCCAGCATTATATATATATGGTATATATTATATGGTATATAATATATGGTATATATTATATATACATATATGGTATATATTATATATACATATATGGTATATATATATA
>NW_024423319.1:48138672-48201067 GCF_017311325.1 Ursus maritimus
AAAAAAAAAACTATTGGGATTTTGATAGGAATTACATTGAATTTGTAGATTGCTTTGGGTAGTTAGGATATTTTAACAATATTTGTTCTTCCAATCCATGAGTATTGTATATCTTTCCATTTTTTTGTGTGTGTCATCTTCAATTTCTTTCATCAATGTCTTGAGTAAATGTTTTTGTTTTTTTTTTTAATATGGTGTGAGATGGGGCTCAAGTCATTTTATGTGGATATTCAGTTGTTCCAGCACTATTTGTTGAAAAGGTTATTCTTTCTTAATTTAGTTATCTTGGCATTCTTTTCTTAAAAATAAACTGACCAGAAATATAAATATTTATTTTAGACTTTAAATTCCATTCTGTTATATGTCTATTCTTATGCCTATACTATACTGTCTTGGTATCTGTAGCATTTTAATGTTTTGAAAAAGGGATGTGTGAATTAAGATTAAAAATCAGGTTTTTTTTCAAGATTGGTTTGGGTATTCTTGTCTTGAGCAGTGGCAATAGCCTCAATTTTTATTTCATTTCCCAGCTCATCCATTAATGCTAGTTAAAAAAAAATACAAGCCACATGAGAGAGACATAGCAGGAATTCTGTCCTGTGGAAATTGAATTTATTTCTCATCAGTGTGGTGCTATTTCCTGGAACTCTATGAGATATCCTCCTAGCTCAGTTTTACTAGACATACCCAAGTCTTTTCAATAGTTTACCATTAAGTTGCAAACTCATTGTAGTAAGCACTCAATAAAGGTTGATTATAAACTAAGCACAGCTGAATAAAAGACTGTTTCTCTATAGTACAGCATATTTTGACAACCTAGTGGCATAATCACCTTGATGCTAGATGTCTGGTGATAATCATGCTAATGTGATGCTCTAATTTTTGTTTGAAAGCTGCATGTAGGAATGTCTCTAATTTCTAAAGTATAAGATACTAACAGTTGCACTGACAGCAAACTTATGAACATGAAATAAGTTTGTTGAGAGAAATAATTCCTTTTCATATTTTCAGTTTTATTGTTAGAGAGGATTTGGCAATTTAAAAAAAGATTTTTTTTCTTTCTCTATTGGGCAATGTTTTCAGACAATGGTATTCAGACTGTCTAACTTAGACCTACCTAGAAAGTTGACTAAAAAATGAAGATTCACAAGATTTACCACACCTCCACCAGTTTCTGAGATATCTCCAGATGATTTTTTTGAAGTTTTTATTTAAATTCCAGTTAGTTAATATACACTGTTATATTAGTTTCAGGTGTAAAATATACTGATTCAACACTTCCATACAACACCCAGTGCTCGTCACAAGGGCCCCCTTAATCTCCATCATTTATTTCACCCCCCCCCCACCCGACTTCCCCTCTGGCAACCATCAGTGTGTTCTCTATAGTTGAGAGTCTGTGTCAGGGCACCTGAGTGGCTTAGTTGTTAAGCATCTGCCTTTGGCTCAGGGCCTGATCCCATGGTCCTGTGATCGAGCCCCGCATCAGGCTCCCTGCTCTGCTGTGAGCCTGCTTCTTCCTCTCCCACTCCCCCTGCTTGTGTTCCCTCTCTCACTGGCTGTCTCACTCTCTGTCAAATAAATAAATAAAATCTTTTTTAAAAAAAAAGAGTCTGTTTTTTCTCTCTCTCTTTGTCTCTCTTGGTTCATACAAATTACAGCACAAGCAGGAACCTCCAGATAATTCTAACAAACCGCAGTTTGAAAACCACAGCTCTACCCACTGCGGGCATCTCAGAAAACAAAGCTGATTTGTTAAGTAAAGCAGTGAGAAAGGCTTTCCTCCCAACCCATCTTGCAATTCTTTACTTTGTTAACAATAGAGGTTTATTTTTCTACTTAAAAAAAGTTTATATTTTTGCTGTTTCAAGTTTGGATCCATTTTAGCCTCCTTATTAGTGACCAAACAATATTATTCCATCACCCTGTGGTGAGGCTCATAGGGCCTACTTGGTGGGAAATGCTCCACCTTTGCATGAGAATCCTGACATCTGGTCCCCTAGTTGTGGTTAAGAATAGTTCCAACTGAACTTGGTTCAGGGGAAGATTGTGTGCTGGTTGCAGGACCACTTATTGATTTCAAAATGTAGCTTACTTTTCAAAAGAGATTGGCTGCCATTGTGCTTGTGAGTCACTTTATTTTAACATGAAGAGGAATTGGAAAGGGAATTGTTTTGAAAGATTTTGTTCCACTATCCCTTTTATCTCCATCAGCTATTCAGATAATCAGTGTAACCTTGTCACCATTGGAGGAAAAAGTTCATGCCACTAGAGACTTGTCCAGGTGTGAGAAGTTATCTTTCTTCATTAGCGGGTTACTGATGGGTCACTAAATGCCTTATGTCAAACATGCTTATGGTTTTTTTTAAAGATTTATTTATTTTTTGACAAGGGGGGAGGGAGAGAAAGGAGAGAGTGGGGGTGCATGAGTAGGAGTAGGGGCAGAGGGAGAGAATCTTAAGCAGATTTCCCACTGAGTAGGGAGCTCCATTCAGGGCTTGGTCCCACAAGCCATGAGATCTTGACCTGATCCAAAACCAAGAGTCAGATGCTCAACTGACTGAACCACCCAGGCGCCCCATGCTTATGGGTTTTAGGTAAGTTTTCCCAATTCTGTGCACTGATGTTAAACAAGCATATGCCTTTTTCAAATGCAAAATAGGTACATATTATGATATAGGCAAAGAAGTGATTTCTTCATTAGAAATTTAGTCCATCTGTTGTGCTAGTGTTCAGAGGGAAAAATGCATCACAGAATTCTAGAACTCAAAAGAAGACTGGAAAATTGGTTAACATTTACTGATAACCATCCACATATACTTTTTTTCCCTCTCCCTACCTCTCAATCTCTTGTCCTCAGCCCATTCTTTTCTATTTTCTTTCTGCCTTTCCTGACTGATGTCCACCATCAGTATCATATAAAATCTAACAACATTACTTATAATCTAATTAAGTTCATTTTTCTACACAGAGAACTACACTAAGCCTTTTATGGCTACGTTGAGGTGCAGCAAGAACTACTTCGGCTGTTAGGACAAAGAAATTTGATTTTAAATTCTGGTTACAGGGGTGCCTGGCTGGCTCAGCTGGTAGATTGTGCAACTCTGGATCTCGGGGTTGAGTTCAAGCCCCCCATTGGATGTAGAGATTACTTAAAAATAAAAAAAAAATCTTAAAAAATAAATTATAGTTACACAAGTAGCAATGTGGCCTTAGACAGTGGTTCTCAAGGTATCAAAGCCTCATTTTGTTCACGTGTAAATTAGGACTCAGTATTCCTGCATCACAGCATAGATTAAAGGTACCACCACTCATGGCAGGCACTTGGTAAAAGCTGCTCTTAAAACTGATTAATTCTTGGGGCACTTGGCTTGTTCAGTCAATTAAGCTTCTGACTCTTGATTTCAGATCAGGTCATGATCTCAGGGTTGTGGGATCAAGCCCTGCATTGGGCTCTGTGCTGAGAATGGAGACCTCTTAAGATTCTCTCTCTCTCTCCCTCTGCCCTTCCCTCTTTCTCTCTCTTTCTCTCTAAAATGAAACAAAACAAACAAACAAAAAACCCTCATAATTCCTGGAAGAATTAATTACTTAGCTTTCTATATGAGAACATTCTTTATAAAACCAGGAATAGGGTTGAAGTTATGAAATGTCTTATCTGGTTCATAAGGCTCAAATATGATACCACAGGCACAGAGAAATGACTTTTATTATATGTTCACTGAACGTGTTTTATGTATATTGAGAGAAAAAATGTTACTGATAATAAGATCATTTGTTTTGAATTATCCAATTTAGAATATTTGAAATGACAGTCACCACATCTCATAAAAAATGAAATGGATTACAACATATTTGTGTACTAACTGTATTTCTTGGATGTAGGCTAAACCATTTTTATTAGATCCATAGGCCCAATTTCAGATTGGAACACATGATCACCTTAGCTCCTGATAATCATATAAAATGGCAGAATAATTTGCCAAGGGCTTTCTTGCCTGCCACAACAGTATCCAAGTGCATAGGCAGAAACATGGGGTAAAAGATACTGAACTGTAGGTTAGTCTCAAGGAAGAGGTCAGATACCAGTACACTTCAGAGCTCCATCCTGCTAGCTGATATCTAAATGCCTCTAAAAGAGACTTCTTCACTGGTATTTAACAGTAGAGTTGCTAGGAAGACAAAAACATTTTTGATTAATGAGGATATTTTAAGTGTAATTAAATGCTCTGCACTTGACAAGATAGATTTGTAGCTGTGCTATGTCATTTGATAGCTAGATTGATAACTTAAGGAAAATTAGGGAGATTTGGAGCGATGTTGAATACACTGCCATTTAAGTCTCCTTTCTTACTCCCCCTTTAATTCTTTACAACATTGATTACTGGATCAAATAGATAAAGAGGGCAAATATATCAGTTGGGCTCTGTGAGGCTCCAATGGGAAACAGTTAATATCTGTATGGGAACATGAGCTAAGGAAGAGGCTCATAAAACTATGTGAGTTTGAGAAAAGTTCCATGTATCACACACCATTGGGAGAAAAGTAAAAGCTAAAAATATGATTTGAAATTTGTTTTAATTTAATAAAATATGAACATGACCTATAAAAATAAAGCTTATGATTTTAAATTAATGGAGGCATTTCATATATGTTTCTTTGCTTTATTTTATTTTTCTTTTTTTAAAGATTTTATTTATTAATTTGACAGAGAGAGACAGCCAGTGAGAGAGGGAACACAAGCAGGGGGAGTGGGAGAGGAAGAAGCAGGCTCCTAGCAGAGAAGCCTGATGTGGGGCTCAATCCCAGCACGCTGGGATCACACCCTGAGCTGAAGGCAGACGCTTAACGGCTGCACCACCCAGGCGCCCCTGTTTCTTTGCTTTAAAACATTCATATTTACATCTTGAATTATACCTAGGTAGGTAAGGATGACCCCACATATCATTAAGTTCTTATGGGGTCGAATAAAATAACCTACCTGAATCAGAAAATTTTATATTGTTCTGAAAATCCAGATACCTGAAACTAATTCTAGATACTGAATAAAGAATAAAATGAAAGTAAATCCAAACTTAATTGTGAAGTAAACATACTCTTATTATGAAAATAGCAATGAAAATTAAATAGATACATATAATGAATGCCTTGAACACGTGATGCATATTTTACTTTTTTTTCTCAAGCTAGGAAGAGTTAGGAGGGCAAAGGAGCAAAGATTACATTGGTTTTTATCCATTAGTTTGCAGGGGAAAAAAAAACAGTCCCTGTTTTTATTTGACCTTATATTGATTTAGTTACTCACACAGAAGTTCAAAACCTCTCCTCCCTACTTTTGTTCTCACAAAGGTTTTGTTTGTTTGTTTGTTCCTGGCAATCTTGTTTTCTTAGCAAAGGTTTCTTTCAAAGGAAAAAAAAAATCCCTGATCATCGCTAAGGATGATAGAGGATGGCTTGTCCCTTTCTTGTAAGAAAAAAAAATAACCTTTTTGCTAAATAACTGGGAAGTTCAACCAGAAGGTGAGTTTGTCTGGGACGGGAAGAGGAAATATCAAGAGCTAGTACAGAAAATAATTTTATTGCACCAAAGGAGGAAAAGGAATTTAGGAATTCTCCATAGTTCTATATTTTTCTCACAAATGCTTTTGATTTATGGTAAGACTACACAAAACATATATCTATGATATGTGCAAAAAAATTCTGGATCCATCTATATTTCCTGAAGCATTGTATGTATACTTTTATGTCATATTAATACCTGAATTGGAATTCGAAAGATGGTTCTATCTGACTGACAGAAATGGAAATCAGATTTCCAGTTTAAGTGAAATGGTTGTGCTCTCTATTCTGTATCTCCATTTCAGAAAAACATGAACCTGGAACTAACTTTGGGAAAAAAAAAAAGAAAAAGAAAAAAGGAAAAGAAAAGAAAAACTAGTGGTTATAACCCATCAGGCTGACAAACCACTGATAGCTATAATTGCCTCTTAACTGACAGCCACCCAGGCACCCCAATATTTACTTTCTTACATCAGAAAACGTTTTGCTTTTCTCTCTCTTTGAAGATGTATGTGATATAACACAGGTTGGATTATTTTGGTCAATAAATAATAGTATGCCTAGTATAGATCAGTATTATTTTTAAGAGCTTCATTTTGTGATCAACTTAAAAAAAACCTTTTCAGATAAAGAAACAAATGTTATATGAAATAATGTACATATTTTTTTCCAAAAGATGATCATTCTATACTCTTCTAACACTTGGAGATGTACATTTGAAAATGAGAGATAATGGGACTGCAATAGTCAGTTTCTTAAATAGCCACAGATTGCAATTAATAACTGTTTACATTTTCTTAAATTTATCTTCTTAATTTCTGTAAATTTTCCATCAAAATCCAGCCATTCTTAATTCAGCATTCTGCCATTCATTTTTCTACTATGCCAGTCAAGGACTCAATTACTTATTTCTTTTATTCAGTATGAAATACTCTTGTTTATGTTTCATTTATAATGTATCTTGTTTAACTGTTCAAATGTGCACAGTTTTGTTACTTCTTATATTTTTGTTAATGACTTATTTTCTATTTTCTGTGTCTTTCCCATTTGTATTTTACGTTCTTACATAGATTTTTAACCAACTTAATGTTCCACTTTCTTGCCTTTTTTTGGCACTGTTTTTAAAACTATACACAGAATCCTCATTTAGTTATTTAGAAGTATATCATAATGGGAAATTTTTAACTTCAATCATAGGTTGATTTATGATAGCAAATATGAAAATAATATGAATATAAAAATTTAGGTATAGATTTAAGTAACTTATGGGATGTTTATTTATTGGGCTATCTTAGAGGATTTAAAATAATTGCAAAGAGTTCATAAAAACTGTGGATTCTTGTGATATTCTGATAAGTAGAAAAGGCAACTATATGATTTGATATGTATTATTTGGGCTTGTGGAAATAAACAAATAAAAAACACCACAATGATATGTCACCTCACACCAGATAGAATGGCTAAAATTAACAACTCAGGAAACAACAGGTATTGGCGAGGATATGCAGAAAAGGGGAATCTCTTACACTCTTGGTGGGAATGCAAACTGGTGCAACCACTCTGGAAAACAGTATGGAGGTTCCTCAAAAAGTTAAAATAGAGCTACCCTGTGACCCAGCAATGGAATATTACTCAGCCATCACAAAGAATGAAATCTTGTCATTTGTAATGACATGGATATAACTAGAGGGTATTATGCTAAGCGAAATAAATCAGTCAGAGAAAGACAAATACCATATGATTTCACTCATATGTTGAATTTAAGAAATCAAACAGATGATCACAGGGGAAGGGAAGGAAAAATAAAATAAGATGAAAACAGAGAGGGAGACAAATCATAAGAGACTCCTAACTACAGGGAACAAATGGTTGCTGGAAGGGAGGTGGGTGGGGGGTTGGGGTTACTGGGTGACAGGCATTAAGGAGGGCACTTGATGGAATGAGCATTGGGTGTTATGTGCAACTGATGAATCACTAAATTCTGCCTCTGAAACTAATAATACATAATTAATAATGTTAATTTAATTTAATTTTAAAAAGAACAGTATAGAAAAAAAGACTGTGGACACCTGGGTGGCTCAGTTGGTTAAACATCTGTCTTTGGCTCAGGTCATGATTCCCAGAGTCGTGGGATTGAGTCCTGCATTGGGCTCCTTGCTCAGCAGGGAGCCTGCTTCTCCACTACCTGCTGCTCCCCCTGCTTGTGTGCTTTCTCTCTCCTTCTCGTTCTGACAAATAAATTTTTAAAATCTTTAAAAGAAAAAGAAAAGAGAGGAGAGGAGAGGAGAAGAAAGAAGAAAAGAAAGAAAAGAAGAAAAGGAAAGAAAAAAAGAAAAGAAAAAGGAAAGAAAAGAAAAAGAAGAACAAAAGAAAAGAAAAAAGAAAAGAGAAGAAAAAGACTGGAAGTAAATACAGGAAAGCAGCATTGATTATTTCTGGGGAGTAGGATTATGTAAGTGATTTATTTCTGTTTTTCTATATTTTCAAGTTTGGCAAAGAACACATTTTTATGGAAGTTAATGTTTTTTACTACCCTCTCTAAATATGGGCTTTACTCTTCAAAGATTTAGAAATACAGATTTAAAATAACATATTTATCCACTTCCCATAACACACTGTTGTAGGTAGCTTCTGAGCTAGTCCTCAATAAGGCCAGACTCCTAATATTTATGACCTTTTGTAATCACTTTTCCTTGAATATATGCTAAACCAAGTGACTTGTGTCTAATAAATAGAATATAGTAAGCAATAACAGATGTCACTTTAAAGATTAGGATACAAAAACTAGGGCTTCTAACTTGCTCATGCTCTTTCTCTCTGACTCTCTCTTCTTGCTCATTTGGGAGATGCTCTATGGAAGGGTATACATGGCAAGAAAGTGTGGGCAGTCTGACAGCCAGTGAGGAAACAAATCAGTTAAATGTTCTCCAAGGAACTGAATTCTAACAACAACTACATAAGTGAGCTTATAAAAATATCCTTCCCTGATGGAGGTTTCAGATAAGACCCAAGTCCTTGCAGACGTCTGATTTCACCTTATGAGAGATTGAAATGAAGTACCCGGAAAATCCACGTCTGAATTCAGGACCCACTGAAACTATAAATGTTTTTAGTGTTAAGCCTTTAATTTAGGATCATTTGTTATGCATCAACAGGTAGCTGATATTTGTGACACTGCTTAACATTTTAGATGTAAAATGTCTCACTCAATAGTCTCCAAATATCAATTGTGATTAAAGGGTGATCCAAAGATAAAAATAAGGTAGTGGAAATCTATAACATTGAATAAATAAAAATATATAAGTAAATATAAGTCTAATCTTCTGAGATAAATAGTTGTATTTGACTTAAATCCCCAAACAAGGACCATCACAGAGCTGACTTTGAATATGAGAAGTGGAACGAGTGAGACAGAAAAATAGTATCACACACAATTCACGACTCATATGTGTGGTCTTTGGAGAAGAAAATCTTTCTCTCCTTACTCTTATACTTGCATACTGGGTACCAAAACTTTATGCAGACAGTAAGTAATAATGAGACATTGAAAACATCCCCAGGGGCACTTGAGTGGCTCAGTCAGTTAAACATATGCCTTCAGCTCGGGTCGGGATTCCAGGGTTCTGGGATCCAGCCTCATGTTGGGCTTCCTCCTCAGTGGGAGTCTGCCTCTCCCTCTACTCTCCCCCTGCTCATGTGCCCCCAAATAAATAAATAAAATCTTTTTAAAAATAAGAGAGGAGGGAAGATGGTGGGATAGAAGGGACCCTCATTTCATCTGGTTCCTTCAATTCAGCTAAATATCTATCTAATCATTCTAAACACCTGTGAATTAGACCTGAGATCTAAGAAAAGAATTGTTGAATTTGTACAAATAAAAAATTGACCACTTTTTGCAAGGTAGTTGATGTGGAGAAGTGAATATGAGGGGATGTATTGGAAAATAAACTGCAGGGGAAGGGAGCCATGGAAGTTGGCTATGGGAAAGTGATACAACAGTTGAGTGCAAAACCAAAACTCTCATAAGTCTGCTCCTGTGAGGGACATCCCTGCCTGAAAGGTGATCAGGTGGTGAAGTGGGTCAGAATCCTAGGTGGGACAGTGAGGCCTCAGGATCCCTGGGGTGACAGAAAGAACAGGTGTGCCTGAGTGTGGCAGAGTTCCCAAGCATTGGAGCTAGGAAGCCAGATACACTTAGTGAGCCCCAGTGTGACCTCTCAGCTAGCTGTTGCTGTAAACCACAAACTGCAGCATGATTGGGCAACCACTCTCCAAGCATGGGCCCAGGTAGCAACAAAACTTCTGTGGGAACCTACTCCTCCCCTCAGGAGGAGCAGTACAGGTGACCACAGGATTGGGCAACAGCTCCCAGAGCAGGGGCCCAGAAAGAGTGGGGGCCACAGTAAAACCCCTGTCCCTCCACTGGGAGGATTGGTACAAGTGTGCACCACTGAAGTCTGCAGAGTTTGGTGCACACAAATGATTGACCCTTTGCCCTTGAGGGTGCACTGAAGAGTAGGGGCCATGATTGTTCTAGAGCTGGAGATCAAGTCACCACTATTTATTTATGTATTTATTTACAACTCTAAAGTGGCATGAAAAGGCTTCAGGGAATAAAACCCACATAGAGCAACCCAAAGCAACTTACACTGAACCTGGCCCCCTGGCAAAGCGTGATGCCACTCTGCCCAGGCAAAGACACCTGGGGATCAGAGCAACAGGCCTCTCCCCCAGAAGACCAGCAGGAGCATCAGACTAATACGAAGTTTATGGATGACACAGAACTGAAAAATGCCTGAACTAGGGGAAAAATAGCATATAGAATTGGAGGTTTTTCTCATGATATTTTATTTTTTAAAATATTTTATTTATTTATTTGACAGTGAGGAAGAGAGAGGGAGCACACCTGTGCACAAGTAAGGAGAGCAGCAGACAGAGGGAGAAACAGGCTCCCCACTGAGCAAGCAGCATGATGTGGGGTGTGATCCCAGGACCCCAGGATGATGACCTGAGCCAAAGTCAGAAACTTAATGACTGAGCCACCCAGGCGCCCCTCTCATGATACTTTAATCTTTCAGTTTATTTATTTTTTTGCTTTTCAACTACCTTCTTACTTTATCAACTCTTTTTTAAAGTCTTATTTTAATTTTGATTTTTGCATTTACATTTTATGGATATATTTGGGTAAGTGTCTTCTAACAAACAGACCAAAATACACTCAGGATCAAGTGTATCACTCCATTTTACCCATCTGTTTGATTATATTTTCTCTTCCCCCCTTATTTTTTTCTTTTTTGGTTTCTGATCTCTTCTGATTTGCCTAGTGTATATTTCACTGGAGTCATGGTTGATATTTTTATTTTTTATATTTTATTTCTTTTTTGTTCTCTCATTCATCTATTCATCTCTGGACAAAATGACCAGAAGGAAAAATTCCCAGAAAAAAAGAACAAGAGGCAGTACTCACTGCCAGAGACTTAAAAAATACAAATATTGGTAAAATGTCAGAGCTAGAATTCAGAACAATGATTACAAAGATACTAACTGAGCTTGGAAAAAAAAAGCATAGAGGACAATAGAGAATCTCCTTCTGGAGAAATAAAATAACTAAGATCTAATCTGATTGAAATCAAAAAGGGTATTGCTGACATGCAATCAAGGATGGAGGCTCTTAATGCTAGAATAAATGAGGCAAAAGAGAGAATAAGTGATATAGAAGATAAAATTATGGAGAATAAAGAAACTGAGCAAAAGAGAAATAAGTAATTCCTGAACCACAGAGGGAAGAATTCGAGAGATCAGTGATACCATAAAGCACAACAATATTAGAATTATTGGGGTCCACAGGGAGAGGAAAGAGAGAGAGGGGGGAAGAAGGTATATTTGAGCAAATTATAGAAAAAGTCCCTAATCTTGGGAAGGAAATAGGCATTCAAGTCCAGGAGGCACAAAGAACCCCCTCAAAATCAATAAAAATAGATAAATGCCCCGACAGATAATAGTGAAGCTTGCAAATCTGAGATAAAGAGAAAATCCTGAAAGCAGCTTGCAACAAGAGGTCCTTAGCCTACAAGGGTAGAAACATTAGACTAGTAGCAGACCTAACCACAGAGACCTGGAAGGCCAGAAAGGGCTGGCATGATATATTCAGTGTAGTACATGAGAAAAACATGCAGCCAAGAATACTTTATCCAGCAAGGCTGTCATCCAGAATGGAAGGACAGATAAAGAGCTTCCATGACAGACAAAAACTGAAAGAATATGTGACTACTAAACCAGCCCTGCAAGAAATATTAAGCGGGATCCTTTAAGAGAGAGAGAGCCCAAGAGTAACACAGACTGAAAGGAACAGAGACAATACACAGAAAAAGTGATTTTATAGGTAATAGAATGACACTAAATTCATATATTTCAATACTTACCCAACAAGATCTAACAGTTATAAATATTTATGCTCCTAACTTAGGAGAAGTCAATTATATCAACCAATTAATAACCAAATTAAAGAAGCACATTTATACTAATACCATAATCATAGGGGACTTCAACATCCCACTCACAGCAATGGACAGATCATCTAAGTAGAAGATCAACAAGGAAATAAGGTCTTTGAATGACACACTGGACCAGATAGACTTCACGGATATATACAGAGCATTCCATCCTAAAGCAACAGAATATACATTCTTCTCAAGTGTGCATGGAACATGTTCCAGAATAGATCACATACTGGGTCATAAATTACATCTCAACAGATACCAAAAGACTGGGATAATTCCCTGCATATTTTCAGGCCACAATGCTTTGAAACTAGAATTCAATCACAAGAGGAAATTTGAAAGGAACTCAAATGCATAAAGACTAAAGAGCTGATGGGTCAACCAGGAAATTAAAGAATGAATGGGTCAACCAGGAAATTAAAGAATTTAAAAAAATTCATAGAAACAAATGAAAATGAAAACACAACTGTTCAAAATATTTGGGATACAGGAAAGGTGGTCCTAAGAGGGAAGTAGATGGCAATACAAGCCTTTTTCAAGAAACTAGAAAAGTCTCAAATACAAAGCTAACATTACACCTAAAAGATCTGGAGAAAAAACAGCAAATATAGCCTCAACACAGCAGGATATGAGAAATAATAAAGATTAGAGCAGAAATCAATGAAATAGAAACCAAAAGAACAGTAGAACAGATCAAAAACACTAGAAGCTGATTCCTTGAAAGAATTAATAAGATTGATAAACTCCTAGCCAGACTTATCAAAAAGAAAAGCGAAAAGACCCAAAATAATATGTAAATGAAAGAGGAGAGATCACAACCAACACCAAGGAAATACAAACAATTTTAAGAACATATTATGAGCAACTATATGCCAACAAATTATGTAATCTGGAATAAATGGCTGCATTCCTGAAAACTTATAGACTACCAAGATTGAAACACAAAGAAATAGACAATCTAAACAGAACAATAACCAGCAAGGAAATTGAAGCAGTAATCAAAAACCTCCAAAAATATAAGAGTCTGGGGCTGGATGGCTTCCCAGGGGAATTTAACTAAACATTTAAAGAAGAACTAATACCTATCCTTCTGAAGCTGTTTCAAAAAATAGAAATGGAAGGAAAACTTCCAAAGTCTTTCTATGAGGCCAGCATTACCTTGAACCCAAAACCAGACAAAGCAGACAAAGGCCCCATCAAAAAGAAGAATTACAGACCAATATCCCTGATGAACGTGGATGCTAGAATTCTTGCCAAGTTACTAGCCAATAGTATCCCATAGTACATTAAAAGGATTCTTCACCACGGCCAATTGTGCTTTATTCCTGGGTTGTAAGATTCTTTCAACATTCACAAATCAATCAATGTGATAGATTACATTAATAAAAGAAAAAAAAACATATGATCCTCTCAACCAATGCAGAAAAAGCATTTGACAAAATACAGTATCTTTTATTGATAAGAACCCTCCACCATGTAGGGATAGAGGGAACATACCTTAATATCATGAAGCCACATATGAAAGACCCAGAGAGTATATCATCCCCAATGGGGAAATAATCCTAAAATTTGTTTGGAACCAGAAAAGACCCTGAGTAGTAAGAGGAAACTTGAAACACAAAACCAAAGGTGGTGGCATCACAATTCCAGACTTCAAGCTGTATTACAAATCTGTAATCATCAAGACAGTATGAAACTGGCACAAAAAGAGACACATAGATCAATGGAACAGAATACAAACCCCAGAAATGGATCCTCAACTCTATGGTCAACTAATCTTTGACAAAGCAGGAAAGACTATCCAATGGAAAAAGGACAGTCTTTTCAAATGGCGTTGGGAAAATTAGACAGCCACACATAGAAGAATGAAACTGGATGATTCTTACACCATACACAAAGAGAAACCCAAAATGGATGAAAGATCTAAATGAGAGACAGGAATCCATCAAATTCCTCAAGGAGAACACAGGCAGAAACCTCTGTGACCTTGGCTGCAGCAACGTCTTGCTAGACATGTCTCCAAAGGTAAGGGAAACAAAAGCAAACATGAACTATTGGGACTTCATCAAGATAAAAAGCTTCTGCACAGCAATGGAAACAATCAACAAAACTAAAAGGCAACCTACAGAATGGGAGAAGATATTTGCAAATGACATATCAGATAAAGGGCTATTATCCAAAATCTATAAAGAACTTATCAAACTCAACAGCCAAAAAACAAATAATCCAGTCAAGAAATGGGCAGAAGAAATGAACAGACATTTCCCCAAGGACAACGTACAAATGGTCAACAGACACATGAAAAAATGCTCCATATCACTTGGCATCAGGAAAATACAAATCAAAACCACGATGAGATACCACCTCACACCTGTTAGAGTGACTAAAATCAACAAGTCAGGAAACATTATATGGTGGTGAGGATGTGGAGAATGGGGAGCCCTGCTACACTGTTGTTGGGAATGCAAACTGGTACAGCCATTCTGGAAAATAGTATGGAGGTTCCTCAGGATGTTAAAAATAGAGCTACCCTATGACCCAGCAATTGCACTACTAGGTATTTACCACAAAGATATAAATGTATTGATCCAAAGAGGCACCTGCACCCCAATGTTTATAGCAGCAATGTTCACAATAGCCTAACCGTGGAAAGAGCAGGAATGTCCATCAACAGATGAATGGCTAAAGAAGATGTGGTATATATATACAATAGAATATTACTCAGCCATCAAAAAGGATGAATACTTACCATTTACATCAGTGTGGATGGAACTGGAGGGTATTATGCTAAGCGAAATAAGTTAATCAGAGAAAGACAATTATATGGTTTCACTCATATGTGGAATATAAGAAACAAAACAGATGATCACAGGGGAAGGGAATGAAAATAGAATGAAAAGAAGTCAGAGAGGGAGACAAACCATGAGAGACTCTTAACTATAGTAAAAAAACAAAACAAAACAAAACAAAACTGAGAGTCCTGGAAGGGAGGTGGTTGGGAAGATGGGGTAATTGGGTGATGGGTATTAGGGAGGGCACATGATGTGATGAACATTGGATGTTATGTGCAACTGATGAATCATTGCACTCTACATCTGAAACTAATGATGTGCTATATGTCAGCTAATTGAATTTAAATAAAAATAAGTAAATGAAAATAAAATAAAATAATACAATAAAACAAAATAAAAAGCATCCCCAAAGCCTTTTAGACCTGCATCTGAATGCAAGGATAAAGACCAATTTCATTACATGTTTCAAACCAGTACACTATTATTCCTAGGTAATTTTTGTTCAATTTGTTAGTGGCCTTTATAATAGAATCTTATATAACAGAGGTTGCCAATGTGATAATGCATCCTTGTCCATACTGATAAATTAAAGCTTTTACAAGTCAATATAGATGAATCTCCCAAATATTCAATTTGAAAAGCATTGCAGAAGGAAGTATAAAGGATAATGAAATTTATATAAAATTGTAAATTCTATACATTGCAATATATAGAATTCTATGCATTGTTTAGCAAGATAATCATGTAATCAATATTTTAGGAAACATATGGAAACACACCAAATACAGAATAATGGTTATTTGCTAGGAGTTGTGTAGTTAACGCACTAAGGGAAACTGTCATTGGTAATTACAACAGGAAAATTTACCTATTACAATTGCTGGAACAGGGAGTCATCATTTCAACCATGTAATCAAACTTAGTATCATGAATAACAGTAAAACTTTAACATTGCAGGTATCCCGACATAATATAATATGAAACACACAGCATCACTTATGATTTTTTAACAAAAATATTTAACCTGATCCAAATTCAGCCTTTTTATCTTCCTTCCAGTTTAGAGGAAATATAGGGGTAGAGGACAATGTTAAAAAACACCCAGAGGAATCAGTCAGCTCTAGAATGAGGGTATCGTATCTGACAACTTGCCTCATGTTTTCAAATAATCACTGTTATGAAATAAAGATAAGAGTATCACTCTACATTTAAAATTTAAGGACTTATAATGCATTAACCCTGATGGTACTCTGGTTTTAAAAAGCAGTTATAAAAGTTTATTCATACACAGAGGTACAGCTCAAGCAAGTATGGCATTTTTTTAGCAGAGTAATAGTTACAATAAACACCATACTTTTTTTAACTTCTCTATATATTTGAAAATTTTCATAATAAAATTTGGGAAAGGATGGATTATTCATTCAGTAAATGTTACTAAGAACTGATTACCCATTTAGGGGGAAAGAGTAGATTCTTAAACTTTACACTAAACATTTAAAGAAGATATAGAAGAATATATTCATGCCCTTGGGTTAGGAGAGAATTTCTTACACTTCTTGCAAAAGGCTAACCACTAGGTGGGGGAGGGTACAAACTGACTATATTAAAATTAAATGCTCTGCTACATCAAAAGACAATTATCATACCCTGAATTACCTAGAAAGCAAAACATGTGACAAAATTTATATGTAAGTAGATTATCAGGGTGTATGATCCCTGAGGGACAGAGAAAACAAAAACAGAAAACAAAGCAGAAAATGTGAAACAGCCAAGACAAGGATGCATTATAAAGTTGGCAACCTCTAAACATCACTGGTTGCTTTATCTCACAGGACCATCTGATTAGCCATATGAAACATATTTCAGAACTCTGTTTAGGGAGAGTTAGAGGATGGAATTTATCCATTAGCCTCCATACTGATGGGCAAAGTTTTGCCTAACAGACTATTTACTTTTTCACATATCTGCATGAAACTTGAATGAGTTCTTGCAGTGTCTCATGGTCACTGCTGCAATAGAAACCAGAAGGATAAGGTAGAGAATAGAAACCAGAGGTATACAATTTGGGCCTGAGGTAAATGCTATCAAATATCCTTTACATAAAACTGGTCAGATCTGGCACAATAATTGTATCTACAGCAGTGACAAGAATAAGAGACAGGTGAGGCCAAGAGGAACTCAAGATGTGTATAAGCAGTGTTTGATACAGTCCACCCCTGGCACCCAAACACAAAATACAGGATAGTGGTAATTTCTAGAGAAGGAGGTAGGGGAAATGAATTCAGGAGAGTATAAAAGTATGTAGAAGACTTCAACTGTATATGTAATATTTTATTTCTTCAACTGTATATATAATGTTTTATTTCTTTAAAATCACATATGAGACAAATAAAATGTTTAGATTTGAGAAAGTTGGGTGGTACATAGATAGGTGGTTATGCTATTTTCAAAATTATTCTCTATCACATTAAATATGAAATATTCCAATGTAAAAATTCAAAAAGATAGTCTATAATGTTTGAAGAGGTAAGTAACTTATAAATTAATTGCCTTTCAAATCATCATGGCTCAACATAACTTTGTTCTTATTATTCCTCAAACTTATTTGGAAAGATAATTATTGGGCTGATATTCTGTTCCCCACAGAGCTCTTCTCCTACCTTTCTAAGAGAACATACTTATAAAGTTCTATTTCCTTACTCTACTTTTTATTCTTTGTAGCATATTAAGAGTGTGTATTTGTTTGTTGTTGGTTTTCCAAAATTAGAATATCGATTTTATGATAGCAGGCTGTTGTTAACCACTGCATGGTTAATATCTAGAAGAGTGCTTGGCATATTTTAAGTATTGAAAAAATACTTTATGAATGAATGAATGAATAAGCAAATGACTCTTTGAAGTCATTTTTACTCAGCTGTCAGATTTATTAAAGTCCTTTGTTATTTTTCACATAAAAGAAAGTGGAGACAGAGAGACCAAAAAAAGTACAAAAAGTAGAAATCATGTCTCTGTGTATGGATATAAACACACCACATAAATCTGTTTGCCTGTGTGTATATATTTATTTAAAGTGTGTGTGTGTGTGTGTGTGTGTAACTATATACACACATTTTTTTTTCAATTGGGAGGACATGCACTTTTTTTTTGTTCTGAAGAAGAAAAAAACCCTTAACAATAGATATTTATGTTGTAACTGCTTCATTACTTGAAATTTAAATGCTCTGACTTTCTAGAAATGCAGCAACTTTTCAAATCTTACCTCAGTAAAATACACTTTATAAATTAAAACAGACCTACTTAAACTAGACTTTGTCTTAACATGGATTTCAAATTATTTAATTAACATATTAATAATAGTTATTATAACTTGTAGAGAAACATTCCTGTACTTAAAGACAATCTTAATATTTTATAGGCTTTTCATTCTATTCAATTTATTTTTATATTACTTAACTTATTATTATATAAATAATACCTGTAAACATTCTTGTTGTTTAAGATTTAAACAATGTAGAAACATTAAGAAGAGCCCAACCCAAACATATTTCCTTACATAAGTAAGATCATGCTATGCATATCCCTTTGAAACTTTATTACTTAACACTATGACTTATATATTGTTACATTACAATACAAATATTTTGGGGGAAACATATTTCAAAGGGTCTTATTTTTCTGTGAACAGAGACACTAACTGCCATTTTGTTCTCAATTTTTTTAAGGAAATTTGTACAGAGCCTTTAAAGATAATAATAATGTTTCTCTCTAGAGCAAAGGACACTTTGTTTGTTTGTTTTTCACTGTTTGGTATGATAAAGATAATGTCTCCCTCCAGGGAACATTTCAAGCAGGTTTGCTTGCAACTTATTTTAAAAGATTCTGGTTCCTGAACTTGCACTTTCAGGTGTGACACAAATCCACTATATGCACTTCATCCACCGGCGCTGCTCTGTGTTGCCCCTGTGGTACTTGGGGTCAAGGGCAACAGACAAGAAGTTTATGATGCTTGCTATATTGTGAGTAATCGAGTCCTTTGTCTCTGACCCTGAAGTTTCATGTCTTTTGCCAGTACCCATGAAACTATAGTCGGCTAACTTCTTAGATGGCACATAGTAGGATCTCAGACCTTTAACTGTTTTTTACAGCTTTTGATGATAGACATAGGACATAGGACATAGGACACTGATAGAGAAATGGCTTTCTGGAAGAGAAAGGATGAGACTCTTGCAAGTCAGGTTTGAGATATGAAATGACTATTTGAGATTCGATAGTACATGTTGTTGCACAGATGACAAAGACAAGTAGTAAAAGACCAACATGGTCCTACCTGTTACTGAGTGTTTAGAGACTGATAAATAAGTGATAATATTGAAATAAGTCACCAAAATGGTATTTTTATTGTCCCTATTCCCCTCCAGGAGGGAGGAAGAATGGATTTTATCACTACAATGGAACAAAAATCCCCAGACCCCAGCTGAAAAGCAATGTGGTTATAGCAACTGAGTCAGGAGATCTCCAAAGGTGAAATAAATGATGTCAACAATGAAATATAGAATTGTGGGTGGATCTAAAGCGTTAGAAGTTCATTTAGTTAAGCCATGAGCACTTGCCCACTTCTCGAAAATGACAGTGTCTTCTATACTTACATGCAGCCATTCCTTTCTTCCATGTCCCCTCTTTCCTCCTTCCCCTTTTACTGTAGCCTTAGTTTCTTCAAGTGCAAAGATAATTAAGCATGGAGCTTGACCTCAAGGAGAACCAAGGGCTATATGCACCCAAATAACTTGCCAGGGAACTTTAGAAAGGAGAAAGATTAAACCTTGGTATCTCTGTTGGATATAGGAACCCAACCCAACATCCTTCCTGATCAGGGTACCAGGGAAAGGGGGCTCAGATTCAAATGATAGATTTTTGACTGGGTTTACAAATAGGGAAGTGAAGCTAATATGACTTTATGTATGAGGTCCTTTTGGTTCATTTAATGTTACTCTTGCCTCTACAATTACATGTATAATAGAGATTGATGTTACATGCTTGTATTTCCTTTCCTCTTTTATCAGAGAAGATTATCCCAACTAGAAAAAAGCCAAAGATAGAGGAGGGCTAGTACATTTAGGGCCCATAATTCTATTGACACCTTTGAGCTATAAGTCTCTATGACTCATGATTTTTCCAATCAGACCATCTGAGAAAGGGAAAGTCTCCATGTGGAGACACCCTTGGGGTTTTGGATTCATCACTTCTTTTGAAAAACAGATAATAAGTTGCTATTGGGGCTTTTGTCAAAAAGGAGACCTGTGACTCTTCGGCCCGACAGTTCTTATTTTCCACCCACTTGGGTGAATCGAGTGACTTAATGACTAATAAGGTGAGGAAGCCTCAACATGATTCACTTTATAAATGGAAATAGTTTATTGAATAATGCAGTCAGCCTGGTCCCAGTAGAATCTTGCTTTTACATTAAAAAAGTGCCATCTATCTCTTTGGGGGAAAATTTATTGCTCACTCTGCCCCCTGAAGGAAAACTGCTGGTTCAGTGAAGCCCTGAAATCATAGTTTTCCCCAAATACCTGGGCCAGGTTCACTGATAGGCTAATCTGAAACAATAGTGTCCACTGGACTGTGGTAGCTGTTAAACCTCAACTCCACCTATATACAACTGAAAAATGGATATGATTACCCCATGCAGAAGACAAAACTCAAGTCTGTTCTCATGCCTCTGGTCAATACTCTTCTTGATGAAACTTGTTATATTTTTACTATCACCGGTGACCTAGCTGTTGAGTTGCCACTTAGAAAACTAGAGACTAGCAGATTAAAAACTTCCCTCTTTGGAGCTGCAAGCTATAGAAACAAATAAAGACTACTGAACAAACTGTGAGAGTCATGCATGTGATGCCATGTGAGGGTCCATTCTCTCATGAGACTGAAATGAAGCTGCTGTTTAAATCTGTACTGATCAGATTGCCAACAATGTTGCCTGAATCTGTCAGCATGGTGACACAACTGCCCTCATAGGCTGGGTACAAAATAAAGGACTCTATTTTTTTTTTGCAGAAACTACCACTGCATGCCAGACTTGTGTTCCCTGCCAAAAGTCAACTCGTTGTTTCATGGTGGGAGAATCCACATAGCACAGGTCACATTTCCCTGCCAACTCATAGTAGAATGACTACATGAACTTTTGAACTTTTCTCAAAGCTAAGTGTATTGCCTCATGGCTGTTTACAGTTTTTCAGACTATAGAGTTTCTGTTCCACTTTGATTAGATGATTCTAGTCATGCCATCATAGCCCTTAAAATTCATGTGTATCATATATTCTGGTTTCTAGATCATTTTCAGTCTGACAATAGTGTACTATTTTTATAACAAAAGTGACTCAACAATGTACTGTTGGATGTTTCATGCTTCTTGTCATCCATAGGTATCTATTATTGTTGACTTCCTCAAAAAATCATCTCAAAAAGATTTCTCAATCTTTTTTATCTCCTGATCTGCACATTTAGTAAGGCAGTTTTGTCACTAAAATCATCTTTTTCCACAGACATCATCTCTTCTCAGCAGCTTTCTGGAAAATAATCAGGACAAAAGGGGTGGGGAATCATTATAATGCCTTATATTGAAAACTCAGGATTCTGCCCTGACTGTTACTGAACATGGTATGTCATTCTCTCCTCCAGCAATAGACCTAGGTTGACATAATTGATGCACTCTCCAGGTGACAACCTAGGCAAAAAGGGTCTAGAGAATTCAAATGCAATTCTGATTAAATTTTATAAAAAATATCCTTGCTCCTCTTGCATCAGACTCTTCCATATGAAAGGAGATGATTTTTTAAAAGGGAAAGTATGGCTACAGGAATAGAATATACTGATATTGTGAAGATGGGGGGAGAGGAACACCTTATCTGCTGCAAGAGATGAGAGATGGAAAAATATTAATTATTTTTTTTTGTCTTTCAGAACCACCCCTGGAGTCTTTGTCATGAATGAAAATGCTCTTGTGCTGCTCTCCCAAATTCTTGCTTGCAGCATAAATTCAACTGATTAGTGGGTCTTCCATACCCTACTAGCTAGCTCCAACCATGAATTCATCACTATTCTCCTTGATCTTACTGAGAAGTCTATCAGAAACAAAAGGAGATGACTGCAGCTCCTATACTTCCCATACATAATCTCAGATGTTCATCTTTCTCAGTCATTCTGTTGGGTGGATGACTGCCACCTTGCTGATGATAGGCATAAAGCACAGGTTTAACTGACTGCCTTTAGGCAGACACTTCAAAAACAGTTCAATTTTTAAACTGCATTTTAGAATGTTAGGGTTTGCCAATTGGCAAACAGGCCACACTGGAAGCACTATAAACCTGCTCTCTGATTAAGTAGACCCCACTGGTAGAGCCTAACCCATTTTAAACAATAATTTGTTTCTATGGACATCATATATACCCTCTGTACTTCTTGTGTGAAAGCCTGGCATTAACTTGCTTCTCTGCAGAAAACATGATGATTTGTAGGGATGATTATAAGAGGACTTCAAATATTAAGGAAACAGTGCCTTGGCCCTGGAAGGCATGCAAGTCAGTCTCAAATCACTGGACAAGACTATTATAAAAGATAGAGTTATCCTAGATTTCTTCTTTATGAACCAAAGTGTTTTCTACACAATCACATCCTTTTGTAACTGTATTAATACTTTGGGACAATTAGAAAGGTCAATTAAAAAAGTACTTCAGAGTAAATACACCTGACTTTCTATTAGGGACTGGATGTTTGTGTCTCCCCTGCCCCCAAAATTCATATGTTGAAGTCCTAACCCTCAGTGTGATAGTATTTGGAGATAAGGCCTTTACAGAAGTAATTAAGTTTAAATGAGATCCTAAGGGTGAGGCCCTGCTCTGATAGGACTAGTGTTCTTATGAAAAAGATACCAGAGAGCTCATGCTCCTGCCCTCCCCCACAACCTGACACAAAACACACACAGAGGAAAGACCATGTGAGAACTCAGCAAGAAAGTGGCCATCTGCAAACCAGGAAGGGAGCTCTTACCAGAAACCAAATTGATTGGAACATTGATCTTGGACTTCTAGCCTACAGACTACGAGAAAATAAATGTCTGTCATTTGAGTCATTTAGCCTGTGGTATTTTGTTATGGCAGCCTAAGCAGACTAAGACACTTTCTAATGTAGATCCTGAATGGGTTATGCTATTTGCTTAACTGTTTGGATTTAGGAATTTGAGACTGGGGAAAGCACATAATTGAAGGCAATACTGCATGTTGGGTTCATCTTTATGCTTGGAACCCTATTTATAGTAACCTTAATTAAATTCTATATATGACAAGTTAATCCTATCCCTGTTGGTCAAATTAACCAAAGTAGTGGCATATTCATGGGGAAATTTGACAGATTCCAAAATGGTGTAGAAATGAGAGATGGATATTGTTGGGGGTATAATTTTCCATGGGTCTCTTGTTCTACACAACTCGAAGGCAGAAGTATTAACTGCTTTTTGTTCAGAATGACTTTTTCAAGAATTTGTGTAGAAAAAACAGCTTTGGAAGATAGAGATGTCTCCCTTTGGGGTGGGGGTGGGGGACGAGGGGAGAAGGTATGTTCACTGTCCACTATAATAAAATAATAAACATAACATTTCCCTCCAGGGCGAATTTCCAGCAAATTTTCTTACAACCCATTATATAAGATCCTAGTCCCTAAACTCCAGATTCCTCCTCTGTGACACAAGCCTACTATATGTGTAGCATCCAAGCTAGACTCTCTGTACCACCTCCTTAGTCAGGGGAAACTATATGAACATGAATTTCTTGATGCTTGCTGTGCCATGAATAATAAAATTATTTGACTTTGACCCAGGAGTTTCATGTCTTCTGCCAACACCGGTGGAACATTAAGTCATCAACTTCTAAGGAGGGTAAAATCTCAGACACCTGACAGTTTTTGACAGCAGTTTCATCTCATTCTTTCTAAGGGCTGCATATTTGTATGTAAAAATATTATTTAATTGGCTACTTGTTTGGGAAAATTAGGGTGTTTCAAATATTTTTCTGCTAAAACAATACTTCAGTGAATATCTTTATCTGTATGTCTTTAAATGCATGAGTGCTTTTCTGCTGGACATTTTTTTTGTAACATAAATGTTGTTCTTTTTAAATATATTCATTTATATGCCAAAAAAACCACTGTAATCATTTACATATCTGACAATACTTTGTGAGAGTACCCCTTTACTTATAGATGAAAAATACTATGTTGTTTTAATTTTAATTTCCTGATTATTAGTGAGAATGATTTCCTTGTCATGTTTATTGATGGTTTGTATTTCTTTTAAAAATATTCTTTTCATGTACATGACAAATTATCCATCAGGTAGTTTTATTTTTTATTGAATTATAAAAACTCTTTATATATGGACTTTAGTTCCCTTTGTTATACATTATGAAAATATACAAATATAATTTGTTATTGAGTTATGCTGATGGTGTTTAAGTCATACAGAGATTTTAAAATTCTACAGTCCAATTAGTCAATCTTTTCCTTTATGGTTTATAGATTTTCTGTCTTGTTTCAAAATGCCTTTGTTACTAAGGTTTTCTCCTTTATACCATTGTAATTTCTTCTAATAACTCTCAATTTTTAAACCTATCATTTATTGCAACAGACCACAGCCACATATCCTCTGTAAATATGTACCATGTGAGAAGTTAACTTTACAATTACTATATACTCAAAATTATATTATTTCTAATCTGTTAAATACCATCTGCTACTTCTCTACTTTCAGTTAATAGTCCCTGTTTATTTAAAGGTAAAATATGACATTCTTTATGAATTCATACAACACACTTTCATCAGGACAATGACAATATGTTTTCTCTTTCATAGAGATATACCTAAATTGACCCAGAATCTATGTTGCAACTATTTTTAGGTGAGCATTATATAGCCCAGGGAGGTGATGATTCTTGCCCAAGGTCATAAAAAATAATTTTGCATGAGACTAAAACCCATAGTCTCAGTTATATTTGTGTCTATATGTATGTGTGTGTTTTCTCACTGAGCCATGTTGACTCTTAATTGAGGCCAAAAAGAAAATGTTTATTAAAAATGTGTGAAAGTTGCAGAAGAAAGATTTTAATCAAAATTATATATTTAATATCTCAACTTCCGTTACCCAGCTGGAATCTGAATTCTTCCTCATTCTACCGTTTTGGATGAAAGCAGCTGCTTATGATGACATAGGCAGTCTTCTCCAGCCTTCTGCTTCAGGCAGCAGTTTATGCCTTTCTCTTTGAAATTATCTAGTACCATTTTAAGCATTTTCCTCTTTCCTCTAGGCACATGCAAAACCAGGATAAGGATAACAGCACCTGTCCTCAAGATTAAGTAAGTTTTTACACTGTTTCTTGATTATTTGAGGACCAGCAGATTAAGAAGGTAAGAAGAGAAGTTTGTAGCTAGTTTAGATCAATATTTAAACAAACAGATGAAAAGTGGTCAATGTTTACAGTGTAGAGGGGGAAAGGAGCACTTGGGGAGCAATAGAGGTATTTCACATCAAAAATGGTTCCACATTGAGAAGGGAAATACCAGGCAGCTAAAGGATTTAGATACCTGGGTAATAGACACCATAGAGAGTACATGGTGGGTAATAGACACAATGGAGAGAGTATTCCTGTGCTAGGTCGGTCAAAGAATGTGATGTGTTCTGGATTTTCTTGCTGCACTAATTCCTCTGAGGATCTTTTCTGCCCACTTGACCTCATAAGACTTAATTCTAAAGCAATCTTCTCCTGTTCTCCTAGTCTGCTTGCCATTCTTCTAACCTGTTCCCACTCAGAAGAGTCTGTTAATACTCTCTATTGCTGATGTTCTTATAATGTATGGAAAGGCAGACATCTCTGAAAATTTCCTCAAAGAAAATTAATTTGGCTGGAAACAGACAATAAAAAATAGGGAAGTCCAGGGACATAATATTAGAAAGAAGATTTCAGTGATGCCAGAGAAGAAAAATGCAAGTCTATCACAGAACATAGGAAGGAATTCCATCCAAAGAATAGAAGAGTAAAAACCTTCCAAAATACATGCGCATATGCATACACACACACACACACACACACACACACACACACACACACACACACCAAGTCGATGGGAAGAAAAACTAATGTGTTGGGATAGTAGAACTCTAGATTTAATAATTTACTCCTGTAGAAGATGTACTTATTCTTAAAAACAATAATATAAATACCCTTGTTAATAATGTGAAAAATGTCTGCATACTGTAAGCCTAAGCCACATTATGAAATAGGTGATGTCATTTGCACTTTCTTATTTCACTTGTAAGTGCTCATTACCCTCAAACTTAGGCCTATTTTTTTAAGATTTATTTATTTATATTAGAGAGAGAGAACATGTGAGTATGAACAGAGTGGGGGAAGGCAGAGATAGAGAGAAATTCTCTAGCAGACTCCCCACTGAGTGTGAAGCTCCACAAAAGTCTTGATCCCAGGACAGTAAGATCATGACATGAACTGAATCAGGAGTTGGATGCTTAACCAACTGAGCCACCCAGACACCCCACTTTGTCCTAATCTTATAGGTCCCAGCCCTCATCTGGATACCAGCTATTCTGCATTATAGTACCATAGGATTATGCCCTTCCTCAAGCATCGTATACTTTACAAATTCCTGCTCAACATTCAAAAGCCAAATTCTCTATGAATACATCCTTACCCTCCTCTCTTCATAGACAGTGCTATTATTTCCTGGTTCTGAGCTCACCTACAAGTTCTGAGTTTCTATTAATACACTAATAGAACTGTGCTGTAACTATTTGTCACCTTCTTTGTCTCTTCCAATAGACTGTGTGCTCTTTTTTTGGCAGCAGCCATATATATATACGGCAATCCCAAGACCTATGGCTACACCTGACAAAGAGTAGAAACTCAATAAATGTTTAAAGGAATCATTATCTATTCTTATTACCATTACTTATTGTTTGGATTTTTTTCATTCTTCAGTTTTGTCCCCCAGAGATGCTATAGACTAAGAACACTGATCTTCTCTAACATGCAAATTGGTGTAGTATAGCCTGAAAAATTGGGCATCTGCTTCTGTATAGCTTATTTTTTTTATAAAGGGCACTTTATCATTATATCTGAGAACATCTAAGCCTTCTTCCTCTCTTCTTTCCATTATACTCTTTTCTTTAACTTCTCACTTCCTGAATCACTAGGTATATTATACCAACTACTTGATCACTAAATGTGTATTGTGATGACAAATAATAACAGCACTTTTCCATTTTATTGTATGTTTATATTTCACATTATAGTCCAAGGTTTGAAAATGAATGCATGTTGTAGAAAGACCTGTTGCAAAAATATTTTAACTGTGTTGATCTATCATGCGAATTGCATGAGAAATATCTAATAAGATGTGTTATTAAGTATTTTTACTACATTGAAGAAAATAAAAATATGAAATTACTGTTCTGATTAAGGAGTAAATGACTTTTATTCTGGAGGCTAAGGGGAAAAACACACTGTTAAGGAATTGTTGCCATTATCAACTCTTTCTTATAGCACTGGGTATAGTGAAGTACAGAAGGTTCTGATATACATATATTTTTGCATGACTATACTGTTCATACCTGCTTTCCTGATTTTCAAAATGTATGCAAATACCTAGGGAGACCATGCTTCAAATTCATTCATTTCTTGGAAAAAAGAAGGAGTGAAGATGGTGGAATAGTAAGAAGACCTTATTCTAGTCTTGTCTCTTGAACACAGCATGATAATTATCAAATCATTCTGGACACCCAGCAAATTTATCTGAGGACTGAGAGAACAAACTACACAACTAGAGGGAGAAAAGAGGCCATATAATGGACGGTAGGAGGTGTGGTGATGTGACTTGGGGGAGAAAAGAAATGGGTGCTGTGGAGGGTAGGGAGCTCTGAACACAGAGAGAGGAGAGAGAGACCAAGAGAGAGATAGGACAGCACACATGGGATTGCACAAAACAAAACAAAACAAAACAAAACAAAAACATTTCCCGCAAATCACTGACTGGGAAAACAAGAAGGGCTGATTATTGCAAGTTTTTACTTGCAGTGGAGCTGAAAGTCTGAAGTTTTAGTAGTCCAAACCATTGCCAGGGTCGAGACTGACAGGCATAGGGGTGCTCATGTGGATAAGGAGGACAGCGGACAAGGGGCAGAAAACATGCTCTGAGGATCCCCTTGGATGCACTGGGAGAGACAGTTCCCTTTCTTGGAGTGCATTTGGGAGAGGCTGCACTGCCTCTCAAGGGACAAAAGTGCCAGCAGTCACCATAGAACTACCACATTCATTAACATATGAGCAGAAACACCTGCTGAGGGCAGCTAACCTGAATGTTGGCTTTTTGCTATGCTTTACCATAAACGTCAAGCCCCTGCATATTCTGAATCTGTTTTTCTGGGACAAAACTGTACCAGGCATAGCATGGTAAGACCCTCCTCAAGAGAATTAATCAGGTCTGTGCCATGCCAGGTCCCTAAAATTAGGATTTTTGAAATGCAGCCATGTGCCTGAGATAAAACACGGGAGCACTACGCTATCACCAGGCAGGTGAACAGTGTGGAAACAGAGTGAAGACAGGGATTGTACAGTAGCCTGGGACAAAGAGGGGAGATTACTTGCTCTTCTATGAGGGTTTCTTGAACAGCAGCAGGCATGAACTCCCCTCTTCAGGGAAAAGAATAGGTCATTTTTCACCCCTCCCATCAGCACAGATCGACTTCAGCAACTGGCACAGTGCACACAGTGGAGTCTTGAGCCACTTACACCAAATCTCCCAACAAACAAAAGTCCTTGGGCAGATGGTTTCCCAGGAGAATTCTACCAGACATTTAAAGAAAAGTCAATGCCTATTCTTCTCCAACTGTTCCAAAAAATAGGAATGGAAGGAAAACTTCCAAACTCATTCTAAAAAGCTACCATTACCTTGATTCCAAAACCATAAAAAGACCCCACTAAAAGGGGGATTTACAGACCAATATCTCCGATAAACATGGGTGCAAATATTCTCAACAAGATACTAGCAAATCAAATCCAACAGTACATTAAAAGAATTTTTCACCACAAGCAAGTGGGATTTATTCCTGGGCTGCAAGTGTGGTTCAATATTTGCAAATCAATCAATGTGATACACCACATTAATAAAAGAAAGGAGAACTGTATGATCCTCTCAATTGATGCAGAAGAAGCATTTGACACAGTACAGCGTTCATTCTTGATTAAAAACCCTCAACAAAGTAGGAATAGAGGGAATATACCTCAACATCATAAAGTCCATTTATGAAAGACCCACAGGTAGTATCATTCTCAATGGGGAAAAACTGAGAGTTTTTCCTCTACAGTCATGAACAAGACAGGGATGTTCACTCTGACCATTACTATTTAACATAGTGCTGGAAGTCTTAGCCTCAGCAATCAGACAATAAAAAGAAAGAAAGAAAGAAAGGCATCCAAGTCAACAAAGAAGAAGTCAAACTTTCACTATTCATCGATGACATCATACTGTACATAGAAAACCTAAAGGACTCCACCAAAAAGTTGCTAAAATTGATAGGTTAATTCAACAAAGTCACTGGACATAAAATAAACACAAAGAAGTCTGTTGCATTTCTATACACTGATCATGAAGAAGCAGAAAGAGAAATCATGGAATTGATGCCATTTAAAATTGCACCAAAAACCATAGGATATCAAGGAATAAACCTAATCAAAGAGGTAATAGATTTGTACTCTGAAAACTGTAAAACACTTATGAAAGCAATTGAAGAAGATACAAAGTAATGGAAAGATATTCTGTGTTCATGGATCAGAAGAACAAATATTGTTAAAATGTCTATAGTACACAAAGCAGTCTGCACATTTAATGAAATCCCTATCAAAATACCACCAGCATTTTTCACAGAGCTAGAACAGAACTAAAATTTGTATGGAACCACAAAATATCCCAAATAGCCAAAGAAGTCTTGAAAAACTAAAACAAAGCTGGAGGCATCACCAATTCTGGACTTCAAGCTATATTACAAAGCTGTAGTGATCAAGACAGTATGGTACTGGCACAAAAACAGACACATAGATAAGTGGAACAAAACAGAAAACCCAGAAATGGACCCACAAGTATATGGTCAATTAATCTTTGACAAAGCTGAAAAGATTATCCAATGGGAAAATGACAGTCTCTTCAAAAAATGGTGTTGGGGAAACTGGACAACAACATGCAGAAAAATGAAACTGAACCACTTTCTTACACCATATACAAAAATAAGTTTAAAATGGATGAAAGACAGAAGGAGTTAAGATGGCAGAGGAGTAGGGGACCCCTTTTTCAGCCGGTCCCCTGAGTCGAGCTGGATAGGTATCAGACCAGCCTAAATAACCACGGAATCAGCCTGAGACGCAGGAAGATGCCTCTGGATCTCTACAAATGAACATCTAGTGAGGTACGAGGCGGGGAGCCGTGAAACCGCACACAATAATCAGAAGATAAACGGAAGGGGGAGGGAGCCGCCGCGTTTGGGCTCCGGGAAGCAGCAGCCACCTGCACAGGGGAGCAGGTGGACTCACGGAGGGCACCTGCGAGAGAGTGGACTGGGACCGGTGAGCCGTGAACGCGCGCCACCAGGCATCTCCCGGAACACCGGAATCCCGGTGTGCTCACGGGATCCAGACTGAGACCGGGAGCTCCCGGAGCGCGCACGGGGCAGCTGGCGGCTGGCGGGCCACCTGCACGGGGGAGCTGGTGGACTCGCGGTCGGCACCACAAAACAGCAGACTGAGACCCTGAACCGGGTGCGCACGCCACCAGGCTTCTCACGAAACTCCAGAATCAAGGTGTGCTCACCGGGCATAGACTAAGACCGGGAGACCCGGGAGCGTGCGGGGCGGCCGGTGGCTGGCGGCATTAGAAACACAAAGGACAGAGACGCGCCAGCCCTGGAAGTGAGGGCAGGGACGCCGGGTTGGTGCACACATCCCGGGACGCTGCAGGGTTGAGCAGCACCAACAGTAACAGAGTTAAAGGGCCTAGAACATCAAGTGGAGAACGGGCCGAAGAATCCCTCTGTTCTGTGACAATGCAGCCTCTGCTGCTCTGACTCGAAGAGGACAAGCCGACCGCCAGGGAAAGCGCTAGAGAACAAAAGCCTGAAATACCGCTCAGAGAGGCCCATCCCCATCCTCCTCCTCGAGGGGACACGGAGACTCTAACCAAACAGGTTGCCTGAGTCTCGCGCGCAGGGCCCCTCCCCGAACACAGAAGGCAGGCTGAAAATCAAGAAACCTATAACCCGAGGCTCCGTGGCGCGCGTCATGGTGAGTGCCGTCTCCGGCTTAGGCGTGATCCCACGCTCAGAAAGAGTCCCTCATCGGGCTCCTCCGCTGGAAGCCTGCCTTCCTCCCACTCCCCCTGCTTCTTCCCGCTCTTGCAGACTGTCTGTCTCCTCAGATAAGTAAATAAATAAAATCTTTAAAGAAGAAGCCCACATCTCTAAGATCCCTTATAAAAACAAGGCATGGCCTGGGACCCAGTCAATAATTTGGGCTCATACAACACCGCAACCCTCTCCTCATTAGAATACAAGAAGGAGAAGCCCCCCCCAGCAAAGAAAAGCAGTGAGTCTGTGGCCTCTGCCACAGAAATAACAGGATATGGATGTAACCAAATTATCAGAAAAATTCGAGTAGACAATGGTCTAAGATAATGAGTAGACTTGAAAAAAATTAGGAAAATGTTACTGAGAATATAGAATCCCTGGCGAAATGAGCAAATTTGACAGAAATTAAAAATTCTATGAGCCAAATGCAGGCAAAACTAGAGGCTCTGACTGGCCACAGGTAGAAGAGCAAGGTAGTGAATTGGAGGATGGTAATAGAGGAAAAAAAATAGGAAACTTCTAAAAAATCTCATCGCCCACACGTGGCTACGGAGATTACTGACTCAACGAAACGATCCAATGAGAGTCATCGGCATCCCCAGGGTGGAGAAAACAGAAGGTCTACAAGAGATATTTGAACAAATTAGTGAAAACTTCCTAATCTAGCAAGGGAAACAAAAATTCGTGTTCCAAGAGGAGAGAGGACCCTCCCAAGCTCAACCATGACAGACCTACACCACTCCACGAACTGTCAAATTCGCAAATATTAGATCCAAGGATACAGTATTGAAAGCCGCCAGGGCAAAGAAATTTCTCACGTACAAGGCAAAGGCATCAGAATTACGTCAGACCTGTCTACACAGACCTGGAATGAGAGAAAAGGTTGGGGGAGCATTTATTCTTTCTTGAGAAAAACATGCAGCCAAGGATCCTTTATCCAAAAGGCTGTCATTCGAAATTGATATGAGAAATAAAAGCAATTTCAGTAATCGAAGTCAATAGCCAATTTCGTAAACGAAACCAGCCTCACAGGAGGTAACGGGGTTCTATAAAAGTAAAAAGGCCCCAAGAGTGATATTACAAAACAGAAAGTCACAGCCAATTACAAACAAAGACTTTACTGACAACATGGCAGAATTAAAAGATATCTCTCAGTACTCAGTCTTAACATTAATGGTTTAAATTCTTGCTTCAAACACCACAGGGCTGCAGATTGATAAAAAGAAATGACCATCCCATTTGCTGTCTACAAGAGACTCATTTTTAACCCAAAGATGCATTCAGACTGACAGTAAGGGGGATGGAGTACCATCTTTCACGCAAATGGACCTCAAAAGAAAGCTGGGGTAGCATTCTCTATATCAGATAAACTGGATTTAAACTACAGACCATAGTTAGAGATGCAGAAGGGCACTATATTATCTTTTAAAGAAGTATTCAACAAGTGGATATGAAATATAAATATATATGCCCCCAGGAAGGAGCAGCAAGATACACAAGCCAACTCTTAACCAGAATAAAGAGACATATAAATAAAAATACATTAATAGTAGGGGACCTCAACACTCCACTCTCAGAAATAGACAGAACACCCTGGCAAAAACTAAGCAAAGAATCAAAGGCTTTGAATGCCATACTGACGCGAGTTGGACCTCTTAGATATATATAGAACACTACACCCCAGAACCAAAGAATACTCATTCTATTCTAATGCCCATGGAAATTTTTCAAGAATAGACCATGTTCTGGGACACAAAACAGGTCTCAGCTGATACCAAAGATTGAAATTATCCCCTGCATATTCTCAGACCACAACGCTCTGAAATTGGAACTCAACCACAAGGAAAAATTTGGAAGAAACTCAAACACTTGGAGACTAAGAACCATCCTGCTCAGGAATGACTCGATAAATCAGGAAATCAAAAATCAAATTAAACAATTTATGGAGACCAATGAGAAAAATACAACAGTCCAAAACCTATGGATACTGCAAAGGCGCCTATGGGGAAATACATAGCCATCAATGCCTCACTCAAAAGAATAGAAAAATCTAAAATGCAGTTTTTATATTCTCACCTCAAGAAGCTGGAACAGCAACAGAGGGACAGGCCTAATCCACGCACGAGGAAGTAGTTGACCAAAATTAGAGCTGAAATCAATCAAGCAGAAACCAGAAGTACAGTAGAGCAGATCAACAGGACTAGAAGCTGGTTCTTGGAGAGAATCAATAAAATTGACAGACCACTGGCAACACTTATCCAAAAGAGAAAGAGAAAGGACCCGATTATTAAAATTATGAATAAAAGGAGAGTGGTCATACAACACCATTTGAAATTGGAAGGATTATTAGAAATTTTTATCAACAGCTATATGCCAATAAACTAAGCAATCTGGAAGAGATGGAATCCTTCCTGGAAACCTATAAACTACCAAGATTGAAACGGGAAGAAATTGATTCCTTAAACAGGCCAATTAATTATGAAGAAATTGAGTCAGTGATAAACAACCTTCCAAATAACAAAACTCCAGGCCCGGACAGTTTTCCTGGGGAATTCTACCAAACATTCAAAGAAGAAATAATACCTATTCTCCTAAAGCTATTTCAAAAAATTGAAACAGAAGGAAAGCTACCAAACTCATTCTATGAGGCCAATATTACCTTGATCCCCAAACCAGGCAAAGACCCCCTCAAAAAGGAGAATTACAGACCGATTTCCTAATGAATATGGACCCCAAAATCCTCAACAAGATACTTGTAATAGAATCCAACAGTTCATTAAAAGGATTATCCACCACGATCAAGTGGGATTCATACCTGGGATGCAAGCGTGGTTCAATATTCACAAATCAATCAGCGTGATACATCATATCAACGAGAAAAGACTCAGGAACCATATGATCCTCTCAATCGATGCCGAAAATGCATTTGACAAAATACAGCATCCTTTCCTGATTAAAACCCTTCAGAGTGTAGGAATAGAAGGTACATTTCTCAGTCTCATAAAAGCCATCTATGAAAAGCCTACTGCAAATATTATTTCAATGGGGAAAAGCTGAAGCCTCTTCCTTAAGATCAGGAACACGACAAGGATGCCCACTCTCGCCTACTATTATCATACATGTACCTTGGAAGTCCTTGCACACAATCAGACAACAAAAAGGGATCAAAGGTATTCAAATCGGCAAAGAAGAAGTCAAAATGTTTCTCTTAGATGACATGATACTCTATATGGAAAACCCAAAAGAAGCCACTCCCAAACTATTAGAAGTTATAGAGCAATTCAGTAACGTGGCGGGATACAAAATCAATGCTCAGAAATCAGTTGTCTGTCACACGAATAACGAGAACGAAGAAAGAGAAATTAGGGAATCCATCCCATTTACAATAGCACCAAAACCATATGCTACCTTGGAATTAACTTAACCAGAGATGTAAAGGACCTTTATTCTAGAAACTATAAATCACTCTTAAAAGACATTGAGGAAGACATAAAATGATGGAAAGATATTCCATGCTCATGGATCGGAAGAATTAACATAGTTAAAATGTTCATGCTACCCAGAGCAATCTACACTTTCAATGCCATCCCGATCAAAATACCGAGAACGCTTCAGGAACTGGAACAAATAGTCCTTAAATTTGTATGGAACCAGAAAAGACCCCGAATCTCCAAGGAACTGTTGAAAAGGAAAACAAAGCTGGGGGCATCACAATGCCAGATTCTCGAGCTGACTACAAAGCTGTGATCACAAAGACAGCATGGTACTGGCACAAACAGACACATAGACCAATGGAACAGAATAGAGAGCCCAGAAATGGACCTCGGCTCTTTGGGCAACTAATATTTGATAAAGCAGGAAAAACATCCGGTGGGAAAAAGACAGTCTCTTCAATAAATGGTGCTGGGAAAATTGGACAGCTACATGCAAAAGAATGAAACTTGACCACTATCTCACACCATACACAAAAATAAACTCCAAATGGATGAAAGACTCGATGAGACAGGAATCCATCAAAATTCTAGAGGAGAACATAGGCAGCAACCTCTACGACATCGGCCAAAGCAACCTTTTTCATGACATCCCCAAAGGCAAGAGAAACAAAAGATAAAATGAATTTATGGGACTTCATCAAGATTAAAAGTTTCTGCACAGCCAAGGAAACAGCAGAAAAACTAAGAGGCAGCCCACGGAATGGGAGAAGATATTTGCAAATGACACTACAGATAAAAGACTGGTATCCAAGATCTACAAAGAACTTCTCAAACTCAATACACGAGAAACAAATAAACAAATCAAAAAATGGGCAGAAGATATGAAAGACACTTTTCCAATGAAGATACAAAATGGCTACAGACACATGAAAAATGTTCAAAATCATTAGCCATCAAGAAATTCAACTCAAAACCACACTGAGATACCACCTTACGCCTAGTTAGAATGGCAAAACAGGCAAGGCAAACAGGATGTGGAGAAAGGGGATCCCTCCCACATTGTTGGTGGGAATGCAAGCAGGCAGCCACTCTAAACAGTGTGGAGGTCCCTTTAAAATTTGAAAATTGAGTACTCTATGACCCAGCCGGCACTACTGGGTGTTTACCCCAAAGATCAGACGGGTGACGAGAAGGGCCATATGCACCAATGTTCATAGCCAGCAATGTCCACAATAGCTAAATCGGGAAGGAGCCGAGATGCCCTTCAACAGATGACTGGATTAAGAAGTTGTGGTCCATATATACAATGGAATAGTTACCTAGCAATCAGAAAGAACGAGTTCCTCAACATTTGCTACAACATGGACGGCACTGGAGGAGATAATGCTAAGTGAAATAAGTCAAGCAGAGAAAGACAACTATCATATGATTTCTCTCATCTATGGAACATAAGAACTAGAATGATCAGTAGGGGAAGAAAGGGATAAAGAAAGGGGGGGGTAATCAGAAGGGGGAATGAAACATGAGAGACTATGGACTATGAGAAACAAACTGAGGGCTACAGAGGGGAGGGGGGTGGGGGAATGGGATAGGCCAGTGATGGGTAGTAAGGAGGGCACATATTGCATGGTGCACTGGGTGTTATACACAACTAATGAATCATCGAGCCTTACATCGAAAACCGGGGATGTACTGTATGGTGACTAACATAATATAATAAAAAATCATTATAAAAAAAATAAAAAAATAAAAAGTCTAGTCCAAAAAAATAAAATAAAATAAAATTGATGAAAGACATAATGTGAGACAGGAAACCATCAAAATCCTAGAGGAGAACACAGGCAGCAACCTCTTTGACATTGGTCATAGCAACTTCTTAACTAGACATGTCCCTGGAGGCAAGGGAAACAAAGCAAAAATGAACTATTGGGACTTCATCAAAATAAAAAAGCTTCTGCACAGCTAAGGAAACAATCAACAAAATAAAAGGCAACCTATGGAATAGGAGAATATATTTGCAAATGACAGATCTGACAAAGGGTTATTATCATATATATACACACACACACAATGGATTATTACTCAGCCATCAAAACAACAAAATCTTGCTAATTGCAATGATGTGGATGGAGCTAGTGTGTACTATGATAAGTGAAATAAGTCAATCAGAGAAAGACAAATACCATATGATTTCACTCATATGTGGAATTTAAGAAACAAGACAGATGAATATAGAGGAAGAGAAAGAGAGGGAAGCAAACCATCCGATCCTCTTAACTATAGAAAACAAACTGAGGGTTGATGGAGGGGAGATGGGTGGTGGATGGGCTAAATGGTTGATGTGTATTAAGGAGGGCACTTGTCGTGTTGAGCACTAAGTGTTACATGTAAGTGATGAATCACTAAATTCTACTCCAGAAACCAATATTATTCTATATGTTAACTAAATAGAATTTAAATTAAAATTTGAAAAATTAAACCATAGAGTTCTTGGTAATGGTAAAATCGTGGGTGCTTAAGTAGCCAGAGTTGGCCATGAGCTATATTATGAATTAGGTGATGACATTTGCAACTTTTCTATAACCATTGTGAGTATTCACTACTTTCGTACTTTAGATGTCTTCTGTGTCCCATTTTTCCAGGGTATGGTTCTTATCTCCATTATGGTGACAGGGGATGATTTCCTAAAATGTGTTTCTCACAGTGAGGTTTATTGACTCTTTACACCAGAGTTATTTCTAAGGTTTCTGTTAAAATGTAACTCCCTGTGTCTAACCTCAGAACTACTGAATCAGAAGGTCTGGAGGTGTGATACAAAATCTTCCTCTTTAATAGGTTCTTCAGGTAATTCTGATTCAAAATACCATTTGTGAACTACTGACATGATATTTTCCTTCCTCACTTAATAAATACCTAAAGGAGTCAACCCATAGTGTTAGATTTACAGGACCATGGCCCAAAATGGAGGAAACAGTCCTTTGGGGAAATAGGTGATCCTTTCCATTATCTCACAAAGCTATCTAATCATATAAAATTATTTCATGCTTCTTATAATCAAAGTACTATGTTAAGCACACAAAATACACTTGTTTATAATGCTCAAACACGTACCCTTGTGTCCCTCTAGGAGCTGAAAAGATAAATATGCTCCTATATGAAGATGGAAGAGTTTTAATGTAATGATCTTCCTGTGGCCCTAAGAAATTACCAGTCTCACTATGCTTCCAAGTAGGTGATATAAAATCCACTATTGCAAAAATCATCATTTTTGGTAAGCATTCCCCAATATTTGACTGGCTTATTGATAATCACCCTATACAACAGACAGCTTTCTTTAGTTAATTAGGATTATGTTTTACAAGCAGCCAGTCTTAGAGAGGTCACCAGAGAATGACATTGTTCAAGTTTTATAAGTGTTTTAATGAGTTTGGGTTTATAAATGAGTAAGCATTTGGTTTCATCCTATTTAAAAATAATACAAGTGAACAAATAATGACATGCACTATGATACAAAACTTTGGAGACTTGACTGCTTGTTCATTTATGGAATGAAGCAAACTTTAATTATCTGGGGGAGAAATCTTGCTCCTTTCTGCAGGTACTCTTTGGCTCACTTTTGTAAAACATGTCAGAGAACTTCTGTTCAGGTAAGTGTACTCAATTTTAGTAAGAGACTTAGATTCCATCATGATTCAGTTGATTATTAACACATATCTGCTTACATCTAAAAAACAATTTAGATTAGCTTCACTCTTACTTGCCAGAAAGTACTACCTAAAAATGTCTATCATGAAATATATGTCAAAACTTAGATGAGGGAATATCTCTGGAAGATTGCCTGAAAGAACTAAAGGCAATCCATTCCTCTAGATAATCTTCAATTTTATTTTGGGTTAAGCCAGACCTGACACTATTGCTTGCTCTATTACCCACTTCATCTAGTCCCAAACATAGGTAAAATTTCTTTTATGTGATTAAGTTAAGCATAATGACATAATACCAGTGTTATACATTGAAAGATATTATAAAACACCTTAGTGGTGTTTGTTGTTTTATTTAAAATTGTTGAGGACATTATTCACTACATTATACACTATGATATATATGAGGATCACAATAAAATTTTCAATCTGGTTATATTTTTGAAAATTATTTTAATTCTGTTATTTTTTTTTTTTTTTAGTTTTTATTTAAATTCCACTTAGTTAACATAGAGTGTAATATTAGTTTCGGGTGTACAATTTAGTGATTCAACACTCACATCCAACACCTGGTGTTCATCTCAACAAGTGCCCTCCTTAATCCTCATCACCTATTTAACCCATCACCCCCCCACCACCTTCCCTCTGGTAGTCATCAGTTTGTTCTTTAAAGATTCTGCTTCAGTGATATGATGAGCACACGGTGATATACTCAACTAATGAATCATTGAACATTATACCAAAAACTACAGATGTACTATACCTTGGCTAATTGAATTGGAATTTTAAAAAAGGGGAAAAATCTGCTTCCTGATTTGCCCCTCTTTCTCTTTTTTCCCCGTATGATCATTTGATATATATATATATATATATTCCATTCATCAGTTGATGGACATTTGGGCTTTTTCCGTAATTTAGCCATTGCAGATAATGCTGCTATAAACTTTGGATATTTATAGCATTTATTGCAGGTAATGCTGCTATAAACATTTAATTTGTGTATACTCATGTATATACTCAAAGTATCCTTTTGAATTAGTCTTTTTGTATTCTTTGGGTAAATACCCAGTAGTGCAATTGCTGAATCATAGGGTAGTTCTATTTTTAACTTTTTGAGGAAACTCCATACTGTTTTCCAGAGTGGCTGTGCCAGTTTACATTCTTATCAGCAGTGCAGGAGGGTTTTCCTTTCCCAACATCCTTGACAATCTTAGTGTTTTGTTTTTGTTTTTGTTTTGCTTTTATGTCTTGTTTTGTTTTGTTTTTATTAGCTACACTTCTACACTTCATGTAACAGGTTATGTTTCTTTCTGTACTTCACAACATGCAATTTGGTATGAATCTCACCTCCGGATTAATTTTACTTTACTAAACTTTTTAATCCCTTCACCATGATTTCCTCATTTATTTGAGGAAAGTCTTGTTGCACTGTTCATATTTGTGTATACTCAATATATTCTGCAAAATGGCAGCATATGAATAAACATAATAACCATAAAACTGATCTCAAAGAAAAGCAAGTTTTTTTTTTAATGGTTCTGAAATTTCTTGGTATAGAAAAATGCACAGAACAGTTTACCATATCATCAATTCTCTGGGCATCTAAATAGGCCAAATGTGGAGAAATACTATTGATTTTCTAGTTTCATCTTAAATCTTCAAGAGTATGCAAAGATTACTGTATTGCCATACTTAGATAAGACTTGAAGACTAGGAATTAACCTTAACTAAGAATTTTCTTTATTTGTTATATCTCCTAAGAAGATTAGTTGAACAAACCACCTATGTGGGGTTGTTGTTTTCATGTACAAAATTGGATAGTTCAGTTTTCTAACACTCATCAATGTGTGTTTTAGACATACCTGAAACTTAGCTTAGCTATGTGCAATTTGTTACCAAAGTCTAATCAATAATATTGTTAAATGCTTCCTCTTAACTTCCTGGGGAAATAACCACTTTCTCCTAGGTCCACTTTCTTATTGCAACTACTTATGGGAACTTCTGACATAAGATAGAGAGACTACTGGCCAGTCACGATTGCTAAAGGGAAAATGATTCCCATAAGTAGTGTGATGTGAAGACATAAAGCATAAATATTATGGTAGAGACTAAATTAGGACTAAAACTTCCTCTGCAAATCTCTTGTTGTGTCTCAGCATGAGATCAAGTCTGTTATACATGCAGGTTGCCCAATGTTTTCTAAATTAGTGTTTTTCCTTTTTCATATGAATTCCTAAAAGTAGTTAACCCATTACTGGTCATTTGATCATTTTTTCTCTAATTATATGGAAAAAATGCTTTCAATTCTTCCACAAAATATTGCATCTTGGAAATGGGGTCTAAGATGGTGGCATGGTAAGATCCTGAACATACCTCCTCCTATGAACACACCAAATTTACAGCTACATGTGTATCTTTTGCCTCTAAATAAAGATCTGTAAAACCAGATAACTGTTTCCCCAAACAAAGGATAAAAGGACCACATCAACACGAATAAGAGAGGCACAGGTACAGTTTTGCAAAACCCCCAGCCTAGTGCAGTGACACACAATAGGGAGAGATACCACCAGTCCAACACTTCTCTTGGATGACTGAAATATTAGTGCCCCCACATCAGGCAATCCAGTTCTTGGGATCTACACTGGAGAGACAAGCTCCCAAAAACATATGACTTAGAAAACCAATGGGGCTGACATCCAGGAGATCCAAAGTGCTATAGGCTATAGGAAACAGATTCTCCATTTAAGGGGCTAGGATACGGTCTCACTCACCTCAGGATCCAGTGCAAAATCACCAATTTGAAAAGTGCCTGCGCCATATGTGAATTAGATTTATTTGCTGGTCTGGGGACATCTGCTGGAGGGATAGGGGATGGTTGAAGCCTTCTCCAAAGATGGAGGTGCTGATGGATTTCATTTTTCCCTCTCTGCCTGCTTGCACAGGCATGGCACCCTTCTGCTGTTTCACCAGAATGGACAAGGATGAGAAATTGTGGCACTGTCCTGTTGCCTTGCAGAACATGAGAAATTGAAATAATCCTCATATCTCTAGCTGGGGTAGGCAAGCACAAAGTCACAGCATTCTCCTGTTACCTGGCTAAAAAGGGCAAGTGCAACTGGTTGTGACACTCCCCACACCCTGGCTGGGAGTGGCAAGTGAAAACAGTCATGGCATTATCCCACCCTCAACCTCATGCCAGTGTGTGCACAAAGTGGGCATTCTCCTACAACTTCATTGAAGTTTTTGGGCATGCACAGAAAAGACATTTTCCTGCTGCCTTTCTGAAACTTGCAAGTCTGATTCACCTCTTACATTCTCCAGCTGCCTTGCTAAAGCCAGTGATGTATGAAAACCACAGGGAGGGGAACCCTTGTTTGCCTAGACTTGGTAGCCAGGGGGGCTGGTGTTCATAGCTCCAGGATACTATAACAATTGGAAAAATAGTTGCTATCAGGCCAACATGCATAGGGCACTGCACAGACAGCAGAATGAAACAAATACCCAGTATTCCTGCTTAAAAAAAGGCCTATTTACTTAACCTGGAGCTTCAATCTAAGGGATAGGTTTTAGGTTTCCCACATATCTAGAGGCAAGGAGGAACTCCCAGGGAATATAAGCAAGGAGACACCATTCTTATCTACTCCCTTGGCCTCACTGCAACTTGATAAGACCTCTCAGAAAGAAGCTTATACACTCATTTGGAGCCTTGATTTTTGCAACTGTCACCCAGTGGACACCTCGAGATCTTTCAGTCTGGAGGAGAGCAAGGTTTATGATTGCAGCCCCATAGGACTGCATATATTGAATATTTTAAAAGCTGCTCCCTGGGGGTCTAGATTCCAATCAGCCTGAAATAAGTGCTAAATGAGATTCCTCCCCTTAGAACACTGACAGATCTTGGCACACTCTCAACAATGGACACATAGCAAGAATAAGTCATGTTGTTTAGACAATCACAAAGGTTTGAGAGACAACCAAGAACTAGAGCAAAGGTGAATGAGATGGATCATCAGCCACATAAAGCCACTCTTTCAAGACAAAGAGAGGTAGCTGTTTTGCTTAATACATAGAAACAAACACAGAAAGTCAACAAAAATGAGGAAGCAGAAAAATATGTTCAAAATGAAATTAGAAGGCAAAATCTCAGAAAAAGGTGAATAATCTAACAGTTAAAGATTTCAAAGTAATTGTCATAAAGATGTTCACTGAATTCAAGGGGAGAATGGATGAACACATTAAGAACTTCAGTAAAGAAATAGAAAATATAAGAAAGTACCAAACAGAAGTCACAATAACTGAACTGAAAAAAAAAAACTAGAAGGGTTCAACAACAGGCTGGATGAAACAGAAGAATGAATCAATGAGCTGGAAGACAAACCATAAAACTCATGTAGACAAAGCAGAAAAAAAATAAAAAAGATAACTTATGTGACCTATAAGATAACATCAAGTGGAACAACATTTGTATTTTGAAGTCCAAGAGAGGAAGAGAAAGAGAAAGAGGCAGAAAACATATTTGAAAAGTTAATGGTTGAAAAATTCCATAACCTGGGGAAGAAATCAGACATCCAGGTCCAGGAATCCCAGAGAGTTTCAAATAATGAACCCAAACAAATCCGCACCAAGACATATTAAATGTCTTAATAATTAAATAAAGAAAGAATCTTAAAAGCAGCAAGAGAAAAGAAACTTCTTACACACAAGGGAAAACCCATAAACCTATGAACAGATTTTTTAGCAGAAACTTTGCAGGCCAAAAGGGAGCACTAAGTGCTAAAAGACAAAAGCTTCCAACCAAGAATATGTTATCCAGCAAAATTATCATTCAGAATAGAAAGAGAAATAAAGAATTGCCAGATAAGAAAAAACTAAAAAAAAAAAAAAGGTTAAAAAACAAAAGTAGTAAAATCAACTAAAACTACAATAATTAGTTAAGGGACACATAAAATACAAGTAAACTGTGACATCAAAAACAAAATGTGGGTGAGAGGAGTAAAAATGCAGAGTTTTAAAATATGTTCAAATTTAAGTTGCTATCAACCTATGTATATAAAAGTTTAATTTAGGTTGATAGCAACTTAAATTTGAACACACTGAGACAGAAAATCATAAGGAAACATTAGCTTTAAATGACATTAGACCAGATGGTCTTAATAGATATATACAGAACATTTTATCCCAAAGCAGCAGAATGCATATTCTTCTCAAGTGCACATGGAATATTCTCCAAGACAGATTGCATATGAGGCCACAAAACAAGTCTCAATAAATTCAAGAAGACTGAAATTGTATCAAACAACTTTTCCAACAATGGTATGAAAGTAAAAATCAATTATAAGAAGAAAAGTGGAAAAACACTAAATACATGGTGATTAAACTACATATTACTGAACAACCACTGGGTCATTGAAGAAATCAAAGGAGAAAAAAAAAACAATCTAGAGGGGCACCTGGGTGGCTCAGTCTGTTAAGGGTCTGCCTCCAGCTCAGGTCATGATCCCGGAGTCCCAGGGTCAAGCCTTGCCTTCGGCTCCTTGTTCAGTGGGGAGTCGTTTCTCCCTCTCCCTCTGCCCCTCCCCTCACTTGTGCTTTCTCTCCCTCATGCTCAAATAAAGAAACAGAATCTTTTTAAAAATCTAGAGACAAATGAAAACAGAAATATGACATACAAAATCTATGGAATGCAGCAGAAGCCATTCTAAAAGGAAGTTCATAGCAGCACATGCCTACCTGAAGAAACTAGAAAAATATCAAATAAGCTAATTTTACACCCTAAGGACCTAGAGAACAAAGAACAAACAAAACATAAAGTTAATAGAATGAAGAAAATAATAAATATAAGAGAGGAAATAAATGAAATAGAGACTAAAATGAAAAACTAAAAAAATCAATGAAACTAAGAGATGTTTCTTTGAAAAGATAAACAAAATTGATAAAATTTTAGCTAGATTCACCAAGAACAAAACAGAGGACTTAAATAAATAACATCACAAATAAAGAGGGGAAGTTACAACTCATATCACAGAAATAGAAAGGATTATAAAAAACTACTATAAAATTATATGCCAACAAATTAGATGAACTAAAAGAAATGGATAAATTCCTAGAAACACACAATCTTCTAAGACTGAATCAGGAAGAAATAGAAAATCGGAATAGAACAATTACTAGTAATGAGATGTAATCAGTAATCAAAAACCTCCCAACAAATAAATGTACAGGACCAGATGTCTTCGCTGGTAAATTCTACCAAATATTCAAAGCAGTGGTACCTATCTTTCTCAAACGTTTAAAAAAAAATTAGCAGGTAATTAAAGCTCCCAAACTCATTTGACGAAGCTAACATTACTCTGATACCAAAACCAGACAAGGACACCAGAGAAAAGGAAAATTATGGGTCAATATCCCTGATGAACATGGATGCAAAAGTCCTCAAAAAAATAATAGCAAACTGAATTCAACTATACATTAAAAGGATCATACACATGATCAAATGGATTTATCCCAGAGATGCAAGAATGGCTCAACATCTGCAAACCAATATGATACACCACATTAACAAAATGAAAGATAAAAATTATATGATCACTTCAATAAATGCAGAAAAGTATTTGACAAAATTCAACACACTTTTATGATAAACAGTCTTAACAAAATAGGTATGGAGGAAATATACCTCAACATAGTAAAAGTCATATATGACAAACCCATAGCTAACATCATACTCAATGGTGAAAACCTGAAAAATGTTCATCTAAGATCAGGAATAAGGCAAGAATGTCCACTGTTCCCATCTTTATTCAATATAGTTTGGAAAGTCCTGGCCACAGCAATTGGGCAAGAAAAAGAAATAAATGATCTGAATTGGGAAGGAAGAGGTAAAATTGTCACTATTTGCAAATAACAAGAAACTATATAACAAACCCTAAAGACTCCACCAAAACATTCTTAGATGAATAAATGAATTTAGTAAATTTTCAGGATACAAAATTAATATACAAAAATCTGTTGCATTTCTATGCACTAACAACAAAATATCAGAAAGAGAAATAAAGAAAACAATCTCATTTACAACTGTATCAAAAAGAATAAAATACCCAGGAATAAATTTAAGCAAGGAGGTGAAAGACTTATACACTGAAAACTATAAGACATTGATGAAAGAAATTGAAGAACACTCAAATCAAAAGACATTCTGTGTTCATGGATTGGAAAATTAATATTGTTAAAATGACCGTACTACCTAAAGCAATCTAGAGTCAGTGGAATCCCTATCAAAATTCCAATGGCATTTTTTTTACAGAACTATAACAAATAATTCTAAAATATGTATGGAATCACAAAAGACTCCAAATAGCCAAAGCGTTCTTGAGAAAGAACCAAGTGCAGCTGCCATGCCTATGGATTTCAAACTATAGTACATGCGGTGCCTGGGTGGCTCAGTTGAGCATTCAACTCTTGATTTTGGCTCAGGTCATGATCTCAAGATTGTGAGATTGAATGCTGCATTGGGCTCCATGCTCAGTGGAGAGACTGCTTGAGATTCTCTCTCCCTCTCTCTTTGCCCCTCTCACTCCCCCAGCAGTCTCTCTCTTTCTCTCTAAAATCAATCATCAATCAATCAATCAATCAATTCTCAAACTATACTACAGAGCTATAGTAATCAGAAGAGTGTGGTATAGGCATAAAAACAGACACCTAGATCCATGGGACAGAAAAAAGAGCCCAGAAATAAAACCAACCATATATGGTCAATTAATTTATGACAAAGAAGGCAATAATATATAATGAAGAAAGGATATTATCTTCAATTGATAGTGTTGGTAAAACTGAATAGCTACATGCAAAAGAATGAAACTGGACCACTATTTCACACCATACACAAAAAATTGACTCAAAATGGATTAAAGACTTGAATGTAAGACCTGAAGTCATAAAAATGCTAGAGGAAAACATGAGCAGTAAACTCCTTGACATCAATCTTTGTGATTGTTTTTTTGGGGGGGATCTGACTTCAATGGCAATGGCATAAAAGCAAAAATAAACAAGTGGGGATACATTAAACTAAAAAGCTTCTGCATAGTAAAGGAAACCATGAACAAAACAAAATGGCAACCCACAGAATGGATGAAGATATTTGCAAATCATATATCTGATAAAAGGTTAACATCCAAAATACATAAAAAACTCATACAACTCAACTTCCACCCCCAAACACACACACGCACACACACTCACATTCCTGAATCTGGAATGGAGGAATCTAGTGAGGGCAGAGGAAGAAAAAATGCGCAAAGGACCTGAATAGACATTTTTCCAAAGAAGATATACAGATGGCCACCAAGCACATGAAAAGATGCTATCACTAATCATCAAGGAAATGCAAATAAAAACCACAATATGATATTACCTCACACTGGTCAGAATGCCTATTAATAAAAAACAAACAAAACAAACAAAAACAAGAAATAATGAGTGCTGAGAAGGATGTGAAGAAAAGGGAACACTTGAGCATTGTTGGTGGGAATGTAAATTGGTGCAGCCACTATGGAAAACAGTATGGGTATTCCTCATAAGATTAAAAACAGAACTACCCTATGATCCAGCAATTTCACTTCTGGGTATTTAACCGAAGAAAGCAAAAACATAAATTCAAAAAGATGCATGCACCCTATGTTCCTTACAGCATTATTTATAATAGTTAAGATATAGAAACAACATAAGTGCCCATCAATGGATGAATTATATACAAAAGAAGTGGAATGAAGTTGATCTTTGAACAACACAGGGGTTGGGGTGCCAGCTTCCTGTATAGTCAAAAACCATGTACAACTTTTGACTCTCCAAAAACTTAACTAGTAATAGCCTATTACTGAGCAGAAGCCATACTGATAACATAAAGTCAATTAACACATAAATTGTATGTTTATCATATACTGTATTCTTATAGTAAAGTAAGCTAGGGAAAAGAAATGTCATTAAGAAAATCATAAAGAACAGAAAATACATTTACAATACTGTACTGTAAAAAATCCACATGTAAGTGTACCTGTGAGGTCCAAGCCTGTGTTGTTCACAGATCAACTGTATATACAATGAAACACTATTCAGCCAAAAAAAAGGGGAATGTTGCTATTTGCAACATGGATGGACCTTGAGGGTATTATGCCAAGTGACATAAGTTAGACAGAGAAAGATAAGTGCCACATGATTTCACTTATATGAGGATTCTAAACACAAAACAAACAAAACAAAACCTAGTCTCAGGAATAGAGAACAGACTGGTGAAGAAGGAAAGCTAGAGAAGAAAGAGGTTTTTAGAGGCAAAATGGGTGAAGGGGGTCAAGAAATATCAACTTTCAGTTATAAAATAAATAAGTTATGGGGATGTAATGTACAATGTGGGGAATTTGGTGGATAATATTGTCTTAACTTTGTATGGTAACACATGGTGATAAGGCTTATTGAGGTGATCATTTTGCAATGTATGCAAAGGTCAAGTCACTATGCTGTGCATCTGAAACTATTTTAATATTGTATGTTAATTGCACTATAGTTTTTTTTAAAAGCACTTATGTGAGGCAAACTGAAAAAAAATTGCACCTCACCAATGTTAATTTTGGCAGTTATCCAGTAATAGCCAGAGTGTAGTTGAGAAAAAAACGGGATGAGAAGTGTATGTGAGTGTGGTTACTGAAGTGGGGGAGTATTCTTTCTGATTCATTTGTTTTATGTAAAAATATTACCTATCCAAAAACTTTTGTTGAATATGAAATCATGGAAATAAATGGGTTCATTTAGAGCAAGAATATGTATGAAAAAAAGTAAAGGGCACACAACTGAAGCTTTTCGATGTTTGCTTCTCTGCTAACACCCACAGTGTGAAACACACCTTTTATAGGGAAATAAACATTTGTTGCCTTTGTCACAGATCAAAGATCTAAGACAGAATAAAACTGATTTCTATGTTACTATAAAGATATAAGGAATGATCCTAGGTCAGTATCACTTGTGGCTCATCCAAGAGAAATAGCCTGTCTTCGGGTACTATTTTTAAGTTATACTGCTTACCCAGACAGACTCCTCAGAGTATTAGAATCCTGGATAGTCAGGTTCACCTCATTCAGATACTCTTTTTTCACCAAAGCTGAAACAGTCTTTCTAAACTGAGAATTTTGTATAAATACCAACAAGGTGAACTTTTTATGATAATAGCAGAAGGTATACTATTGAATAAACTATACATGATTTATTGGTCATTAATTTAATTATTAACTTAATACCATTAAAATAAGACATAGCTAAAGTGTAAATCTAATATAAATGTTACTTCTTCCTCACTAGGGAGTTGAGCATTTTGGTATGATCAAGGTAAATGTTTTCGTTCTACTTTTGTGTAAGTATTCCTCCCTCACTGTCTGTTTTGTGTGATCTGTTGACCATATTCTGCATTTGAATACTGAGTCATATCTCATAGGTTTCCACACTAATCTGTGTTAGATAAATCAAATAGATATATCTGTTTGAAAATTGCATAGTTTTAACATTACAATAATAAGTTATCGGTTGTCTTTGTATAATTTCAGTCATTTATACTAATGCACAAATCTGTACAAATGTTAAAACTTAGTGAAATTAAAAAAAAACTTATTGAAGTTCATTTTCTCAAAGCACCCTCTTCAAAACATCCAGCTGTCACTGTTAGCTATACATGGAAGGTAGTATATTGCAGGGGTCAGGGAGACCATAGTTAATGTTAAACAGAAAGCACATGTAAATTAATTAACACAGTGCCTGCCACATAATGAGCTCTCAAAAACTATGATCTGTTATTAAAAATAATTTTTCCAGTACAAAAGTCCAGCTCTACTTGCTGTGTGACATACAGAGAATTTCTTAATCTCTGAGTACTGAACTCCCAAATGATATCTACTTGATATGGTATGTTAATGGGGTGAATTGGCATAAAGATAAAATCATATGACTTGCATAGTACTATATCTAAAACATCAGTAGACCTCATCCTCAGTTTAGTTTCTAAGCCACATAACTAAGCATCCTTTCAGCTATGGTTTTATATACAGTCATTTAATATCAACTTAATATATGATCTACAGAACCAAAATGGAAAAGATCTAGGCACTTAGTGGACTCTAAGATGATAGTGATTTTCTAAGACAAGTCTGTTAAGCAGCGCTGATGTCAGTTTACAGGCAAAATGGAGGCAGAACTACTTTTGAAGTATGGCCAATGGTGTCCACTTGGTCTTCACTAAGGAAAAAAGTGAACAATAACTGCAAGCCTTGCCAATGACCTAAATGTTGATTTGGTTTAGTGCTTTCTGTCCTGTATGTTTTAAAATTTTCCCACAGGAGAATTTAAGAAACAAAATGGATGAACATAGGAAGGAAAAAAAGAGAGAGAGCAAGGCAAACTATGAGACTCTTAACTATACAGAACAAACTGGAGGGAAGATGGGTGGGGAATGGGTTAAAAGGGTGATAGGTATTAAGGAAGGTCCTTGTGATGAGCACTGGGTGTTATATGTAAGTGATGAATCACTAAATTCTACTCCTGAAACAAATCCTACACTATATATTAACTAACTAGAATTTAAATAGAAACTTTAAAAATATAAATACACACATACATAAATACATACATAAATAAGTTTTTCCCACAGGAAAGGGATGAAATTCAGAAACATACAAATTGTGTTAACTTTCAAATAGGTTTCACAAAGAGTTCAAAGGAAAGAGGAGGGGAGACTGGCTTAGGCTGCACCCTGCCTGGTATTAAATGGCCAGTAATTTTATACATTTCCTTCTTATTCTAATAATCATTAGTTGTTTTAGTGTCCACTGTTTACTAAATGTTGCACTAAAAAAAGTTGGNGGAAGTGCGTTTTGAGTTAATAGGATTTTTTTCAAGAATTTATCTGTTTCGGAGAGATAATGCAAGCACGGGCAGGGGGAGGGCCAGAGGGAGCAAGCTCCCGCTGAGCAGAGAGCCCGATGTGGGACTTGATCCCAGGACCCTGGGATCATGACCTGAGCTAAAGGCAGATGCTTAACCAACTGAGACACCAGGCACCCTGAGTTAATAAGATTTCAATAAGCAGAAGGAAAAGGGAAATGTCTATTCATTTTATTTACATATTTAAGAAACACTAATATAGCACTTAGTATATTTCAGGCACTATTTTAGGCAACTTGTTTAAGTTTCTCTTTTTTTAAGTTATTTTTAAACTATTTTTTAAAGATATATTTATTTATGTTAGAGAGACCGTGCAAGAGAGAGTGAGTGGGGGGAGGGACAGAGGGAGAGAATCTTCTAGCAGACTCCCCACTGAGTGCAATGTCTAACAGAGGGCTCAGTCCCAGGACCCATAAGCTCACGACCTGAGCCAAAACCAAGAGTTGGACACTTAACTGACTGAGCCACCCAGGTGCCCCAACTAATTTAATTTTTAGAACAAAGTTATCAACCTCATTTTATAGAAGAAACTAAGGTATAGAGACGTTCAAAGTGGTTGGTTAAATGTGCACAGAGATACGAAAATAAGAAAACATATTACCTTTAACAATATAAATGATTGTCCTGATGAACGTTATATGCACTAATACATTTGTACAAAGACGTTATCAAGTATCTTAAAAGTCAAGCAGAAAGGTTTGTGTTGGCCAGTTAGAAATCACTGAAATTTTTTTAGCAGGGGAGTAACATGATAAACAGTAGAATGAATAGTAGGGAACACAGTCTAATAGAGCAAGTTGTTAAGGTTGGGAAAGATTGATCAGCAAAACTAGCTAAAAGATTAGTTAGTAATCTGGACATGAGATAACAAGACCCTGGATTAGAGTGTTGGGAAATAGAGACTAGTGTCAGGGGGAAAAAATGAAGGGAAAATCAACAGAAATTTGTAAATAACCTCAGTTAGGTAATAATTTTGAGTCTAAGAGGATGTTAGTCAGATCTCTGACAAACACACAGAAGTCAGAAAGGCACTCTATTAATTATTCTAGTAAGTGATCTGCTGCTGAGATGGAACCAGATGCAATTTTTTCTTGTATGTCTGCTTCTGATGCTTTGCCTCCTGAATAGGCTTTTAGGAGCTGAAGCTTTTCCAGCTTTATTGCATAGGCATTGTGGCCTTGAACCCAGACATGGAAGAAGCATCTTGCAACTGCAGATGCGGGAATTCTCAAAGTTGGAAGTGTGGTTTAAGGAGGCCATTTCATGGCTATACAACATGTCATTCTACTGGGATGCTTTAAGCACATTCTTAATGGACAGTATTGGCTCAAATTGCCAATTAAAGCTATGTACTCAGCCAAAGTAGATTAACTTCTGCACCTTTCTGTCTGGATTTTTGCCACATTTCACTGTTTTCTTCAGTCTGTTAATTGGTCCACGCATCATTTTTGGATTTGTTTTCCCCCAAGGGTAACAAAAGGGACTTAGCCATTTGTTCCCGGGGCGGGGGGGTGAAGGCTTTGATAAATAGAATCACCTATGTAGTTTCATTTCTAGCCATATGATGAGTGAGGTTAGTTCAATTATAAAACAGGCTTTTAAAATGTGTTTCATACCTAATATGCACTGGGGAATGAATGACTTAGGGCAAAAGCTCTGAAAACTCCCTCTCCATTCTACAGACCACTTAGTAAGAGAAATTCTCCCATGAGCAAGCTTGTCCTCCACTTTACCTGTAAACTTCTTACCTAAATCATCTATAATGCTTAATGTACTATATGCCTAACCATCACAGAGGACTATTGGTTTGCATTCTATATAAGATAGATGATTTCTGTACCAGCTGCTCACTGCAAAAGAACATTAAATAAATTAATTCATGATAGATAGATATTCCAAGGACCAAATATTTGTCTTGTATAGCTAGGTTACTCACATGAATGTAATAGCAGGCACTACAGTGAGGCCTCTGCCAGTATTGGCTTGGTGTTGGGACTATTTGTTCAAAATTAATGATAGCTGTTTCACTGATTCTTTTTTAAAAGCTATTTAAAGAGACAAGTGAAATGAAAAGTCCCTATTTAAAAAGTATCTCAGTTTATATTACTAAGGCAGGTATACTTTAAATCAAAATAACTTCTTACTATTTTACTCTGTCTTTAGGCTGGATAATAAAATGAGATTGGTTATTTCACTTTGATGTTTCCCTTTTTGATTTCAGAGTCCACTTGATTTGATGCCATTAAATTTTGGTTTCTCCCCAGTGACCCACACTGATTCACTGAGATTTAAGAAAAAAATATGAAAATATTTTTATTGACCTATGTAACCAATTCCTTATTGCCTGCAGTTGAGTCCCCACTCAAGCTAATGGATGTAGATAGCTAAGACAAAGGAAAAAGTGGATCTCAGTAAAATTGGTAAATCTCTCCTCTAACAATAAAATTTGATTTAATAAGTTATGGTCTATATGTTGTTGAAATTGAGAAAGTTCCTTGCCTATTGCTCAGAAAAGTGAAAGGAAAATGTAATTTCCCTGAAAGATTTCATCTAGAGTTTCTAAATCTTCTGTTTTGGGTGATCTCTAGTTGAGATGGACTTTTTAAGACTTATTCTCACTCTGCCTCCCTGTAAAGTTCTCTTACTTTTAAGACTGGCCTACTCTGCATCAAAAACTGGGGATGTACTGTATGGTGACTAATATAACAAAATTAAAAAAAAATATTGAAGAAAAAAAGTCTTCTCTTGTACCAAGGGGAAGAGTGAAGTCTTTAAGAAGCATAAAATGGGAAAGATGTGACATTTAAATTTCCAATCAGTAAAGGGATGAAAACTAAGTCTATTGCCAACAAATGCATTTGGAATGCATTTCTCCTCAAGTGATATTTATCAAGTGCCCATATACGCATGGCACCATGCTAAGTACTACACAATACAAATTAAATAGATGTGGTCCCTGTTATCTGCCAGTTTACATCTTCCTTTGATTCAAATGCTATAACAGAGTGCTTAAAAGGCCAAATCAGATCATGAAGGTTATATCTTTCTCCCTGAAGGATAGATTATTGAGGTTACTCTTTATGTGTGGACTGGGTGAGAGATACAGATGTGGCAAGGTCACTCTTTGTGCCTTTCCACTGCTATTTATTTGCAAAAATGTATAAGCATATGATGTGTTAACTAGAAATTCCATAAAATGTTTTTGATTAGTATGTGCAGCCAAGGGAAGAGAACATTAATCTTCATGGAGACCTAGAGCTGATTGTTAGAAAGAGCAACTACCCCCTCTGCATTTGACCCTAGAATCTTTGAGGTAGATTTCTTCACTTCTATTAAAAATCAAATCATAAACATAGATATGCTCTCTGATAGTCATAAACATAGACTTATGAGTCTTGTAGATAGTTTAAGTTACTTTGAGTAACCATGTAGTATGGTAGGATGGGTAAAGTTCAAACTGAAAGTTAGAAGCCCTAGATTTTAGTCCTGGCTCGGACCCTAAATAGCTGGTTAAGTAGAACAAGTCGTTTTATATCTTAGCTCTAGTTTCATCTCAAAATTGAGAAATTGGAGTTATATATTTTTCAGTTTTAGTATTCCATGGAACTACATGTGAACTGACACTATGTGGAAGTTGTGCAGTGATCTAAGAGACAGTAAAAGGTGAGAGGATGCATATTTATTTATTCTATGTCTCCACGATTTATTCTGAAATATGGGTGATGACCACTTTTGAAGTCAAATATTAAAGAAATCAACTAGTGATCTAATTAAGATTGAAAAAAGGTAATATAGAAGCCTAAGGGGAATAAGTTATTGTTCAAAAATAATAACTAAAGGGGTGCCTGGGTGGCACAGCAGTTAAGCGTCTGCCTTCGGCTCAGGGCGTGATCCCGGCGTTATGGGATCGAGCCCCACATCAGGCTCCTCCGCTATGAGCCTGCTTCTTCCTCTTCCACTCCCCCTGCTTGTGTTCCCTCTCTGGCTGGCTGTCTCTATCTCTGTCGAATAAATAAATAAAATCTTTAAAAAATAATAATAATAATAATAACTAAAGATACAACTGATGAGATAGAATTTAATTTTACATTCTGGACAAGTAACATGACTTGAACTGTAAAATTTGGGGAATAGGGTATCTGTCCAACCAAAATCGTTAGAAGTAGATTTTGCTTTGCTCTCCAGAAGAAAAGGAGAGAAACATCTGACCTCATCTTCTTTCTTTTGGATACCATGGTCAGCAGCAAATGGAAAGAGTCCAGCTGGAAGATTTCCACTGAATCTTTTTTTCAATATTTTTTTTTATTATGGTAAGTTAGCCACCATACAGTACATCATTATTTTTTTTAAACCAGGAATAGCGATTCTAGCATTTTTTTAAAGATATTATTTATTTGACAGAGAGAGAGACAACCAGGGAGAGAGGGAACACAAGCAGGGGGAGTGGGAGAGGAAGAAGCAGGCTCCCAGCGGAGGAGCCTGATGTGGGCCTCAATCCCAGAACACCGGATCATGCCCTGAGCTGAAGGCAGATGCTTAACAACTGAACCACCCAGGCACCCCTAATTTTTGATGTAGTGTTCAATGATTCATTAGTTGTATCTAACACCAAGCACTAATTACACCATGTGCCCTCCTTAATACCCATCACCTGGCTACCCCAAACTCCCCTCCCCCACCCTTCTGAAACCTCAGTTTTTTCCCTGGAGTCCATAGTCTCTCATGGTTTGTCTCCCTCTCTGATTCCCCCCTTCAGTTTTCCCTTCCTTCCCCTAATGTCTTCCGTGCTTTCCCTTATGTTCCACATATGAGTAAAACCATATGATAATTGCATTTCTCTGCGTGACTTATTTCACTTAGCATAATCCCCTCCAGTCCCATCCATGTTGATGTAAATGGAGGGTATTCATCCTTTCTGATGGCTGAGTAATATTCCATTGTATATATGAACCATGTCTTCTTTATCCATTCATCTGTTGAAGGATATCTCAGCTCCTGGCTATCATCTTTGGCTATTGTGGACATTGCTGCTATGAACATTGGGGTGCATGTGCCCCTTCTTTTCACTACATCTGTATCTTTGGGGTAAATACCTAGTAGTGCAGTTGCTGGGTTATAGGGTAGCTCTATTTTTAACTTTTTGAGGAATCTCCATACTGCTTTCCAAAGTGGCTGTACCAGCTTGCATTCCCACCAAGAGTGTAAGAGGGTTCCCTTTTTTCCACATCCTTGCCAACATTTGTTGTCTTCTGCCTTATTAATTTTAGCCATTCTGACAGGTATAAGGTGGTATCTCATTGTGGTTTTGATTTGAATTTCCCTGATGGCTAATGATGTTGAACATTGTTTCATATGTGTGTTACACGTTTGTATGTCTTCTTTGGAGAAGTGTCTGTTCAACATTTGCAAATCAATGTGATAAAGCACAACAATAAAAGAAAAGACAAGAACCATATGATACTCTCAATTGATGCAGAAAAAGCATTTGACAAAATAGAGCATCCTTTCTTGATTAAAACTCTTCAGAGTGTAGGGATAGAGGGAACATTCCTCAATATCATTAAAACCATCTATGAAAAGCCCACAACAAATATCATGACAGGGATGCTCACTCCAGCCATTATTGTTCAACATAGTACTAGAAGTCCTAGCATCAGCAACAAAAAGAAATAAAAAGCATTAACTCGCAAAGAATAAGTCAAACTCTCTCTCTTCACAGATGACATGATACTTTATGTGAAAAACTCAAAAGACTCCACCCCCAAATTACTAGAACTCATAAAGCAATTCAGCAATGTGGCAGGATACAAAATCAATGCACAGAAATCAGTTGTTTTTCAACTGATATGCTAACAATGCAACTGTTGAAAGAGAAATTAGGGAATCAATTCCAGTTACAATAGTACCAAAAACCATAAGATACCTACGAATAAACCTAACCAAAGAAGTAAAAGAATCAATTCCACTTACAATAGCAACAAAAAACATAAGATAGCTAGGAATAAACCTAACCAAAGAAATAAATACTCTAGAAACTACAGAACACTTGTGAAAGAAATTGAGGAAAACACAAAAAGATGAAAAAACATTACATCCTCATGGATTGGAAGAATAAACATTGAGAAAATGTCTATGCTACCAGAGAAACCTACACTTTCAATGCCATCCCTATTAAAATACCATTGGCATTTTTCAAAGAGCTGGAACAAACAATCCTAAAATTTGTATGGAACAAGAGAAGACCCGAATTGCCAAGGGAATGTTGAAAAGGAAAAACAAAGCTGAGGGTATCACATTGCCTAACTTCATGCTGTATTACAAAGCTGTGATCACCAAGACAGCATGGTATTGGCACAAAAACAGACACATAAATCAATGGAACAGAATAGAGAACTCAGAAATGGACCCTCAACTCTGTGGTCAACAAATCTTTGACAAATGAGGAAAAAAATATCCAATGGAAAAAAGACAGTCTCTTCAATAAATGGTGCTGGAAAAATTGGATGACCACAAGCAGAAGAATGAAACTGGAACATTCTCTTACACTATACACAAAGATAAACTCAAAATGGATGAAAAAATGTCAATGTGAGACAGGAATCCATCAGAATCCTAGAGGAGAACATAGGCAGTAACCTCTTTGACAACGGACACAGCAACTTCTTTCAAGACACATCACCAAAGGCAAGGGAAACAAAAGTAAAAATGAACTTTTGGGACTTCATCAAGATAAAAAGCTTCTGCACAGCAAAAGAAACAGTCAACAAAACTAAGAGGCGACCCACAGAATGGGAGATGGTATTTGCAAATGACATTACAGATGAAATGCTGGTATCCAAGATCTATAAAGAACTTCTCCAATTCAACACCTAAAAAACAAATAAGTAAAAAAAAAATGGGCAGAAGACATGACTTCCACTGAATCTTGAAGGAAAGCAACAAGCTTAAGATAAGGGCATATGGAATGGCTTATTTCAATAATATAGTAATATATTGTCTTTTCCTTTTCTTTAGCAGAGTAAATGTTTCTGAACCCCATATGTGAGGAAAGAAATATATTTTGGGGATTGAATCTTTAGTAAAATCTATTTTCCCCTTTAGAAACTTTGGTTTTCCCAGCATGTGTCTCTGAAAATGTTCTGTTTATTATTCCATCCATTGGTTAAAGATATAATTGAAGGATGTTAGAACTGGGAAGGACCTTAGCAATTGTAGAGTTCAATCTATTTATTCTCCAAAGAAGTGACTTATCTACGTTCTTAAAAATTTTTCATTAACAGAGGTAGGATTAGAATCTAGCATGAACTGTGAAAAATTGAGAAGGAAGAGGGAGACAGTACAGAAAAAAACCAAGGGAAAGGAATCTGAAAGAAGAAACCATAGTATGTCTAATCTTTATCTAAAATAAGGGTCACCAAACAACGTCCACAGACCAAATTCAGCTTGTGGCCTGTTTTTGTACAATCCTCAAGCTATGAATGACTTCTGCATTTTTAATGGGTTGTTTAAAAAAAAGAGAGAGAGAATATGTGACAGAGACCATATGTGGCCCATAAAACCTAAAATATTTACTACCTGTTTCTTTACAGAAAACATTTGCTGATCTCCATTTAAAACACTACAGAGACCACACACATAGTATAGCTAAGCAAAAACCCAAATGACCTTCAGAAAAATCCCACAGCGACTGGATTTGTCCAGGAACAGTTTGCTTTATCCATTTTCCAATCCAATCCACTATATCCAATAATCTGACCATATAGACCAGAAGAGATTTTTTTTCCAGAAACCACCAGAATCTTATTCTCAATAAAAGAGTATAATGTTCAGAATATGTCTAAGGGTCAGACAAGAAATTATGAATTTTTTATTCTCCTGTAGTTTTCAGTTTCACATTTTGAAGACTTTTGAAGACTTGCCAGATTCCACCATGTTTGTTTTCTCATTCTCTGTCTCTGAGGAAGCTATAATTATGTTGAAACACATGAAATGCCAATAATCAACACGTTTTGATTTACAAAATAGCAATGTCTTACGGTTCAACTTAATGTCTAGCTTTCTGGTCACCTTCTCTTCTTAAACATTTGCCTTTCAGTATTGTGATATATTTTGCATTTTAATAATTCTTTTATCTGTGCTTATCCTGCTTCCTGCTTGTCTAGAGCTTCTTTATACAATAAAGATTTAGTTTCTAAATTTACAGACTACCCTTTGCAAGATCTTAATTGACTAAAGCTACTCTGAATACTTAAAGTGTATTTATCTAGCCTTTACTATCAACAGGCATACTTAGTGGTATCAATTCCATTAACTGATGAATAAATAATGTCTATTGCCAGTTTGGGATCATCTAGTACCACGCAAGTGCAGTTCTTTTGGAAAAGTGCATAACCTGTTTTTGAAAGAATTTTAACCAATTATCAGAAGATGGAATCTCCTGATTCAACCTTCATCATTCCTACCTTTGTTTATTTAAAGTAGTATTCAGTCAAACTTGCAGAAATGAAGCTTACAGTTAAGAAATACAGTCAATTAGAATTGGAGATGAACTTTCTTGCCCATATATTTGGCATTATGATGCAGCAGTGCAGAGATAAAGAGGTCAGTAAATGTAGATTTCTTCTCACAGAGAGAACTTAGTGAATATAGTTATTGATTATGCCAATGCATTTGAGGAGAGAAATGAAAAGTGAGATGTAAAAAGCAGTATAGTGTAGAAGAAGCGTGTTTAGTTTACTGTAGTGGTTTAGAGCATGAAATTTGGAATTGGATGAATCTGGATTTGAACCCCAGCTCGTTCTCTAACTAGATATATATAATGTGGACATATTATTTTATCTTTATTTCCCTCTGTAAAATGGAGATACCACCTATCCTATGGATTTCCGATAAATATTAAAGGAAATAATGTATGTAAAATAAGCATTCAATGATAATTTTGTTAATATTAGTAGAAACAAGAATAAAGATGGTAACATGGATGATACTGAAATTGGTGATAAGCCTCAAGTTTACTAAGATCTGAAATGTTAGAGAAAAAGAAATTAGGTAAAGTCACTAAAATATTAGAAGAAAAAAATCAAGAAATGAATTCAAAGAAGATATAAGTTACCTAAAGTTCTTAAGAACTATAGTGCAAATTCAGTAACTCAGATAAGCAGGTAGAGGACTGAAATTCATATAACATTTACTTTATTAATTTTCTCATTCAGTCACCCTTTCAATATATGTTTTTTGAGTACCTGAAATTCAAGAGACTGTACTAGCATGGGGAGAAGAACAGAATATATAAGAGAAAGTTTGTAGACTTAAGGGTATTGTAGTCTACGGATTTGTGAATTTTATGAAATCTTACTTAGAATCCTGACTGAAAACAGAAAAAAAGAGAACTTTCTCTGGTTAAATAGGAAGTAAAAGGACATGAAACCATATTCACTTAGTGTTTCCCTCTCTTTCCATCCATTCCAGGGTGACCATTGGCACCTCCACTTACCCTAAATTTTATGAAACAAAGTTTGAAAATTTAGTCTGTAATAAAGACAGTTTGCATAAAACCCCAGATTTAGGGTTCTTTCTTTAGTCTAGAACACTGGTAGCCCCTCTAAATGCATATATTATACCAGAATCATAATACAGTAGGCTATTTTCCACTTCTGTATCCATAATTACATTATTTAACTGTTCTCCTAGCAAAAGCCAATGAAAAACAAGACAGAAGACTAGCAAATTTTAATTAGAAAGGGAAATGCTATCAGACAAATTTGAAAATATTTTAATGTCTAGAACAGGCCTGGCAAGCTCCAATATAAGGAACCCAGAGAGCTAGAAGTTGAATGGATGTGCTAGGCAAGAAAGAAATGCAAATAGGGTGGTAAAGAATGTTTGAAGTCCCTCAAAATAATTTGCCACCACATACCTTTTCTTCTGACAACTTCGTGATGAAAGGAAATTCATTTTTTTCTGTATTTCATATCAAGGAAGAACTCTAAAGTGAGTTAAGTTGAAACCATGCATATGGCTCATGTCACAAAACAAAATCATATCAAAATGGCATGTAAACAAAGAAAAGGTGTTAGATAAGCGTTCTTAGATTTGATCAGATCAATAAACAAGGAGAAATAGCAACATCTCAATATGTAGGAAGGAAAGGCTGGTAGCGAGTTATCCTAATGGGTTTTCAAACTTTTAAAAAGTCCCAATTTTGAGAAGATAACCCTTGGAAGCAATTTATAAATAGATAATACAGTACCTATTGTAGGCATAATAGGTGCATTAAATATAAATGACAAATATATGCCTCTGAAATCTGCTAGACACAATGCTCTGAGATATCAAAACAAATAGTAGGGAACATTTTACCTTACCATCAAAGTGAATAGAAAAAATCAAAATCTGGTGCCGTCTTCTCTCTATTCATAGAGTGCTTTGTCAGTACAAACTAAACCATAAACTGGTATGTTGAGTGTTCCCTTGCCTCTATACGCCTTTGTATATGCTCTGAATCATCATTTCTCCTCTCACTACTATTATCAACTCTCAAACATCTCTCAAGCCTAGGTTAGATTTCACTTTCAAACAATGACAATAGCAACAACAACAAGTACTTCTTTGGCTGCCTGATCTCGCTGTTGCTCCAAGGCCATGCTGGCTGTATTTCCTTTGTGCTCCCTCTTATTATCTCACACTGCATACCGTATAATATTATAATTGTCTGTTTAATTGTTGCTATCCCTTTACTAGATGGTAAGCTCATTGAGGATAAAAGCATCTGTTTTGACTATCGTTGTGTCCCCAGCACACAGAGAGGCATAGCCACACAGTAAATGAAATGAATAGAATGAAGAAAAGAATAAATAAACAAATAATTCCACATATCAGTGACTGCAAAGCCACCTTTGTGTATGATATAATTTGAATGGTGCTAGTACATATCTTTTCCCTAAAATAATTCCCTCACCAATATTTGGGGGGATCTAGTTTTCCATTATTTACAATCTGGATTATGAAGACCATTTGCTATTCTAAAGCTCTATTACGATTACACAAATGTATCTGGGTAAGAGTAATATGTTAACACAGTTTTCATCTTATTAGATATATGAATCTTAAGGAATGACACATACAAATAAGATTCTAGGGCAGCTTTGTCCAGTTGAATATTTTTGTAACCATAACAATGCTGTTAGTACAACTGAGAAACACAATTTTGAATTTTATTTAAAAATCCACTACACATGTAGCTGGCATGGAGAATACTATTATTTCAGCAACCCCATATTCAAGAAGCCATTAGATTAGCCAAATCTGGAAAGAATTACTACATTTTCTGAGACTTAAATGCCAGCACTAGCACCAAACTTAAGTTTTCTTTATGTCATTTGATTCGAGTTAATTAAATTTAGAATCTCAAATGTATCAGAGCATTTTTTCTTTTGAATTTAATTCATTTTTCTACTTGTCCTTGTTTTTAGCATTTTTAATATTGCATCATGGTATGCTGACATTTTCCATAGTGCTTAATGACACATGATAACTTTGGAACCAGAAACACAGACCATTTAGGAGGCATTTAATGAATGGAAGTCACTGGAATCAATAAATGCACTGGGTCGTTCCTAAGTTTTAGATAAATCTTTCATGTGTGCAAATAACTTATCTAATAACTTTACTTTTTACTATTGGTGCAGAAACTTCAGATAAATATGCAAATTGTGATGTTCTTTTACTTTCTGTAATTTGGTATCATTATATGTGCTTAATGTCCATAATTTGTGATTGTGTAAATACTCATAAAATATTACATCTTTGCTGGCTGCCAAATGTGAGGTTGAGAAATGTAAACTTATAAAAGTTAAAGGTGGCAATGAATTCAAATAGAATAAACTGAAACAAAGGCCATTCCTACACTGATACATTTTAAGGACTAGTTTTAGCATTTGTCTGGCTGTTTCTGATACATGTGTATATATATATATATATA
>NW_024423319.1:48201077-48253379 GCF_017311325.1 Ursus maritimus
ATAAAAAATACATATATTACATAATACATATATTTGGCATAATATATATAATCTTTTTATATAGTATATATAATAATATGTAATTAATAAATAACTATATAATTAATAATTATATAATACATAATTAATAATATAATAAATAAATAATCTTTTTACATAAATATCAGGATTATTTGCCTGCTCTACCTTTGTCCACCCAAAGCTGAAATATCAATTGATTTAGCGACTTCAGTCAAATAACCAGTCAGCTAAGTGAGGAAAAAAAATCATTAAACCAATAGACTAATGACTGAGTGACTCATTTGACCAGTTAATTGAGTCAGAGGTGTTGTTCTACAAGCTTCAGATCAAGTATCATTCCTTTTGATAAAAAGAACAAAGGGGAAATGGAACAATTTTTGTTTATGATTATATATATATATATATCAGTTGCATTAAAATCTAACTTGAAATTACAGCCATGTCAAGAGTGTTTGGAAATGAACATAGTTCTATGAAGTTAAAGCTATGGCTGTTCATAGGATGATAATAGGATTTAAGGTTTAGGGATATTTTATCAATTTTTTTTTGTCAAATCACCAACATGGTCTATCTTCTTTGTGCAAGATTAGCTGAAAACCCAGAAATATTTGCTTTTCCTGCCATGCTAACATATTGAGGAACTGAGCTACTGAGTTTATAGAATATTGTGTTTGGAAACCTTTCAATTCCCTCTTGTCTCTGGGGCCATCTACATGCAGACTAAATTCAAACAGGTTGAGATAAACAATTAAAATTAGCATCTACCTAAACTTAAATCTAAGTCTTCTTTCAAAGTGCAAAGTGATTCTCTGGAGAGTCACATTTCACCGGGTTCAATTCACCATTATCCATCTCCATGACCCTGTAAGTATAGTAAAGCTCATATTTACAGGTCACATTAGGTTATCAAATATCTCCTGGTAAGGCAAGGAAATGATAAACTGACCTCGGATTCTACAACTACTGTATACACCAGATATAATGGGGACAGAAACAACTGTGGGCTTATCAGTCTATTTATACCCAGTTTATGCTCGGGTAAGTTATTTGAGAAAACATAGCCTACTTAATAAAGAATGACATAAATTCCAACCTGTCCTCAAATTGCATTGTCCACTTAATAACTATAAGAATTTGGTCAAATTACTTAACTTCATTTATTTAAAAAAAAGAGATAGATCTCAATTTTAAAAAGACACATAGATGCATACAATGACATTTACACATGAAATACATGATTTTGGACCTCTAGGTTGGCAAAGCAACACTTACAGACTTGTCAGAGAACTCTCATAGCAGTATTAGTTTTCCCCAAGTTTTAGAGCTTCCCTTAATCTGTAATGTAAATATGCCCCCAATGATGTACCCAAATATTTAAAGGTTGAGGCAACTTACTACATGAATGTCTTAATACCTTCATTTTATCAATGGTGAGGTAGCCATGATGTTCTGAAGTTGGTGCCTCAAAAGTCATTTTTCTGAATTATAATCTATTTTCAGATATGTAATGGCACTGGGAATAATTCAATAACTTTGGATTTATGTTTCAATAATCTTATTTTTAAAGAACAATAACGATAATATTAGTACATATACAATTTATGCCGTGTCAGCCAATTCATCAATCCTGTAAAAGCTCATTACTAGTTTAGAATTTTGTGACTTATAAGTACTAATATCTGAAATTCTGCTTTTTATGTTATAACCTCTTTATATTTGACATCCTTATATTCACTAAACTAATACTTAACCATCATCATGACTAAATGTCATTTAAATCCTTCCTACTTTCTCAGATAACACTCACAGTTTCATTAGCTTTGTTACTTATTCTGGAAGCCACAGTCAAATATTTAAATAATATTTTCCATAGCACATTAGAATTCTTAGTCCCTTTGGCTTTCTGCATATTTGCTGCATAGAATACTAAACTGAAATTTTTCTTTTTTTTAAGATTTTATTTATTTATATGACACAGAGATTGAGAGAGAACAAGCAGGAGGAGTGGAAGAGGGAGAAGCAGACTCAGGGAGCTCAATATGGGGGCTTAATCCCAGGACCCTGAGATCATGACCTGAGCCAAAGGCAGGCACTTAACAGACCGAGCCCCCCAGGGGCCACTAAACTGAAAATTTTCTAATGTCTGTTTTCCCCCTCACTTTTATATAGGTTGCTGAGCATTGGTAAAGAAAGTCAGGAAATTGTACTGATTAGGTTTGCCTTCATTTGGTCCTTGGCTGTTGCTCAAGTATTTTATTTATCTTCTCTTGAGGCCATTCTATAATCTCTGCAACGTTATTCTAAATCATGTCCCCTCTCCTTAAACCTTCAGCCACAACTTTATTTCCTCATTCAGTAAATAACTAAATTTCTTATTTTATTGAGAAAAAAAACCACCTTGCATGAATTCACTTCTTGTCCCTACCTTTATCTCAAAGCTTCTCTGGATTTTCCTTCATTATCTTTTCCTTCTGTCTTATCTGTGAGGAAAATGTGTCCCTCTTCCTTTCCAACATTAATCCAACTGCCTATTCCTTCTGTTCTATTTTGGTACCATTATTTTATCTATTAGCCCCTCTGCTCATTCATCTTTAGTATTTCCCTATGCCCACTAGTATACTCTGGTCTAGGAGAAACCAAAAGGAAGACACAAAAATAATAAAACTAACAAAGACTTTTTCTATGAACTGCTAGTCACTGAAGTTCATGGCGTAAATCTAGCCTGCTTTCCACCAACAACCATCTCAAAAATAGAATCTGTACTCACTTCTCCTACTTGTCACGATCTACTTTTCAACCCACTTACGGTCAGGCTGCTTCTCCCCCACCGTCTACTGAAACTAGTTTTTTTAAGTTACTAATAACTTCCTAACTGCTAAATTTCAGTCTTTTCTTAGCCCTTATTCTGCTTAAGTTCTCTGCAACCTTTAATACAGTATATTACAGTAACCTCTTTTTATTGCAATTATCCTGCTCTCTTAGCTCACATAATTCCTCAGCCTTCTGAATTCTTCTACTGTTGTGGTCATTTGTCTCTGTCTCTTCTGTTAACCCATATTTTCCTGTTCCCTGTATTGTAGGTATGACCAAAGATTCTGTCTTCTGTTCTCTTCAATTCTCTTTAAATAATCTCCATTATAATAATTTCATCATATGTATGATTTCAAATATCATCTCTTTTAAAATAACTTTTTCTGATTTATAACTTCAGTAACAGCTTCCCTCTTTAGGTCTCAGAACCACAGTTCCAAATGCTGAATGAACATTTTAATGATTTCACCTAGATAACTGTTAAAACATAAAACTCAACATAATCAAAAGTTGGCTTACTATAGTTACCTTCAGACTTTCTGCATTTAATTATTTACATTTTCCATATCCCCAAGTTCATAAATTCATGAGTTATCTTTAAAATTCTCACCCTCCCTCAAACCACACTAGTCAATCAGAATTTCTTATTAATTCTATCTGTAAAGCATCTCTTTCTCTCTCCCTCTTTCTCTTCTCCTCTCTTATTTTCATTCTCACTATCATTATTTCTATTCAATTTCCTAATATCTCACATCCAGATATATTCCAATATGTTTGTAACCTGACCTCCAGTGTATCCCCATTCCAATCTGTTCAGTTACAAAAGTAAGGCTTCAGCCATTTGGTCAATACCACAAACTACATGGCTTCTCCTTACCAAATGAATATAGTCCAAATTCCTTAGCCTACTATGGGAGTTCTTATAGTTTTATCTTAACCTATGTTATCTAACTTTATCCCCCAAAGCTTCCCTTCTAGCCAAAATAGATTACTTGTCATTCCATAAATCAGACACTACTACTGTTCTGCCTATGTATTTTTCTCCTTTGGAAAGGCCCTTCCTACATCTTTGTTTTTTGAAATCTAAAACACCCTTCAAGTTTCACATAAAATTTCCTTTTTCTGAATAGTCTTCCCTGTTTCTCCTTGGCAAGAAGTAATTGCAACTTTGCGTGGGTCCCCAGACTGCTATTATTATTATTATTATTATTATTATTATTTCATGAGCCCTATATTGCCTAAATAACGATTATTTATACTGTGTGAGTGGCCTTGCTACTCAATCGTTAGCTCCTTGAATACAAAAGTTTGGGCTTATTCATTCTGACTCCTCCATAACATCTAATACAGTACTGTTTACTTAGTAACAGCTCCAAAATATTTGTAAAATGGATGCCTAATTGCAAATTCATTGAATATTTAAACTTAGAGCTTTTCTCTGTGGAGCTTCAAATGCTTTATGAGCATTATCTCACATCTTGAAAACATCTTGGGAACAAAGCAAAGAATAGTTGCCATTATCTCTGTGAAGGACTAAGTGCCAAAGCAATTTACTAGAGTTTGTAGCAGAGTTACAAATCCAAGGTGCCTGACTACTAGACAAGTGATCTATCCCCATGACCATGCTTGTTCTCAAATTAAATTAATTCAGATTAGATTAAAAGTAAATTTCCATCTCCTTTGTTTATCCAGCAGTTAGCTTTAATAGTCGCATGTCTCTGGGTGGATTGTTGCATAGAAGTCCAAATTGTCTCCGTTCTTCCTTTACACCCTCCCTGCGGGCAGTTCTTACTCCCTGTCACTTTCTCACTCCCTGTGAGAGTTCTTACTCTCTCGGTTTGGAAATGCATTCTGGTTGATATTCCTTCTCCTGGCTGTTTTAGTTTCGATGGACCAGCAATCAATGGGCTTGTTCAGCTTCTTTTCTTTTCTTTCTTTTTTTTTTTTTTTTGTGATCATTCATCGGGGAAGCTGAATTTACCTTCACTAAATTTTACATGTCATGGGTGGCCTCACATATTGGAGGGCAGAAAATGCTGCAGCTGAAGGGAGGAGAAGGGAGGATAATGACTCTATTTTCTGCAGAAAGAGATGAGATCATTTTTTAAAGATGTCATTTCCTTTTAGATACAGAAGGTTGTTAGACTCCCCTTTATGTCCTTTTATCATCCAAGGTCATGGAAAGAGTAGGAAGAAGTTGTTTCCTGGGGTGATAATGAAACCTGAGCTATCAGGCATCATTTAGGCATAAAGATCATGAAGTATTTTGTTAACCACTAGTGTAACCAGGATGTCCGTGGGCTGGATCATGATAAACATTCTACTGTGGCAGCACAATACATCAGCTTTAGATATAGCAGTAAAAAATAGGAACTAGAGAGAGACAGTCATTATTTGACATGCCCAGTCTTCAGCACACTGTTCCAGAGTGACTATTAGTAATGGTCAGATGGATTGTGTGTGTGTTTGTGTGGATGGGTGGGTGAGTGGGTGAGACACACACAGAGAGAGAGAGAGAGAGAGAGAATTCCTGACTGCAGAATCCTTTGGGTCATGTGACTCTGGCAGCATGTCCACAATCTCAAGAACCAGTTGAAAAGGAAATAATATTGAAGGCATTTTTAAATTTTGTTTGCTTGAAAAAAAATTTGCTTGATACCAAATAGTTGGACTAAATGTGATTTTTCTCTTGATGTAATTATTCTGAGGATCAATTTTGAAATGCTATTAGTTCTTGTGAATTCGGAGCTGTCAGGATTATATCTTTTCCTACAAAGAAGGCAACCACACACAACCTGCCTGCACTTCTAATTCACAAGCTAAGTTTCGAGAGCTTACAGGAAGCTTTCAGCCTTGGAGGTCTACCTGACATATAATTCTCACTGTTGTGTAAGACAGCTACACCTGTAAAATAATCAATATTCTAGCCAAAGCATAATTATATATTCAATCTATAATGCCTTCCACTTGTGCATAAATCAAGTAAACTGTGTTATATAAATAATAATCAGTAATAACCTGACATAAAAGTATGCATTAGGTAATAATTAACATTAAAATATATGAATTATTTCAACAGCAGGATATGAACTTATAGGAAAATAATGAAGGCAAACACCTTGTTGTATCTTTTCCTTATCCTCACTTATCCTCACTTGTATCTTTTCCTTATCCTCACTTTTCCTTATCCTCACTTGTATCTCAAAATCCAACTTCATTGAGGATTTCCAGTGAAATTTCAAATAGGAAGACTGTCAAAATGAACTTAAGGAAGGATGACCAAAGGGGATTAAATAATGTAAAACAATATTAAGTGCTTTATGACTTAAACTCAAACAAAACTTCAGTACTTCTCATTCAATGAGGAAAAAAAATCTTATTTTAACTTAAAAAAATTAAATTGCTGAAGGACACTACATTCACTGGTAATGATACAGATCAAATAAGAGTAGCCATTTTTATTCAGTGGTATGAAAATAACCCAAGAGGATAATTGTGAATGCAATGAAAATTTTAAAAAGCTGAAATTGGCATGTAAATAATAATAATAATAAAAATGACTGCTTCTGCCAAAGTACTGTCAACTGATACAGATTGTACAGCACCATAATTATCAAAACTGACATATGTAAAATGATTATAAATTAATGCTTTGTAGAACAAAGTCATATGTTATAGATTTTTACTAGGTAGATATATAATCACAGAGAATGAAGGACCTTTAAACAATGTAACATTATGAAATTAATCTAAAATGGTATACTGCACACATACTGTAAATTATGAGATCATTTGTCATATGATTAAGGATTAATTTATATACCTAGACATGTGAATGAGTGTACTTCACTATATACAGCTATTACTACTGCCTGTATGATGGATTTGGTCAGCCTTACTGTAAAATACTTTAACAGTAAGTCATTCCCAGAAAAGATTACAAAGGTGGAAATTAGATTCATCACAGGTTATGTGACTGGTTCCAAGAACTAAAAAATATATTGGAAAGGTTGTTGCTCTTATAAAGTTACATGTATTAAGTGCAAACAACATGCTAGTTTAGCAATTTGTGCAAGTCAAAGGCTTCATAAATACCTCAAAGGTTTTCCTTCAAGATATTTCATTCTTTTCACTTGATAAGTTAAAGAATAGAAGTGTAATATTCCCAGACTGTGTTAACTCATTTTGACATGAACTTGAGAGTCCTATAGATCCTTCTTGTTGAAGTTGTAGCCGTGCTGTACCCACTGGATGATCTCTTCTTTGTCACAAATGTTGTGTCCCTACTGTGTTATTTTTTTTATATTTTGGGCAAGCTCAAAATGTGGCTATATATATATATATATATATATATATACACACACACACACACACACACACACACACACACATATATATGTATATCAAAGACATGAACAAATTTATGACATTTCTCAGGAAACAAAATTTTTCCTGATATACTCACAAAGTTCTTAGTGTTTGTGCATAGTATAGTTTCAGTTTATTGATGTTTAGCCAATACTAGAAATATGCAAAGACTGTATTTCAGTCATAAGAAAAGGGTAGTAAGTAAATCATAACTCTTTTGTTAATGTTTACACCAAGATTATATTATTGTGAGCAGTAGACTGTGTCTACATGATACCAAGACATCTGGATGCAAAGTGAAAAATGTAGTCAATCATCTAGATGTTTCTAAATATTCAGATGCTTTGTGTTGGTTAGACAAAGATTCCAGATGATTGAATTGTTCATCCTCACAGTTAACATGAATAGATTATTCCATCTGGCACTCTGGGAAGGCAGACAGTTGTAAAGTCAAAAGATGGTTCATGAGATCTTACAGGGGAAGGAGTGGTTAGATGATACCTATGATTATTTTGTTCTCGTGAAATTCTTAAAGTTCAGTGCCATTCTCTTTGTTTTATCATTAAAACAACAACTGAGCATTTAAAATTATTATTTTCTTTTCAAAATCCTATTGCTTATTCTTTTTGAATAAATGTGTTGATTCATTGAAAAATTTTATAAGTCATTATGAAATCAATAGGTATTAAATAGATAAATAAAAAGTGAGGAATTTTAGATACTGCCTCCCTCAAGTACCAATATATTTTAAAACAGCATGTATTAATTATAAATATTAAAAAGGAAATGGAAATGTCAGCTTCTAGAGTCAGTGAAGAACCATTTATTAAACATTTATAATTCACCCATTCCTTCACTAAACATTGAACCATCCTAAGTGCCAGATACTGTACATTGGATCAGGGATGCAAGTTGAATCAGATAGTTTTCGCCTTGAAGCAATTCACATTTTAATAGAGGCTATAGACATGTTAACAGATAATAATAGTAGGGCGAGATAAATTCCAAAAGAGCCATGTGCGAAGTGTTATTGAAATATCAATAATGGAGCCACTGTCTGCCTTGGGTGGGGAAAGGGCAGTTCTTAGAGAAACTTTGATAGGAGAAATGCTTGTGCAAAATCTTTAAAGAAAAGGAGAAATAAAATAAAAAAAAACACCCTGAAAATTACAAAAAGAACCCTACAAAAAACCAACCTTCCTGTTTAGAGGCATCAGAGAGCTACCAAGAAAGACAGAATTGAGGAATCAAAATTCAAGAGAAAATTTACCCTGCATATGCCACACATTTTACCTTGTATTTTCCTCAAGGAACTTGCTGATTCATAAAAGGCATGAATAGAAAGGCTGGTAAAAGTAAAGCAGCTGTGTGGAAGTGGCAGTTAAGAGTCAGAGGGTCTGCAGTTTTTCAGCAGTCTCGTGAGGCTGAGAGAAAAAAACGGAGCTCACACCTATGAAAACATCCAACAAATGACTGGCAAAGATCCCAAAGAAAAAGGAGTGAAAAAGTAAGTCTCACAGTTCAAGTAGGGTTTTCTCTAGAGGTATTCACCAAGTTGTAAGTGGCACAAACATAGATGTGGAGAAACCTAGTAAAATTTGGGTGTTGAGAGGCTGAGAGTCAAAGCAGAGTGTTTTAGGATTTGATCAGGGAATTGGAACCTCTCTGAGTGATATGGAATAAGAGATTCATTATATGTATTAGATCTTATGCAATTGTGGGAGCTGACGTGCAAGACTATGGAAGGTCGATGCCTCAATAGCTGATGATGGGTCTAAAGTTGCTAAGGATCAACATGGTCATATTTGAGAAGGAAACTATGACCTGAGGCAGAAGAGTGGTAGGGAATACTGTAATCCATAAGGACTAACAGAAAGCAAAGAGGACACACTGTAAACCATGTTTGTCTTTTACTGCCTTTGACTTCATCAACACAGGTGACTTGCAGAAGAACTGGCAACTTTTACCATGGAGGTGCACATGTACCTAGCCCAGGACATAGGGAAGCTGAAGGAGATCTGGTAGGATCTAGAGTCCCTGCATACCCAGCTGCTGTTCTAAGTTAACAAAGTGAGTCAGCAGATTAGCCACAATGTGCATTAGCTGCAATGGTTCCTGGATCCCTATACCTACACCAGCCCTGACAGCATGATGACTGCTGTTTTACTTCCACCTTCCAAATATCACAGAATTTTTTTTCTAGAGGTCAATACTAACTTAGAACCAAACATGGAAGGGAATTCTAGGAAGTATAGTTCTTCCTTGATACAGAACAAAATTCTTGTCAACATGGCATCCATATCACCTCTCTTAATCATGTTTATCTTCCATATAAAAAGAACAGCAACATGATTCAACTATTTTCCAAACCACTGGAAAAACAAAACAAAACAAAACAAAACAAAACAAAACAAAGCATTAACTAAAAGAGGATACTTACCCATTGTTGGATAATATTCATTCTAACTGAATCATATTCCCTGCATTAGTCAGCTCCAGCTGCCATGACAAAGTACCACATATTTGATGGCTTAAACAGCAGAAATTTTTTTCACAATTTTGGAAGCTAGAGGTCCAAAATCAAGGTGTCAACATGTCTGGTTTCTTCTGAGACCTCTCTCCTTGGCTTGGATATAGCCACCTTCTCACTGTGTCCTCATATGGTCTTTCCTCTGTGCACATACACAGTTGAGGTCTCTTTCTGTGCCCAAATGTCCTCTTTTTATAAGGATACCAAATTAGGGCAAACCCTAACAGCTTCATTTCACTTAATCACTTCTTTAAAGGCCTCATCTCCAAATACAGTCACATTCTGAGGTACTGGGGATTAGAACTTCAACATATAAATTGGGGGGGGGCATTCTGCCCATAATACCCTCTATGCCTTTGATGCCCTGTAAATTAAATAATAAGATCTAAGGTTAACTACTATTACTATACCTTCTGTTAGATGGTAGAGAAGTAGGAGAGTGATTAGAGAAGTCGTTAATATATTTAAAATACGTTAATATCCAAATTAGAAAAAAATACCCAAAATAGTCTTCCTTTCTGCAATTGGTTATGTGGTCATAGCAAGTATTTATAATTTCTTACATCCATTACTCATTGAATATTCCCTTTGTCTCAATAAGCACCTTGACTGATCTTTGCCTGGTAGGGTGAATAATCAAAGCCTTCAGTTGTGAAGGGTCTGGGCCATTAGCAGTACTGCCTGCATTGAGGGATGTTTGTTTGTTTGTTTGTTTTGTTTTGTTTTGTTTTTGGTGAACTTCTAAAATAATTTTGCATCAGAAGATATCCTGCATGTCAGACGTATTCCTCCTTACCCTTCTCCCTGTGAAGGAGCAACCGAATTTTCCTTTGATAGTCACTATCCTACACCCTAGCTAGTACAGGAATCCTTTTTGACCATAGATTCAGTGACATCAGAAGCTCAAAGGGAGCAGGTAGCAGTCTCAACCTCCAGTTTAATGGAAACATTGTCTTGTCCCCTGGTGGAAGCACTTATCCCTTGGAAACTAAGACTTCTAGACTAGCAGAGTCCAACATGATGAAAATGTAAACAAAACTTTTGCTTGTAAATTACTTGAAATAATTTGTTTCAGCGACCCATGAAGTTTGTCTATGGGGGAAACAGGACCATATAGCTCACCAGTATAGAACATAATTTGCATCTTGGAGAATGTTACCCTCACCACTCAGACGGAATCATAATTGATTCTTTAAAGGGCTGTTCCACTGTTCTATCAGACCAACGGCTTCAGGATAGGGGCAAACACAGTAAGACCAGTAATGTCATGAACATGAGCCCATTGCTATATTTCATTTACCATAAAATGACTTCCTTGATCAGAAAGAAATGTTTCCATTGGACCTTGTGCCCCATCTCTCTTTTTTTTCTGTTTTCTTAACTGTTTCCCCCACGCTACCCCATCCTCCACCCCTCCTAGATGCAACCTCTATATGAGCAAGAACTGTGTCTTATTCATTTTGGTAACTTTAACAAGTATAACCTAAGATTAGGCACATGTTCCAAGAATACTGATTAAATGAGGTCTAGAAAAGTTAACAATGTCAAGTACAAGAGAGGGTCAAGCAATGTGAGGGCAAACATTAAAAAAAATATTAGAAACAAGGACCATTTAAAGATAGAAATAATGAGGTGAGACACAAGGAGAGATTGAAGGATGGAAAACTCCCGTACTAGCTGTGTGAACTCGGGCCTCTCTTATGGACTGAATATTTGTGTCTCCCCAAATTCATACATTGAAGACTTAGCCCTCAATGTGATGAAGCCTTTGGGAGGTAATTATGGTTAGATTGGAACATCAGGCTGTAGTCTTCATGATGGAATTAATGGACTTATAAGCAGAGGAAGAGATTGTGTGTGTGTATGTGTGTGTGTATGTTTGTGTATGCATGCATGGGTGTAAAAGGTCATGTGAGGTCATAGTGAGAAGGAGGTCTCTGCAAGTCACAAGGAGTCCTCACCAGGAACAAAAATACAGGCTGGCACCTTGATCTTGGACTTTAAACTTCTAGAACTGTAAGAAATAATTTCTGTTATTTAAGCCACCTAGTTTGTGGTATTTTGTTATGGTAGCCCCAGCAGACTAATAAAGCCTCTATCTCCTTCTACCTAAAAGGGATGTAAAAGCTATCTGACAGGATTGGTGAAACCAGTAGAGATAATGTATGTAGAGCACCTGGCCACTGTTCAATAATAGTAGTCATTTTCTCCAGTCAGTGCTATGTAGCTAGTATTGTGCTGGCCTGACATATTCTTTCTCTTCCAATTCATTTAGGGCTTCTGTTTGTTCTTTGTGTGACCATGTGATTATTTACCTTACTCTGTTACTTCATCTATGGATCTCTTGCATGCTGATTGTTTGTGTAACTTGTATTAATTCAGACTGTGCTATTTATAAACTCTTGATCTTTATTGTCTATGTAGCTTCTGACTCATCACTGACCAGACTCTGCTTTCCTGGTGTTCTGACTGGTCCCTTTAGCCAACGATGACCTGCTTTATATCTTGAATCCTTATGGCAAATCAGGGAGTATTTTTAATGAGGGAATTCATACTCCATATTTTCATAAAATTCCTGACACAACGTTCATTAAAAAATAATGAATGTATGTTGTTATTTCAATCTGCTCCTACTTGAGCATACACTTTTGTCATCGCAATTCCCCTTCCTTTTTTTTTCAAGTTTTTATTTTAATTCTAGTTAGCTAACATATAATGTTATATTAGTTTTGGGTGTACAATATAGTGATTCAACAATTCCATACATCAAAAGTGTATTCCCCTTCATTTTAGATATCTGTAGATAATGAATGGCAATACTTAGTGCTCTAGATTTCCAGTAGTTTTATTGCTTGCCTTTTGAAACAGACAAGGTCTCATGCATCAGTGATTTAAACCTTTCTGGATCAATGACCCTTTGAGAATCTCATGAAAATTACCAGAACCCATACCACCACCACTTTCAAATATTTATATGCATTTCCGCATAAAATTGTATATACAATTTCAGGAAGTTCATGGAACATTTTGAATATAAGCCATGTTGAACAGAGATATGCTACCATGAAGGATTTTTCAGCTCCCATGTTCATGACTAATGAAGGTTGGTAGCATTGTTGATTAGCTCACATGCCACTCTCTGTGGGTATCTTACTTCTCACTGATGCTTAGAACACCATTAGCATGAGACTTGGTCTTAGCACTTCTGTGGTTCAGGTATTGACATATGAGCCATTATTTAACTTTTTTCATAACAGTATAACTCTAATATATGTACAATATATACTGGCATCCTTTCATAAGTATGCCCTTCAATGTGGGTTATCCAAAAACTTACATGGTAATAGTTGGCCACCATATTCATTGTGCCATCAAATTGGCATCATAATGGATTATTTTTGGACTTGCATCCTTATGAATTTTCTCATTTTATCTCTCATTATAAATGAGATAATATCTGGATCCCTTCATTGAAGTTATTATGAGATAGTTAACATCATGGCAACTGCAGATTAAATTGCACAGAAAATCAGTATTGTAAAAGAAACTTAAATAAAGTCCTGATAAGTAATTACTGGTTATATTTAGTGATTATTTTGTTTAAACAACTTTCTTTCTCTTAATTCAAAATGTCTCCCAAAGACAGTATTCCACATTTAAAAAATAACTACCTGGCAACCAGGAAAATTGCGTTTTTCTAAGTGAGGCAATTTTCAGTTGAAGTTTGGCAAAACATTTGAAAGCATAGCTTATGCTTTAATAACTGGAGAGTAAGCTGATATTTTTCACTTTATGTTGATTTTTAAAATAGCTGGTCTCCCATACAGCTATAAGAAAAAGGAACTGCAGATATCACAATTCTACCTGAAACCATCACTCATAAAAAGAGTCTTCACCTCTCTAGATTAGAAACTGAGGAGAAGAATCTCTCACAGAATGACTTTTCAAACCACCTAGAAATTGAAGTGGGGGAAAAATGTTTGTTTAAAAGGAAATAAATAGCATACTTTACCTGTGTAGGGAGCCACCACCACCTGCATTATTGAACATTTTGTTGAGCGAGTAATATACTTAATTTGATGGATACCAAAGGGTATAATGTATCCCCTGCTTTCTAAGATGTACATTCTAATTTTGGGGGGAAATTCATACACCTTAAAAGCTGGATATCAATACAAGACTGACTCACTAAAGACCTGATGAATGTGTGGTTAAGATAATCAATGCTGTAGCAGGAGTTCACAAGGCTCAGGTGTATTGGGTTCCTTTTGCTGCTCTAACAGATTACCACAAATTTAGTGGCTTAGAACAACACAAATTTATTATCTTACAATTTTGCAGGTTAGAAGTTTGATATGGGTCTCACTGGGCTGAAGTCAGAGTGTTGAGAAGGCTGCATTCCATTCTAGAGACTTCAGTGGAGAACTCATTTTCTTGCCTTTTCCAGCTTCTAGATGTCTTCTGTATTCCTTGGATTGTGACTCCTTTCATCTTCAAAGCCAGCAAATGTTCAGCTGTCTGTGCTTTTCTTTCATAGTCACATCGTCCTTTGACTGATCCCCTCTTCTGCTTTTAAGGACTCCTACAATAACATTGGGCCTGCATTGATAATCCAAGATAACCTCTCTATTGTCAGGTCAGCTGATTAGCAACCTTAATTCTAATCTGCAACCATATTTCCTCTTTGCCATTAAAACTGACATATTCATGGCTTCCTGGGTTTGGATGGGTCACTATTCTGCTCACCGCATCAACTAAACATCAAGATATTAGAGAAAATCTTGGGAAAATCTCTTCAGGGAGATAAACCTTGAATGGGACTTTGAAGAGAGATCAAAATACGGACAGGATTTAGATTGGATGTGAAAGTGAAACCAAGTTGTAATTAATTCTACAACACTCTTCTAAGCCAATAATGTTAGCATAGTAGAGGGTAGAGGTCTGGAATACAAACATTTGAACTAGGCAGACTTAATTTCAAGTCTTGGCTCTGTCAGTAGTAACTACAACCTTGAAGAAGTCACATAAACCATTTGTGTCTAAATGTCTCATCCTTAGGAGAATGCTAAAAGTAGCACCTAAGTCATAGCATCATCACAAAGATGAAAAGAGACAACACATAGGGACTTCCAGATTTCAGTCTAGCATGTAAGGATCTTGGAAGTTGCCACTCCATCCTAATAAGAAGTAAAAAGCTGAACAAACTGAAAAATCAACAACTCCTCTTAGATTTGTCAGAGAAGTAAGGTCACAGGAGAAGATGCTACCTCCAAAATTAGAAAGACAGAAAGACAAATATAAATAATCACAACTTACTGAAACTGGAACATTTTAGAAAACCATGGACAGAAAGCCTCAAGATGTCAGTTCTTTCCAATTTTATCTATAGATTCAGTGCAATCCCAATTGAAATCCCTGAAAGTTATTGACAAACTGACTTTGAAGTCTATATGGAGAGATGAAAGACCCAGAAGAGTCAACAGGATATTGAAGAAGAATAAAATTGGAGGACTAACACTACACAACTTTAAGAATTACTCTAAAGCTACGGTAATCAAGACAGTGTGATATATTCTCATTTAGTCAATGATTCAAAGAATATTTATTCATTCATCTGAATCTATATTGTGATATAATCCTTTCTTTTCAGGGAATTATACTGTAGTTATGGGAACAGAGCATTACCAAAGTGCCATATTTTAAAATAGGCCTGAATATTTTTAAAGTTCCATGCTAACTTCATGGCACAGGCAAATTTGAACATAATATTTGTCCTCAAGAGTTAGTAATCCTGTAAAGAGGAAACTAATAAACACATAACTATAGTACAAAATCAAATAGACTAACTTTGGGAGGTGGGATAATAAAAGTATTAAACACATTGGCTCTACAGATAGGTTTGGGTTTACAACTTCAGCATTACCATTTCCAAACTGTACAGTTGTGGTCTAGCAAATTATCTCCTCTAACTCTCAGTATCTCCATCTGTAAAATAAGGATAAAAGTAGTTCTTATCTTGTATGATTGTTAGAAGACTTAAATTAGGTAAAGCATATTATTGAATAGTTTAGTGAAGAGCACATAATTTGTATTCAGTGTTGCTATCAAGATACACAGACAAAATTTCATGTTGAGTTCAAAGGATAGAGAGCTCACATCTGGTTGTAGAGATAAAGAAAATCTTGAAAAGGAGGTAACATTTACTATGGATCTTTTAGTTTACCTGCCTTTGTCTTCTACTCCCTGAAACTGGTCTCGTTGATAAGCTCTATCTGCGAGCATAGGCTTGTACTAGTTCCTGAACCAATTCTAAGAGGTACAGGAATTGTATCAGTAATCTCATCCTCACCATCTCAGCATCCAAAAATAATTCTTCTCAGCTTTGGGACCCAGTCTCCCAATTATAGCTAATGCCTTCTCCCACTGTTCTTATTTCTTTTGTACATGTGGTCAGAATCTAACTGAGTGTGTGTAGGCACATTTTTAAATAATGGGTCATAGAATTCTCCCATCTTTCTGTAAAAACCGACGTATTGATGATGCCAAATACCTTAATGTAGAAATGTTAAAAAGCTTAAATAGGAGCAATGAAATTGAAAAACATGTTCTTGCTTATATTGTGAAAGCAAACCTGATTTGTCTTTCATCAGGAATAAAAAGATAAAACTACACCAAAGAGAAGAGTGTAAGTTGGACTTTTGTAATTTATTTTATTATGTAAATTTAAAAGATAATTATTATAAGCACTACATTTTCTCACAGTGGAGGTGATGGAATTTCCATAAGGGTGATTTTGAATACTGAGAAGGAAGAAACTAAATAATCTACTTCTAAATGCTAACAGCTTTAGAGAAAAACTATGAAAAATGTAGCTTGCAAAAAACAGATCATAAATCTGTATTGCAATTGTACTAGTGTTGTGGAAATGATATACTGGAATTGTGTCTTATAGCCTCTGACCCTCCTTGCTGTCTTTCATTTTTAAAAAAATAGAGAATGAAATCAGAACTCCATATGCTCTCATTGCTCTCTCACACCTGGAACTTTTCATGAGCTAAGCTTTGATTTCATGTATGAGGCAGGCCTGAAATTTATTTTTAGACTCTCTACCTCTCGTCTCTGCATGCTCTCTTCTACTTTTAGTAGCTCTACTCTCTGCCAGTACGTAGCATGTCTTTGTATGTTGTGAGTTTACAGTTAAGAGGAAAACAGATCTGCTATCTCCATAGGTTTACCATCAACTCCCGGAGAACAAAGAGCATATCTTGTATGTCCGTGTATTCTATAGCATGCCTACTTCACACAGCAAGTGTTCAATAAATTTGTTTTTATTTCTTCATTTCTAATAATAATAGTTTATATCTATTTACTGCACATCTATCCAAAGTTTATTGCATGCAAAACATTATTCTATATGCTTGCATTGTTTTATTAATAGGTCAGCAACCGCACAAAATAAGTGACTTCATAATTTTTTATTTAGTTTAAAAAAGTCAGTTACTAAATTTTACAAATAAGATTTAATTCTGTCTGTTTACTATGAAGTTGCTACTCTTAACCCATAAACTTTACTCCCAATGCTCATTTTTAAGAGTCTATCATTACTGACATCACGTTGTAATTTAGTTTAGCATATTATATTTCCCCAAAGTATTCACATTTTATTAAAAAAAGAGTTCAGGAGCATAAAAACTAAGGAAATCAATCTCTCATGAAGGATTTTCGTGCAGAAACCTTAGGAGGAATCAGGTTATATTTTTTCAACAGCTTTCTACCTGTTTGCCAAGTCAAATCACTTAGGTGTTTTTCCACAAATGGTTGTGAAAATAAAGTAGCCTTAGATCTTTAAAATAGAGAAGAGTACAAATCTGGGCAATGGCAAGAGTACATTTTAAAATGACTATTTTTAATATAAAAAGCATATATACCCTGCCTTTCTCACCCTGAATTCATTTCTTAGTCTCACTGTTTCTTTCGCATCCTTCTGGAAATTTCTATGTCTATGCAAATGGGATCAAAACAATAGGATCAAACTATACACTGACCCTATCAACGTGGAAAATTATATCAATCTTTCCTAATATTAAACATTATTATTTGGGGGTTTAATAAGAATCCCAAAGCATCTCAGTGTATTATTCTTTACATGTAGATTCTAATTGTTGATTTTTTTAGATTCTTGTAGTTCTATACATAAGTGATATCAATTTTAGTTTTCTTTTAGGGGTTATTTTTGTAAGATTTTGTGTCAATGTTATGTTTACTTTGTAACAAGAGTTAGTAGCTTCCTCTTCTTAAGTTCAGAAACGGTTGAAAGGCTTTCAGAATGAATTATTTCTTGAATGTTTGAGCGAAATTCCCCTCTAAAGCTCTTTGAAACTGGTGCTTGTTTTGGGAAAAGGCATTGCTCTTTAATAAGATTAGATTTTTTTTTCAGTGACTAATGGTTTATTTAGCTTTTAAAAAAATCTCATCTGAAGCTAATTTATATTCTCATAGAAAATCATCTATTTCATCCAGATTTTGAAATTTATTTGTACAAGTTTGAGCAAAGTCACTTATATAAGTATTTTGCATTTCTCTGTATCTGTGGCAATTTCCTCTTTTTCTGTTTCTAGTTGTGTTTATGCTTTCTCTGTTTCATCTTGATTAGATTAGCTAGTAGTTTTATCATAATGATTTCTGAAGAAAAAGCCTTTGAATTTATTCACTAGTTCTGCTTTTTCTGTTCTCCAATTCATTAATATTAGGTTTTATCCTTATTAATTTCTTGTTTCTGCTCCTCTAGTGTATATACATATATAAAGATTATATCTATTAATGTAAGTGTACTATTTTGAAAAGTATAATACTTTTCAATTCTAGGAGATAAGTACTACTTTTAATCCCCTTTTACAGATTAGGATACTGAGGCACTAAAATGTTGTCATTTGCTCAGGGTTATGCAGTTATTAGAGTGAGAAAGCCAAGATATGAAGCTACCTTTGTGTTTTTATCCACTTTCCTGTCTCCTTCAGTTTATATTACTGCTTCCCCCCTCATTTGTTGAGTTGTTGAATACTTAATGTATTCTCAATATGGATCAATTATCAATAATAGTGTTTAATGCTATTATGTTTCTTCTGAGTACAACTTTATTAGGGTTTGATATGTGTTTTTATTATTGTTATTCTACGGATTTTCTGCAATTTCAGGTTTTACTTTCTTTTAACCCATTTAACAGAGGTTTATTTTTCCTGATATTTGGGGTTTTGAGGGTTTTATTTCTTTGATTGAAAAAGGTTTGCTCTAGCATTTTTTGTAGATATCCTATTTTAAGTTATGGTATTTATTTTCTTGTTTGATGGTAGTATTTTGCCATTAATGGGTACTTGATTTTTTTCAAATGTGTTCTGCAGCAACATATATTAAGACTGTCATATATTTTTTTTCTTTTCTAATCTGTTAACAGAGTGAATTAGATTGTCTCATTTGCTCATATCAAAACATCCTTAGGATTATGATAGCCATTCTGTATTTTTGTTTTAAATTGCCTTTAGATTTGGATTGTTAGTATTTTAGACTCTTTCCACCTATGCTCATAAATGATTTTTTCCCTATAGTTCCAACTATAACTGTATCTCTTTATTTTGCAGTTTTTGTTTCATATACAGTGTTACATATTTGGCATTTGATGGCATAAATAAACAAATAACTCCCCCCTGCCTGAGTTGAGAATCAATTGAGAGATACAGTCACCATATAAAGATCATAATACCACACACAGAAAACCACCTCATCACAGGGGCAGCTTGACAACTGCATGCCACACCTGTAAGGGCACACACCCCTACAGTATGTCAGTGAACAAATTAGAGCATTTGGTTTGTATATAGAAAGGATGGCTTACAAACAAAAGAAAGAGAGACACAGAGACCAAACATGATGGTGGTAATTCCAAATTCTCTTCACTCTTCTTTCTGTGGAGAAAAATAAGCAAACAGTATCAAGAATGTGTGTCTAGTAAAGTCCCCCACATGGAGACTGAAGAATAGAGAATATGTGTTTCCCCTTTAATTCATTAATGTGAACAATATGAAATTACCAATATTTCACCCTTTTCTGACCGGAAAATAATAACAATTTCATATTTCAAAGTTATTAAATTTCATTAAATTCATGTGTTTTGTATCTTTCACTTACATTATTGCTTTTACATATATAACACATCCGTCTTTACCACTTTTTTCCCCCTCTTTTAGGAAATAAGTTCAAGCTTACAGATATTGAAAAGAATTTAAAAAAGAAAAGAAAAGCCTGTGTGGCTCAGTTGGTTAAGAATCCAACTCTTAATTTTGGCTCAGGTCATGATCTCAGGGTTGTGAGATCAAGCCCTGCATGGGGCTCCACACTAGGCATGGAGTCTACTTAACATTCTCTCTTTCCCTCTCCCTCTGCCTCCCCAATCCATTCACACATGCTCTCTCTCAAAAAAGAAAGAGAAGGAAAGAAAGAAAGAAAACAAAAGAAAAAAGAAAATAAAAGAATAAGAATAATGTGCCAGTCAGAATGGCTCAAATTAACAAGTCAGAAAACAACAAATGTTGGTGAGGATGTGGAGAAAGGGGAACTCTTTTACACTGTCAGTAGGAATGCAAGCTAGTACAGCCACTCTAGAAAACAGTATGGAGGTTCCTCAAAAAGTTAAAAATAGAACTACCCTACAATCCAGCAATCACACTACTAAGCATTTACCCAAAGAATACAAAAATACTAATTCAAAGGTATACATGCACCCCAATGTTTATAGCAACATTATCTACAATAGCCAAATGATGGAAAGAGCCCAAATATCCATCAACAGATGAATGGATAAAGAAGATGTGGTGTGTGTGTGTGTGTGTGTGTGTGTGTGTGTGTGTGTGATGGAATATTACCCAGCCATCAAAAAAAATAAAAAAGAAATCTTACCATTTGCAATGACATGGATGGAGCTAGAGGGTATTATGCTAAGTGAAATAAGTCAATCAGAAAAAGGCAATTATCATACGATTTCACTCACTTGTGGAATTTAAGAAACAAAACAGGATATCATAGGGGAAAGGAGGAAAAAAATAAAACAAGATGTAATCAGAGAGGGAGACAAACCACAAGAGATTCTCAACTATAGTAAACAAACAGGGTTGATGGAGGGGAAGTGGGTGATGGGATTGGGTAATTGGGTGATGGACATTAAGGAGAGCACGTGATATGATGAGCACTGGGTGTTATATGCAACTGACGAATAACTGAACTCTGCCTCTGAAACTAATGATACCTTATATGGTAATTAATTGAAATTAAATACAATTTTTTGATATAACATTCATAAATCTTTTGCCAAAATTCACATATTGTTAACATGGCTCAATTTTACCATTTGCTTTATTATTTAAGCTCTCTCTTTCTCTCTCTCTCTCTCTCTCCTCACACAATAGGCACACACATGTTTGCATGCATGTGTGTGTTTCTTTTCTGAACTATTTTAAAGTAACATATATATGTCCTGGCCCTTTACATAAACACACTACAATGATCAACACAGCATAATTAACATTGATATACTAATTCAGTCTTTGTCTTTGTATACATTTTTTTTTCCAATTTACCCAATGAGTCTCCAATTTAATGTCAGGTGTTAAGTTTAGTTGTCATGTCACTTTAGTTTCCTTTAATCTGGAACATCTTTTCTTTGCCTTTCATAACATTAATAGTTTTGAGGAATACAGTCCCCATCACACACTCTTTTTTGTTTGTTGATTTGTTTGTTTGTTTGCTTTAATATAGTGTTCCTCATTTGGGATTTGTCTGATGTTTCCTCATGATTAGATTCAAAGTTCAAGTTGTACATTTTCAACCAGAACACTACATAGGTGATGCTGTATCCTTGTCATGGATCATATCTGGATGCACACAACTTCTATCTGCCCCTTATTGGTGATATAATTTTGATCATCCAGTCATGTTGTTGTCCAATTAGTCCCTTGTATAGGTACCGTATTTTTATTTACAATTAGTAAGAATTCTGTGGAGAGTGTCTTTAAGGTAATGTAAATATCCCATTATTTGTCAATATTTTCCCTTAAATTTAGCATCCTTTAATGATTCTTGCCTGATCTGATATTTACTATGATTGCAAAATGCTGATTCTCCAACTCCTATACTCCCTCCATATTTACCAGTCAGCATTTGCCATTCTACTGTAAACAAGAGCCCTTTCTCTTCTTATCTAGTTGTTTATTTGCTTATTAGTTAGTTATTATTGGCATTGTTTATTTCATTCAATTATTTTATATTAATATTAGTATACTTGTTTTCCTTTTGATTTGCCTGAAATGTGTTTTTAATTCTTTTATTTTTAACCATCTGATTTCAATTGTGTTAGTTGTAAACAACATATTGCTGGTTATTGCTTATCTGTTTTGTACCAATCCAAAAGTATCTGCCTTTTAACATGTGAGATTAATACATTCATATTTATTATAATTACTGATATATTTACTGATGACTTATTCTTGCCATCTTTTGTTGTTGTTATTTCTTAATATGCCTTCTGTTTGTTTCCATTTATCTTTTGTGTTTGATTGGGTAATTTCTTCCATTTCAATAGTTTTTCATCTGTCCCTAACTGGCTGTTAAGCAGGAAATCCTGAGGATTCACTAATGAGAAAAGACTTAAGCATAAGCATAATCAAAAGCTACCTATAGAGTGTTATAAGTAGGTCACTGGAAATCATGGATTTTAATGTTTGTGGTCATACTTTGGATGCCATCTGTGCCTGATTTTGTGTAAGATTTCCACTCCAATTCTGATAGGATCTGAATGAGTTGTGGGTGTCCCAGTGCAATCTGTGAGGTCACTTTCCATTTATTTATAAGTCTCCTAACTACATGTCTTGTTACATTAAATGTGGAAATACATTGGCCTAATCTCAAAAGATCCTAGCAGAAAACAAGAATAAATATTTCTATTCTGTCTAGTATCCAATTTTTATTATATCCTCCTAAGTGAAGATTCAGTACTCATTCTTACCCCTTAGCACCTAATATACAGAGTTTCTTAGGCTTAATATGCCTTTCCATAGCTTCCACAGTATAGGCTAAAACAGTAATCACAGCAGATGAAACTATTTTTATAGAATCAATTTCTTTTTTCAATTTAAATTCAATTAGCCTACATATAGTACATCATTAGTTTCAGATGTAAAGTTCAATAATTCATCAGTTGCATATAACACCCAGTGCTCATCATATCATGTGCCCTCCTTAATGCCCATCACCCAATTACCCCATCCCCCCACCTACTTCCCCTCTAGCAACCCTCAGTTTGTTTCCTATAGTTAAGAGTCTTTCATGGTTTTTCTCCCTCTCTGATGACTTCCCATTATAGAATCAATTTCAAGAGTAACTTGAGAATTACTAACAGGTTTTTTTTAAGGGTTTTTTTGGTATTAAACCAATAGTAGTTTCTAAAGCTGAGATTTTTGAGACTCAGAGCATCAATTTTGTCTCAGTTTAATTAAGTGTAAAGGTAATGACTGAAATAATTTCCTCAGGTAATACTTCTGAGCCATGTATTATAGCACCATGTCCATTTACCATATCATCCAGGAAGCTCTCTGTTTGTATGTTTATATTTGTGTGTGTGTGTGTTGGGTGAGTGTGAGTCTGCATGTGTGTATCTGTGTGACATTGATGTTCGGCCAAACCAGAATCCTGGAATGATAGATACTATAGAAGGGAAATGAGTTTAACATTTGTCAGAACATACAAAGTGCCTGAAGCTTTATACACAACATGAAATTTTATCCTTACAATGTTATGTTAGTTATATAATTTTCTTTACATGAGAAAATTAAAGTTCAGATATGTTAAGCAACTTCCCCAAGGTCACAGTATGTGAAGACTTTTATTTCTCTATTGGGTATTCAGTTCCACTTCCGTTTGGTAATGGATATTTTATTTTGTTTGACTGATAGTGTTTCCATCTGTATTTTCAGTCCCAAAGTTTAAGATATAACCCAGGTTGTTAATCAATTACATTCCTCTGGCCACGGTGATTTGTTCAAATATGAGGACAAGATCTAATCCAGACCAATGAAATTTCATCATGATACTTATACTGAGAATGTTAGGAGTTTCATTCTTTCTTTCCTTTGAGGATAGAAAACTGTTATGATGAAAATGTAAAGCTGTTAGGGGCCTCTGACTAAAAATGATGCTAAGTAAAAGAGAAGTAAGAACAATGCATTGAGATGGTCTAATATCATCTGATTCTCTGAGTTCCAGCAATGACTAAAGCTAGGTTTACACACATGGACCATATAATAATAAGAGCAAATGAATTATTTTTTTGTTCTTAAGCTTTTGTTGAGTTTTTATCTTCAAAAGAAAGATACTTAGAGATAAAGATAGGTACTTAGAGATAATTCTCTTTTTCTACACTATCTATCCTCTAAGTTTCACTTGAAGTGAAATCCCCACTGTAGAGCTTTCCCTGGCCCTATTCCCCTTCCAGATGTACTCTGCTCTTTCTAGGTACAATGTAAATATACTTATTTTACAGCACTTTTACATTCCATCTTGTACTAGTCTTTCAATTACTTACGTACTCCTTGTGTACTTATTTCTTCTCTTTATTTCTTCCTTTCTTCCTTAAGTAAGTACTTCCATATGTACCAAACAGTAAATTTCTAGTGAGGAAGATTCTTTCTATCATTTCTTGCAGCCCCTAGGTAAAAGTAACCTAAAATATATGCGCCTTTTAGTAGGTATGTGTTAAATTTTTGCTAAATTAACACTGTCTTTTTTCTTTTATTTTGTTTTGCTTAAAACCAGAAAATTTATTTGGGATAGACTTATTAAAATATTCACAATATTTGGCTATATCTACATAAATAATTTTTCTTATTATAACAACCTTTTAAAATAATTCATCTAACTAAAACGTAATACCATGATCCCAGAACCAAGTGCAGAAATTCAATGAATTACATTTTTTCACATGCATTTAAAAAAAATCTGTGTATCTTGGGCCAAAGAGTGAAAACTTTCAAATGTTTCATAAACATCCATCCTGGAGGACCAAGGAGTTAAAAAGTCCTTTGAAATTAAAGTAGAAACTATTGGTATATGAACTGTTGAAACCTTTAATCATCTCTAAGGGAACAGTTTTCACAGTCAAAACAGCTTAATTACAATAGTCCTCAAAAATTGGATGAATAAAACATGGGCTCATTTGTAGATTCAAAAGAATAGGAAAAAAAAAACAAAGTTTCCCCCAGATGTTTCAGAGAATCATCTCACCTGCATTCTTGTCACAAATCAGAGATCTGCTTCACTGTGATTTAATGGTGGGTTATTGAAATATATACTGAGAAATATACTACCACTGTATATTCAACATGATTCACTTCCTTGAATATACCTTTGATTATAGAAGAAAAGTTGTTAATCAAATTAAAATAAACCAGTATATATAATTAAAACCAAATTAAATCTATATCTATATCTATCTATATATATATATATCTCCCCACCATGGTATCCTCTGGTAAAATTTTAGTGTTAAAAGAACCCACAAAAACTTGCTAATTACCACTATGAACTAATTACAAGATACACTGTGTGGGTTTTTTTTTTTCTAAATACATGTAATTCACATAGTAAATATCTTGTAGAGCTTGGAGGTTGCTTTCTTGTCCTTCCTGACATCTACTTGATGTTTAATGGTTTTATATAGATATGTGGTCATTAGTCAAAGTCTTATCATAATTGAAACAGAGAATATGTTGCTAATGCAGCCTATTTCATTTTACATGGGACTTATGCTTTTTAAACTCAAATTTATAGATGGGTTTCTTCTTTCTTTATTCATTTCTTATTGCCATGAAAATAAACTCTGTGACCCTTTCCTAAATTTTAACTTAAAACTTAACACTTAATTATTTTTATGGCCAAGTAATATTCCATTATATATATATATATATATATATATATATATATATATATATATACCACATCTTTTTTATTAACTATTTATGTTGGTTGCCAGATGGTAGAGGGGTGAAGGAAGTGGACAAAATAAGTGAAAGGGATTAAGAGGTACAAACATTCAGTTATAAAATAAATAAGTCATGGAAATGAGAAAGTACAACGTAGGGAATATAGTCAATAATATTGTAATAATAGTGTATGGTGACAGATGGTAACTATACTTATCATGGTGAGCATTCCATAATGTATAGAATTGTCAAATCACTATGTTGTACATCTAAAACTAATATAACATTGTACATCAGTTATACTTCAAAAATAAACATTTAAAAAATTAACACTGCATTTTGGCATTGTACCATACATATTATAGTTCTAAACTGGATTCCTCATGTAGTGCTGGAGGTCTTAAAGTCATTTAGCCATAAATTGTACAAAATTCTGATTAATGTTAATATTTTTCTCTGTTTTATGACAAAAAGTTATATCAGTATTTTGTTTCTAAGGACATCAAAAATACACGCTAGATTAAGATGACTGTGAAGTACATTTGGAAGAAAAAGCAAACTAAAAAGATCTTCCTGACCTTTACGAAAAAAGAGGATTTGCTACTTCTAGGCTGAAAGTTGACTAACGTCCTTGTAATTTTAGTTCCTGCTCCAGCAACATCAGGCAATGTAAGCCTCTTCTGCTTAATAAATGTGGCATTAGAAATAAACTATTTGTTGAAAAAGTGGACATGACATTAATTAAAATTATTTTAGGGTTACATCCTACTTAAGAATGAATGGGTTAACCAGGAAATCAAAGAAGAATAAAAAAACTACACGGAAACAAATGAAAATGAAAGCACGACAACCCAAAACCTATGTGATATAGCAAAAGCAGTCCTAAGAGGGAAATATATTGCAGTATAGGCCTCCTCAAGAAACAAGAAAAGTCTCAAATACAAAACCTAACCTTACACCCAAAGGGGCTAGAAAAGGAACAGCAAATAAAGCCTAAAGCCAGCAGAAGAAGGGAAATAATTAAGATTAGAGCAGAAATAAATGATATAGAAACAAACAAACAAAAAACAGAACTGATTAACAAATCTAAGAGGTGATTCTTTGAAAGAATTAATAAAATTAATAAACCCCTAGTTAGACTTATCAAAAGGAAAAGAGAAAGGACCCAAATAGATAAAATTACAAATGATGGAGGAGAGATCACAACCAACACCACAGAAATACAAACAATTACAAAAGAATATTATGAAAAATTATATGCCAACAAACTGGGCAATCTGGAAGAAATGGAAAAATTCCTAGAAACTTAAAAACTACCAAAACTGCAACAGGAAGAAATAAAAAATTTCAACAGACCCATAACCAGCAAAGAAATTGCATCAGTAATCAAAAATCTCCCAACAAACAAAAGTCCTGGGCTGGATGACTTCAGGGGAATTCTACCAGACACCTAAAGAAGAGTTCATACCTATTCTTCTCAAAAAGTTCCAAAAAATGGCAATGGAAGGAAAATTTCCAAACTCACTCCAAAAAGCCAGCATTACATTGATTCCAAAACCAAAGACCCCACTAAAAAAGAGAGTTACAGATTACTATCCCTGATGAACATGGATGCAAAAATTCTTAATAGCATACTAGCAAGTTGAAATTCAACAGTACAAGAATTATCCATCACAGTAGTGGTATTTATTCTTGGTCTGCAGGGGTGGCTCAATATTCAAAAATCAACAAATGTAATACACTGTATTAATAAAGAAAAGATAAGAACCATATGATCCTGCTAATAGATGCAGGAAAAGCATTTGACAAAATACAGCATCTTTTCCTGCTAAAAGCCCTCGGCAAAGTAGGCATAGATGGAACATATCTCAACATCATAAAGGCTATCTATGAAAGAACCACAGCTAGTATTATCCTCAATGGGGAAAAACTGAGAGCCTTTCCCCTATGGTCAGGAACAAGACAAGGATGTTCACTCTCACTATGACTATTTAACATAGTACTGAAAGTCTTAGCCTTAGCAATCAGATAAAAAGAAATAAAAGGCATCCAAACTGGCAAGGAGGAAGTCCAACTTTCACTATTTGCAGACAACATTATATATGTAGAAAACCCAAAAGACTCCACCAAAAAATTGCTAGGGTTACAAACATTCTTTAATACCAAGGGTAAACCTATAGATTAAACAAACAATTGGAGCTAGTAGTGTGGCAATTTGTACTGTCAGCAAATTATTGTGGCCATGTGTGAAATACCTAGCAGAAGTCTGAGGAAGACAATAGGTTTCATGGTAAAATGTAAATGAAAGAAATGGAATATTCTATCTTTTTGAAAGTCTCCGTTATATGGAATAACTTGTTTTCTTGTACCACACTGTCTTGGAATTTGATTAAATGTTTACTTATTTTTTTCCATTTCTTCAGCCCCAGCTTGGATTTATTCTACAGTCACATATGTTGAATTATGGAGCAGTCCTTATAGTTATCATTTTATGATTCAATCAACTCTCTCCCTTAGTTTTATGCGTATGAACTTAGAACACAGAAACCACCATTGTTACTGAGACTTTCAGTCCATCTTCTGTCAAGCAAAGGAGCTAATAGTGAATTTGATCTTCTATCATGTAGTCACACTACAAGTTTGAACTCAGATGGCCAGCTTGCCTGTGTACCACATAGATACACAGAAGCAAGGATTACATGATTAACTTGTATGTTGATAATGGGTTCTCATTTTAAATTTACATTAAACTTAAATAATTTAAATTAAGTAGTTTAAACTAGCATTGTTACAAATATATGTGAAGAAAGAGGACCCCTCTTGCACTGTTTCTGGGAATGCAGATTGGCACAGCCACTCTATAAAACAGTATAGGGGCACCTGAGTGGCTCAGTCGGTTAAGTGTCTGCCTTAGGCTCAGATCATGGTACCAAGGTGCTGGGATCGAGCCCTGTGTCAGGCTCCCTGCTCAGTGAGAAGCCTGTATCTTCCTCTCCCCCTGCCTGCAGGTCCCCCTGCTTTTCTCTCTCTCTCTCTCTGTCAAATAAATAAATAAAATCTTAAAATAAAAACTAAAAAAAAAAAACAGTATGGAGGTTGCTCAAAAAGTTAAAAATAGATCTACCCTAAGTTCCAACAATTGCACTATAAGTTATTAACCCAAAGAATACAAAAACACTAATTCAAAGGGATACATGCACCCTGATGTTTATAGCAACATTATTTACAATAGCCAAATTATGGAAAGAACCCAAATGTCCATCAACTAATGAATGGATAAAGAAGATGTGGTATATATGTACAACAGAATATTACTCAACCACAAAAAGATGAAACCTTGCCATTTGCAATGACATGAATAGAGCTGGAGAGTATTATGCTAAGTGACATTAAGTCACCCAGTCAGAGAAAGACAGATACCAATTGATTTCACTCATATGTGGAATTTAAGAAACAAAACAAAAACATGGGGGAAGAAAGAAAGAGGCAAACCAAGAAACAGACTTTTAATTATACAAAACAAATAGTTACCAAAGGGGAGATGGGTGGGGGGATGGGTTAAATAGGGGATGGGGATTAACAAGTGCATTTGTCATGATGACACCCAGTGATGTATGGAAGTGTTGAATCACTGTATTGTACATCTGAAACTAATATTACACTCTATGTTAACTGGAATTTAAATTTTAAAAAAAGAAAATAAAAAAGGGAGGATGCAAAATAAATATTAAGTATTCAGAAAAAAAGAAACTCAGAAACTGAAACAAAACAGGAAATAAAAAGGGAAGAACTGTATCTATCATCTATCTATATACATACATATATATGTATGTATATATAAAATTGGTTTTACCCCTTGCTATATTTGATTATTCACTTGAGTTAGCTATCAGGCATATTAAGTGAATCAACTTAATATTTTGTTTTTCAGGAAATATTTATCCTATGCTTTTTTTCCAATAGTGTTTCCACATCCTTGCCAACACCCATTGTTTCTTGTGTTGTTGATTTTAGCCATTTTGACGGGTGTGAACTGGTATCTCACTGTGGTTTTGATTTCCATTTCCCAGATGATAAATGATGATGAGAATCTTTTCATGCGTCTGTTGGCTACCTGTATGTCTTCTTTCAAAAATTGTCTGTTTATGTCCTCTGTCCATTTTTTAATTGGATTATTTGTTTTTTGAGTGTTGAGTTCTATCAGTTCTTTATATATTTTGGTTACCAAGCCTTTTTCAGATATGTCATTTGCAAGTATCTTCTCCCATTCTGAAGGTTGCCTATTAGTTTTATTGATTTATTTCCTTTGCTGTGCAGAAGCTTTTTATTTGGGTGTAGTCCCAAAAGTTTATTTTTGCTTTTGTTTCCCTTGCCTCTGGAGATATATCTAGAAACAAATTACTACAGCTAATGTCAAAGAACTTACTGCCCATGTTCTCTTCTAGGATTTTTTTTTTATGGTTTCAGGTCTCACATTTAGGACTTCAGACCATTTTGAATTTATTTTGTGAATGGCGTAATGAAGTAGTCCAGTTTCTTTTGTATTTTGCTGTCCAGTTTTCCCAACACCATTTGTTGAAGAGACTCTTTTTCCCATTGCATATTCTTGTCTCTTTTGTCAAAAAGTAATTGACCATATAATCATGGGTTTGTTTGATGTATGTGTCTAGTTATGTGCCAGTACTATACTGTTTTGATTACTATGGCTTTTTAGCATAACTTGGAATGTGGAATTGTAATACTTCCAGTTTTGTTTTTCTTTTTCAAGATTGTTTTGGCAATTTGGGGTCTTTTGTGGTCCCATACACATTTTACAATTGCTAGTTCTGTGAAAAATGTTGTTGGTACTTTTTTCTTCCAATTCACAAGCATGGAATATCTCCCTTTGTTTGTGTCACCTTTGGTTTCTTTCCTAAATGTTTTATAGTTTTCAGAGAACAGTTTTTTCTCCTCCTTGATTAAGTTTATTCCTAGGAATTTTATTATTTTTGGTGCAATTGTAAATGGAATTGTGTTCTTAATTTTTCTTTCTGCTGCTTCATTAAAAATGTATAGAAATGCAATTGATTTCTGTACATTGTTTTTGTATCTTGCACCATCACTGAATTTATTTATCAGTTCTAGTAGTTTTTGGTGGTGTCTTTAGGTGTTTTTGCATAGATCTCATCTGCAAATGGTGAAAGTTTTCTTATTACCAATTTGGATGCTTTTTATTTCTTTTTGTTGCCTGATTGCTGTGGGTAGGACTTCCTGTGCTATGTCAAATAAAAGTGATGAGAGTGGACATCCTTTTCTTGTTTTTGACCATGTGGGAAATGCTCTCAGTTTTTCCCCATTGAGTTTAATGTTCACTGTGGGTTTTTCATATAAGGCCTTTATTATGTTGAAGTATGTTCCCTCTAGACCTACTTTGTTGAGGGCTTTTATCATGAATGGATTTGTACTTTGTCAGATGCTTGTTCTGCATCTATTGAAATAATCCCATGGTTTTTATCCTTCCTCTTATTGATGTGATTTATGTCATTGATTTGTTTGCAAATATTGAACCACCCTTGCATCCAGGGAATAAATCCCACTTGATTAGTGTGAATGATTTTTTTCATGTACTTTTATTTGGTTTGTTCATATTTTGTTAAGGATTTTTGCCTCTATATTCATCAGAGATATTGGCCTGTAGTTCTCTTTTTTTGAGGATCTTTATCTTGTTTTGGTATCAGAGTAATATTGGCCTCATAGAATGAATTTGATACTTTTCCTTCCTTTTCTATTTTTTTGGGGAATAGTTTGAGAATAGGTATTAACTCTTCATTAAATGTTTGATAGAATTCACCTGTGAAGACATCTGGTCCTGAACTTTGGATTGTTGGGAGTCTTTTTGATTACTGATTCAATTTCCTTGCTGCTAATTAGTCTGTTCAAAATTTCTATTTCTTCCTATTCACTTGTGGGAGGTATATGTTTCTAGGAATTTATCCATTTCTTCTAGGTTGTCCAATTTGTTGGCATATTATTTGTCATAGTATTCTCTTGCAATTTTTTGTATTTCTGTGGTGTCAGTTGTTATTTCTCCTGTTTCATTTCTGATTTTGTTTGAGTTTCCCCTCCCTCTATTTTTGTTGTAATGAGTCTGACTAATGTTTTATCAGTTGTGTTCATGTTTTCAAAGAACTAGCTCTGGTATCATTGACTTGTTGCATTGTTTTTTAGTTTCTATATCATTAATTTCTGCTCTAATCTTTGGTATTTCCTTCCTTGTCCTAGTTTTGGGTTTTTGTTGTTGTTGTTGTTCTTTTTCTAGGTCCTTTATGTGTAAGGTTATGTTGTTTATTCGAGGTTTTTCTTGGTTCTTGAGGAAGGCCTGTATTGCTATAAACTTCACTCTTAGAACTGCATTTGCTTCATCCCAAAGATTTTGGAACATTCTGTTTTCATTTTCATTTGTTTCCATGTATTTTTTTCAATTTCCTCTTTGATCTTGGTTGACATATTCATTGCTTAGTAGCATGTTATTTAGCCTGCATGTATTTGTGCTCTTTCCAGACTTTTTTCCTGTGGTTCAGTCCTCAATAGCCATTATGTTTTATGAACAAAATGGTATGAAACTATAAACTAATGGCAGAATAACTACTGATAACTTCAGAAATATGTGGAAATTCAACAACACACTTAAGAAAACCAATGGGTCAAAGAAGAAATCTGAAGAGAAATAGAAAATATCTTGTGACAAATGAAAATCAAAACATCACACAGAAAAAAAAAACTTATGGGGAGTAGCAAAAAAGGCACTAAAAGGGAAGTTTATAGTGGCAAACATATAAAAAAAGAAGGATCACAATTAAACTCAAGATTTTAGAAAAAGAAAAAGAAACTAAACCTACAGTAGGCACAAGGAAGGAAATAATCTGGATTAGAGCAGAAATAAATGAAATAGAGAATAGAAAAACAGTATAAAATTTTGACAAAAAAAAAGAGTTGAGTTTGATTCCAGTTTACTTTTTTAAGTTTTAAATTCAAGTTACTTAACATATAGTGTAGTAGTGTGGAATTGGTAGCATTGGTTTCAGGAGTAGAATTTAGTGATTCATCACAAGTGCCTTCCTTAATTCCCATCACCCATTATTTATTTTTCTTTTCAGGGATGAAGACATGAATATTTTATTTTTAGATTTTATTTACATTCAAATTAGTTAATACAGAGTGTACTATTAGTTTCAGGGGTAGAATATAGTTATTCATCACTTGCATATACACCCAGTGCTCATTACAACAAATGCCCTCCTTAATGCCCATCACACATTTACCCATCCACCTACCCACCTCCCCTCCATTAACTCTCAGTTTGTTTCCTATAATTAGGAGTCTCTTATAGTTTGCCTCCCTCTCTGTTTTTATCTATTTCATATTTCCTTCCTTTCCACTATGTTCATGTTCTGTTTCTTTAATTTTGCATATGAGTGAAATTACATGGTATTTGTCTTTCCATGACTGAGTTATTTTGCTTAGCCTAATACACTCTAGTTCCATCCACATAGTTGCAAATGACAAGATTTCATTCTTTTGGATGTCTGAGTAATATTCCAATATATAGATGAGTAAAGTTCATCAGCTTTTCATGTGTCTGTTAGCCTTTTTTATGTCTTCTTTGGAGAAATGTTCATAAACTCTGCCCATTTTTTAATTGGATTTATTATTTTTGGGGTGTTGATTTTGGTAAGTTCTTTATAGAGTTTGGATACTAGCCCATTATCTGATATGTCATTTGCAAATATATTCTCCCATTCTCTTGGTTGCCATTTAGTTTTGCTGATTATTTCCATTGTTATGCATAATCTTTTTACTTGATGAAGTCTCAATAGTTCATTTTTGCTTTTGATTCCCTTGCCTCCTGAGATGAGTCTAAGAGGAAGTTGCTGTGGCCAAGGTCAAAGATGTTGCTGCCTATGTACTCCTCTAGGATTTTGATGAATTCCTGTCTCATATTTAAGTCTTTCATTCATTTTGAGTTTATTTTTGTTTATGATGTTAGAAAGTGGCCCAGTTTCATTCCTTGGCATGTTGGTGTCCAATTTTCACAACACCATTTGCTGAAGAGACTGTCTTTTTTTCCATTGGATATTCTTTCCTGCTTTGTTGAAGATTAGTTGACCATATAATTGAGGATCTATTTCTGGGTAGTCTATTCTGTTCCATTGATCTATGTATATGTTTTTGCACCAGTACCATAGTGTCTTGATGATTACAGCTTTGTAATTCACTTGAAAGCTGGGATTGTGGTATCTCCTGCTTCAATTTTCTTTTTCAACATCACTTTGGCTAATCAGGGTCTTTTCTGGTTCCATACAAATTTTAGAATTATTGTTCCAGGTCTGTGAAAAATGCTCTGTTATTTTGATAAGGATTGCATTGAATATGTAGATTGCTTTGGATAGTACGGACATTGTAACAATATTTGTTCTTCCAAACCTTGAGCATGGGATGCTTTTTTTTTTTCATTTCTTTATGTCTTCTTCAATTTCTTTCATGACTATTCTATACTTTTCAGAATACAGATCTTTTACTGCTTTGGTGATGTTTATTCCTAGCTATCTTATGATATTTGGTGCAATTGTAAATGGGACTGATTCCTTGATTTCTCTTTCTGCTGTTTCATTATCAGTGTATAGATATACAACAGACTCCTGTGTTTTGATTTTATATCATGCAACTTTGCTGAATTCATGCATCAGTTCTAACAACTTCTTGGTGGAGTCTTCTAGGTTATCTACATAAAATGCCCCGTCATCTGTAAATAGTGAAATTTTGACTTCTTCCTTGCTTATTTGGATGTATTTATTTCTTTTTGTTGTCTGATTGTTGAGGTTAGGACTTCCAGTATTATGTTAAACGACAGTGGTGAGAATGGACATCCCTGTCTTGCTCCTGAACTTAGGGGAAAATCTCTGTTTTTCTCCATTGAAGATATTAGCTGTGGGTCTTTCATATATGGCCTCTCTGAGTTTGATTCCAGTTCAAGATAGTGATGTAGAAAGATACTGAACTCAACTTATTTCCTCCCATGAACAGAGTCTATAGCTATAAATGAAACAATATTACCTGAAAAAGAAAATCTTAAGACTTGCTGAGTGATGGCTGCACATAGTGCAAACAAGAAGAAAACCACATGAAAGTGGATAGGAGAAGCTGGGACACAATTTTGCCATAAAACCCATTCTTGGTGTAGCAACCCACAATCAGGTGGAAACCAAAATGTGAAGCTTATCTCTGAGGGGCAAATGGTTCAGACTCCACATTGGGCTCCCCAAATTTTAAGACATGCACTTGAGAGATAAGCCCCCCAAAACTCTCATTTTGAAAACCAATGGTGCTCATAGCCCGAGATCCAGATTGTAGTCATCTCAGAAATACCTCTTTAATCCATTCATGCATTTGTACTATCCTGTTTCAGGGCCCAGATCAAAGGTAGACAATCATACCCACACTTAAAGTGAAAGAGGCTTACCTGTTTATATTAAAACCTCAGTCTGAGGGGCAGGCATCTAATTTAACACACATATCTAAAAGCCTGTTGGAATACTCTTTGCAGACAGGGACCAGTGGTACTCTTCCTTTGCTGTGCTCCAGAGCACCAGTATATTCCAGAAGGAAGCCTTTACATGCATCTGGTGCCCTGATTTTTGTGGCTACTCCCTAGATGATGCCCCTTGATCACCTGGCTTCAGAGTCCAGGAGGGTGGGGGGGTTGCATTCTTGGTCACATGGGACTATAATAACCAGTGTCACCCAGATAAAAGCTCCTGCACTTCTCTGACACTCCAATTTTTGTGACTGCTCCTAGTGAATACCTCTATATCTCTTGGCTCTGGTGGCCTGTAGGGCTTATGCTCATGGATCCCACAAGACCGTAACCAATGGAGAAAAAGTTCTTAAATAGCTACCAATCCCCAGGCACAGCAAAAGTCAACAGACCCAAAAGTTCATTCTTTCTTTGAAGGAAGCCCATTAACTAATTATCATTGTTGTAACGAAAGGGAAAGCTTTAACTAAGCACACATCTAAAGACTAACTGTAATTCTTTGCAGACACTTCAGAGGGCAGGTACTATCTTTCCACTACCCTCTGCTGTGCTCCAGAGTATCATTGTCTCCTGGAGGGGAGCTTTACACGTGTCTGATGCCTAGTTTTTATGGCTGACACCTAGGGGATGCTCCTCAATCGCTTGACTTCAGCGCACAAAGAAGCTTGCATTCTTGGGTCCCAACAGACTGTGGCAACGGAAGGATGATTCTTGGCAGCTTACAAACCCCAGCTGTGTCCCGCACAGACAGCACACTAAGGCACACCTCTTAGTCTTTCTGTGAAGTAAGCCACTTTGCTTGTCTTGGAGCTTTGGGCTGAGGTGCAAGCTTCAGGTTCTGCACACATTTAGTGCCCAATGGAAGTGCTTTCAAGAAATGTAGGCTGTGGATACTATTTTGGTGCTCTTACCTCTGCTTTCCTCTGGTTCAACAGTATTTCCCAGTACGATTATCATAAACTCATCTGGAGCCCCAATTTTTGAGATTGCTGCCCAGGGAACACTTCCAGATTACCTGGTTTTGGTGGCCAGTGGGGCTTATGCTTCTGGCCCCTCAGGATTATATATATTTGCATACTTTTAAAGCTGTTGCTTGAGGGTCTGACTTCCAGTCAGCCTGAATCTAAATGAGGTTTTCCCCCTTTAGGGTGTTCAATATCATTAATTTTCAGGGAAATGCAAATCAAAACCACAATGAGACATCACATCACACCTAATTAGAATGGCTATTAACAGAAAGCAAGAAATAACAAGTGTTGGTGAGAACGTAGAGCAAAGGGAACAGTTGTGCTCCATTGGTGAGAATGAGAAATGTAAATTGGTGTGACCACTATGGAAAACAGTATGGAGGTTCTTCAAAAAATTGAAAATAGAACTACTATATGATCCAGCAATTCCACTTCTGAGTTTTTATCCCAAGTAAACAAAAACATTAATTTGAAAAGATATATGCACTCCCATGTTTCTTGCATCATGATTTACAATAGCTAAGATGTGGTAACAACATAAATGTTCATTGGTAGATGAATTGATAAAGAAATTGTGATTGTATAAATATTCAGCCATAAGAAATAAAAATTTTCCATTTGTAACAACATGTATAAACCTCAAGGTTATTATGCTAAGTGAAATAAATCAGCCAAAAAAAGACAAATACTGAATGATCTCACTTACATGTGGAATATAAAAGCAAAACAAACAAAACCAGCTCATAAATACAGAGAACAAATTGATGATTGCCACAGGCAGGTATGGGAGTGGGCAAAATTGGTGAAAATGGTCAAAAAGTACAAATTTCCGGGGCATATGGGTGGCTCAGTTGGTTAAGCATCTGCCTTCAGCTCATGTCATGACCCCAGGGTCCTGAGATGAAGCCTCACATTGGGTTTCCCACCCAGCAGGAAGCCTGCTTCTCCCTCTCCCTCTGCTTGCCACTCCCCCACTTGTGCTCTCTCTCTCTCTCTGTCAAATAAATAAATAAAATATTTTTAAAAAGGTACAAATTTCCAGCTGTAAAGTAAATAAGTAATAGGGATGTCACACACAGCATAGTAACTATAGTCAACAATAAAGTGTTACACATGCGAGAGTTGCTAAGAGAATAGATTTAAAAATTCTTTTCAGAAGAAAAATTATAACTGTGTGTGATGATCAATATCAACTAGACTTATTGTGGCAGTTATTTCACAATATATACAAATATCAATTATGTTGCACACCTGAAACTAATATGTTAATTATAACAATAAAAAAAAAGAAGAGCTGGCATTTTGAAAACACTTATAAAGTAGGCAAACCCTTAGCTAGACTAAGGAAAGAAAAGAGAGAATACTCAAATAATTAAAATCAGAAATGTAAGAGGAAATATTAAACTGATGGTACAGATACAAAAAGGATTATAAGGCACTATTATTGACAATTATATGCCAATAAATTGGATAGTCTAGAAAAAAATGGATAAATTCCTAGAAACATAGAACCTACCAAGATTTAATCACTGGAGAGATAAAAAATGTGAACAGACATATAACAAATAAGGAGATTAAATCAGTAATCAAAACTTCTCAACAAAAAATGTTCAGTACCAGATGGTTTCACTGGAGAGTTCTGACAAATATTTAAAGACAAATTAATGCCAATCCTTCTCAAACCATTCCAAAAATTGTAAGAGGAAGAAACACATTCAAACTCTTTTTATAAGGCCAGCATCAGGCTTATTCCAAAGCCAGAGAAGGACACTACATGGAAAAAAAAAAAAGCCAATATCCCTGGTGAATATACATGCAAATATTCTCAACAAAATACTAACAAACTGAATTCAACAGCACACTAAAAGCATCATACACCATGACCAAGTGAGATTTATCCCTGTTATGCAAGGATGATTCAACATACAAAAATCAATCAGTGAGATACATCATATTAAGAGAACAAAGTATAAAACCCCCTGATTATCTCAATATAGGCAGGAAAAGTATTTGATAAAATTCAATGCACCTTTTAGATAAAAACACTCAACAAATTCTAAATGGAAGGAGATTATCTCAACATAATAAAGGTTGCACATGAAAAGCCAAAATCATACTTAATGGTAATACCTGAAGGCTTTTTCTTAAAGATCCAGAACAGCACAAGGATACCCACTTTACAAAGTACTGGGAGTCCTGGCCAGTGTAAATAGTCAGAAAAAGAAATTAAAGACATCCATATTGGAAAGGAAAAAGTAAATTTTCTCTGTTCTCAGCTGAAGTTATATGTAGAAAACACAAATAATTCATTAAAAGGCTTTAGAAATAATAAAATTGGCAAATTATAAGATAGAAAATCAATACAAAACATCAGTTGCATTTTTATACACTAACAACAAATTAATTGAAAATGAAATTTAAAAAATAATTTTATTTACAATAGTATCAAAAATATATAAAATATTTAGGAATTAACTTAACCAAGAAGGTGAAAGAATTTTATACTGTAAATTATAAAACGCTGCTAAAGCTAAAAACGGCACAAATAAATGGGTAGACATTTCATGTTCATGGATCAGAAGACTTAATATTGTTAAAATGTCTGTTTTACTCAAAGCAGTCTACAAATTTAATGCAATTTCTATCAAAATCCCAAAGATTTTTTTTTTGCAGAAATAGAGAAAACAATCCTAAAATTCATTTGGAACCACAAAAGACCCTGAATAACCAATACAACCAACCTACCTTCCTTCCTTTTCTTTCTTTCTTCTTTCTTTCTTTCTTTCTTTCTTTCTTTCTTTCTTTCTTTCTTTCTTTCTTTCTTTCGAGGGTACACACACAGAAGTGGAAAGGAGGAGCAGTGAGAGAGGGAGAGAGAAAATAGTAAGCAGTCTCCACGCCCAGCCCACAGCCTCACACAGGGCTTGATCTCACAACCCTGAGATCATGACCTGGGCCAAAATCAAGAGTTGGATGTTTAACCAACTGAGCCACCCAGGCACCCCAACCTGGCTTTAAAACATATTATAAAACTACAGTAGTCATTTTTAGAGTTAAGATGGCAGAGGAGTAGGGGTCCCCTCTTCCATCTGGTCCCCTGAGCCAAGCTGGATAGGTACCAGACCATCTGGAAAACCCACGGAAGCAGCCTGAGATGCAGGAAGATACATCTGGATCTCTACAAATGAACATCTCCAACACTGAGTATTGAGGTACGAAGCAAGGAGCCATGAATCTGCGCACAGATATCTGAAGAGAAATGGAAGGGGAAGGAGGGAGCCTCTGCTCTAGGGCGCCGGGGAGTGGTAGCCACCTGCGCTGGGGAGCGGGCCAGACTCATGGACAGGTACCCACAAGAGAAGAGACTGAGACCATGAGCCTGGGAACACATGCACATCCAAACTGAAAACCCAAGCTCCGGAGTGCTCACTGGAACCACACTGAAACAGGGAGCTCAGGAGTGCGTGCGGGGGCAGCTGGCAGCTGTCAGTGTTAGAAACACAAAGGACAGAGACCTGCCAGCCCTGGAAGTGAGGACTGGGATGCCAGCTGTGGGGCGCACAACCCGGCACGCTGCAGGGTATTTAGCAGCACCAACACAAACAGAGTTAAAGAGGTCAGGAGAGCTCAGTGGAGAGCAGACTGAGATCTCTCTGTTCTGAGACAGAGGCTAAGATACAGCCACTGCTACTCTGACTCTCAGAAGAGTCACAGAAAACCACCAAGGAAAGCTGCCAGAGAACAAAAGCCTGAAAATACCAGCTCACATTGTGCCCATCTCCATCCCCACTCCCAGGGGACAGGGAGACTCTACCCAAACAGGGTTGCCTGAGTAACAGCTTGGCAGGCCCCTCCCCCAGAAGGCAGGCTGAAAAATCAAGAAGCCCACATCCCTAAGGTCCCTATAAAACAAGAGTACACTGCCTGGGTCCTGGTCAATAATTTGGGCTCTGGGCAACCCCCAAACCTCTCCTCATCAGAATGACGAGAAGGAGAAATCCCCCCCCCCCAGCAAAGAAAAGATAATGAGTCTATGGCCTTGCCACAGAACTGATGGATATGGATATAACCAAATTATCAGAAATGGAGTTCAGAGTAACAATGGTGAAGATGATGTGTAGACTTGAAAAAAATATTAAAGAAAATATTAACGAGAATATAGAATCTCTAAGGGTGGAAATAAGAGCGAATTTGGCAGAAATTAAAAATGCTGTGAATCAAATACAGTCAAAACTAGATGTTCTGACGGCCAGGGTAAATGAAGCAGAAGAACGAATTAGTGAATTGGAGGATAGGATGGTAGAAGAGAAAGCTAAAACAGAAACATGGCTCAAAAAAGTACAATCTCGGGGCGCCTGGGTGGCACAGCGGTTAAGCGTCTGCCTTCGGCTCAGGACGTGATCCCGGCGTTATGGGATCGAACCCCACATCAGGTTCCTCCGCTATGAGCCTGCTTCTTCCTCTCCCACTCCCCTTGCTTGTGTTCCCTCTCTCGCTGGCTGTCTCTGTCTCTGTCAAATAAATAAATAAAATCTTTAAAAAAAATACAATCTCAAGAATGTAGGTTACAGGAGATTACTGACTCAGTGAAACGCTCCAATGTTAGAATCATCGGCAACCCCGAGGGGGTGGAAAAAGAGAGAGGTTTAGAAGAGATATTTGAACAAATTGTAGCTAATAACTTCCCCAATCTAGCAAAGGAAACAAGCCTTCATGTCCAAGAGGGAGAGAGGACCCCTCCCAAGCTCAACCACAACAAACCTATGCCATGTCACGTCATAGTGCAATTCACAAATATTAGATCCAACAATACAGTATTGAAAGCAGCCAGGGCAAAGAAAATTCTCACGTACAAAGGTAAAAATATTAGGATTACGTCAGACCTGTCTACATAGACCTGGAATGAGAGAAAGGGTTGGGGTGGCATTTTTAAGGCTCTTTCAGAGAAAAACATGCAGCCAAGGATCCTTTATCCAGCAAGGCTGTCATTCAGAATTGATGGAGAGATAAGGACCTTCCAGAATAGCCAGTCACTGACCAATTTTGTAACCATGAAACCAGCCCTATAGGAGATATTAAGGGGGGTTCTATAAAAGTAAAAAGGCCCCAAGAGTGATACAGAACAGAAAGTCACAATCGATAGAAACAAAGACTTTACTGGCAACATGGCATCATTAAAATCATATCTCTCAATAATCACTCTCAATGTGAATGGCCTAAATGCTCCCATAAAACACCACAGGGTGGCAGATTGGATAAAAAGACATGACCCATCCATTTGCTGTCTACAAGAGACACATTTTGAACCTAAAGATACATCCAGACTGAAAGTGAAGGGATGGAAAATCATTTTTCATGCCAATGGACCTCAAAAGAAAGCTGGGGTAGCAATTCTCATATCAGATAAATTGGATTTTAAACTAAAGACTGTATTTAGAGATACAGAAGGACACTATATTATTCTAAAGGATGTATCCAACAAGTGAATATGACAATTATAAATATCTACGCCCTCAAGAGGGGAACAGCAAGATACACAAGATAACTCTTAAACAGAATACAGAGACATATAGATAAAAATACGTTAATAGTAGGGGACCTCAACACTCCACTATCAGCAATAGACAGATCACCTAAGCAGAAAATCAACAAAGAAACAGGAGCTTTGAATGCCATACTAGACCAGATGGACCATATATATATATATATATCACTACACCCCAGAACAAAAGAATACTCATTCTATTCAAATGTACATGGAACATTCTCCAGAATAGATAGTATTCTGGTTCAAAACAGGTCTCAACTGATACCAAAAGACTGAAATTTTTCCCTGCATATTCTCAGACCACAATGCTTTGAAATAGGAACTCAACCACAAGGAAAAATTTGGAAGAAACTCAAACACTTGAAGACTAAGAACCATCGTGCTCAAGAATGATTCAATAAACCAGGAAATCAAAAATCAATTAAACAATATGGAGGCCAACCAGAATGAAAACACCACGGTCCAAAACCTATGGGACACTGCAAAGGCAGTCCTAAGGGGAAAATACATAGCCATCCAAGCCTCACTCAAAAGAATAGAAAAATCTAAAATGCAGTTTTTATATTCTCACCTCAAGAAGCTGGAATAGGAACAGATGAATAGGCCTAATCCATGCATGAGAAAGCAATTGATCAAGATTAGAGCAGAGATGAATGAATTAGAAACCAGGAGCACAATAGAGCAGATCAACAGAACTAGAAGCTGGTTCTTTGAAAGAATAAATAAAATCAATAAGCCACTGGCCAGACTTATTCAAAAGAATAGAGAGAGGACCCAAATTAACAAAATTATGAATGAAAAGGGAGAAGTAACAACCAACACCAATGAAATAGGAAGGATCATTAGAAACTGCTATCAACAGCTTAATACCAATAAATTAAATAATCTGGAAGAGATGGAGGCCTTCCTGGAAACCTATGAACTACCAAGACTGAAACAGGAAGAAATTGATTTTTTAAACAGACTGATTAATTATGAAGAGATGAAGCAGTTATCAAAAACCTCCCTAAAAACAAGACTCCAAGGCCTGATGGATTCCCTGGGGAATTCTACCAAACATTCAAAGAAGAAATAATACCTATTCTCCTGAAGCTGCTTCAAAAAATAGAAACAGAAGGAAAACTACCAAATTCATTGTATGAGGCCAGTATTACCTTGATCCCCAAACCAGGCAGAGACCCCATCAAAAAGGAGAATTACAGACTGATTTCCCTAATGAATATGGACACCAATATTCTCAACAAGATCCTAGCTAATAGGACCCAACAGTACATTAAAAGGATTATCCATCATGACCAAGTGTGATTCATCCCTGGGATGGAAGGGTGGTTCAACAATCACAAATCTATCAGTGTGATACATCATATCAACAAGAAAAGAGTCAAAAACCATATGATCTTCTCAACAGATGCAGAAAAAGCATTTGACAAAATACAACATCCTGTCCTGATTAAAACACTTCAGAGTGTAGGGATAGAGGGCACATTCCCCAATCTCATAAAAACCATCTATGAAAAGCCTACAGTGAATATCATTCTCAATGGGGAAAAGCTGGAAGCCTTTCCCTTAAGATCAGGAACACGACAAGTATGTCCACTCTCACCATTATTATTCAACATAGTACTAGAAGTCCTTGCAACAGCAATCAGACAACAAAAAGAGATAAAAGGTATCCAAATCAGTAAAGAAGTCAAACTGTCTCTGCGCACAGATGACATGATACTCTATGTGGAAAACCCAAAAGAATCCACCCCAAACTACTAGAAGTTATAGAGCAATTCGGTAATGTGGCAGGATACAAAATCGATACTCAGAAATCAGTTGCATTTCTATACACGAACAATGAGACTGAAGAAAGAGGAATTAGGGAATCCATTGCATTTACAATAGCACCCAAAATCATGCGTTATCTCGGAATTAACTTAACCGGAGAGGTAAATGACTTATATTCTAGAAACTACAAATCACTCTTGAAAGACATTGAAGAAGGCACAAAAAGATGGAAAATATTCCATGCTCAGGGATCGGAAGAATTAATATAGTTAAAATGTCTATGCTACCCAGAGCAACCTTCAATTTCAATGCCATCCTGATCAAAATACCAATGACATTTTTCAAAGAACTGGAACAAACAGCCCTTAAGTTTATGTAGAACCAGAAAAGGCCCCGAATCACCAAGGAATTGTTGAAAAAGAAAAACAAAGCTGGGGGCATCACGTTGCCAGATTTCAAGCTATACTATAAAGCTGTGATCACAAAGACAGCATGATACTGGCACAAACACACACACATAGACCAATGGAACAGAATAGAGAACCCAGAAATGGTCCCTCGGCTCTTTGGGCAACTATTCTTTCACAAAACAGGAAAAAACATCCAGTGCAAAAAAGACAGTCTCTTCAATAAATGGTGCTGGGAAAACTGGACAGCTACATGCAAAAGAATGAAACTTGACCACTCTCTCACACCATACACAAAGATAAACTCCAAATGGATGAAAGACCTTGATGTAAGACAGGAATCCATCAAAATCCTAGAGGAGAACATAGGCAGCAACCTCTACGACATCAGCCAAAGCAACCTTTTTCATGACACATCTCCAAAGGCAAGAAAAACAAAAGATAAAATGAACTTGTGGGACTTCATCAAAATAAAAAGCTTCTGCACAGCCAAGGAAACTGTCAAAAAAAACTAAGAGGCAGCCCACGGAATGGGAGAATATATTTGCAAATGATACTACAGATAAAAGACTGGTATCCAAGATGTACAAAAAACTTCTCAAACTCAATACACAAGAAACAAATAAACAAATCATAAAATGGGCAGAAGATATGAACAGACACTTTTCCAATGATGACATACAAATGGCTAACAGACACATGAAAAAATATTCAAAATCATTAGCCATCAGGGGAATTCAAATCAAAACCACACGGAGATACCACCTTATGCCAGTTAGAATGGCAAAAATTGACAAGGCAGGAAACAGCAATTGTTGGAGAGGATGTGGAGAAAGGGGATCCCTCTTACACTGTTGGTGGGAATGCAAGTTGGTGCAGCCACTTTGGAAAACAGTGTGGAGGTCCCTTAAAAAGTTAAAAATTGAGCTACCCTATGATCCAGCCATTGCAGTACTGGGTATTTACCCCAAAGATATAGATGTAGTGAAGAGAAGGGCCATATGCACCCCAATGTTCATAGCAGCACTGTCCACAATAGCCAAAGCGTGGAAGGACCCAAGATGCCCTTCAACAGATGACTGGATTAAGAAGTTGTGGTCCATATATACAATGGAATATTACTCAGCTATCAGAAAGAACGAGTTCTCAACATTTGATGCAACATGGACGGCACTGGAGGAGATAATGCTAAGTGAAATAAGTCAAGCAGAGAAAGACAAATATCATATGATTTCTCTCATTTATGGAACATAAGAACTAGGAAGATCGGTAGGGGAAGAAAGGGTAAAGAAAGGGGGGTATTCAGAAGGGGGAATGAAGCATGAGAGACTATGGACTATGAGAAACAAACTGAGGGCCTCAGAGGGGAGGCGGATGGGGGAATGGGATAGGCTGGTGATGGGTAGTAAGGAGGGCACGTATTGCATGGTGCCCTGGGTGTTATATGCAACTAATGAATCATTGAACTTTATCGGAAACCGAGGGGTGTACTGTATGGTGACTAACATAATATAATAAAAAACATTAAAAAAAAAGAAATGGATAAAATACTTGAATAGACATTCCTCTGAAGAAGACACATGAATGGCCAACAAACACATGAAAAGATATTCAACATCACTAATGATAAGTGAATTTCAAATTAAAACTACAATGCTGTATCACTTCACAGATGTTATTATGGCCATTATAAACACACACACACACACACACACACACACACACACACACACAATCACAAGTGTTGGTGTGGATATGGAAAAAATTGGAAACTTGGGCATTGTTTGTGGAGTGTGAAATGGTGCTACAGCCACTATAGAAAACAGCATGGTGGGTCCTCAAAATTAGAAGTAGAAATACCATACAATCCAATAATCTCTCCTACAAGTATTTATTCAAAGAATTGCAATCAAGGGGCACCTGGGTGGCTCAGTCGTTAAGCATCTGCCTTCAGCTCAGGTCATGATCTCAGGGTCCTGGGTTGAGCCCACATCAGGCTCCCGGCTTAGCGGGAAGCCTGCTTCTCCCCTTCCCACTCCCCACCATTCTTCCTCTCATTCTCTCCTTCACAATGAAATAAATAAATAAATAAATAAATAAATAAATAAATAAATAATATCTTTAAAAAAAATTGCAAACAAAATCTCAAAGGGATATTTGTAGTCCCATTATTCATTGCTGCACTATTCACAATAACCACGTTAATCGTTTCTTAATGTTCCTAAATGTCCATCACTGGATGAATGAATAAAGAAAACATGGTGTGTGTGTGTGTGTGTGTGTGTGTACACTGAATATTATTTATCATTCAGTCTTAAAAAAAAAGAATATTCTGTCATATCCCACAACATGAATGAACCTTGAGGACATTATGCTAAATGAAATAAGCCAATCACAGAAGAACAAATACCGCATGATTCCACACATACGTAGTATCTAATATAGTCAAACTCATAGAAACAGAAGGTAGAGGTGAGCTGCCAAGGGCTGAGTTGAGGAAATGGGTGTATTCACTGAGTATAGAGTTTCAGTTATGCAAGGTGAAAACTTCTAGATGTATCTGTTGTACAAAAAATGTGCATTATAATAAAGGCAAAACATTTTTATACTTAAAAATTTAAAAGTAGATCTCATGCTTGTGTTTTTAACATATATTAATATATATTTAATATATGTATTTACATAGATATTTTATGTGCATTTACAATGTACACATATATGCATTATGTGTTATATAATGTATTACATATACATATGTAATATATATTATATGTATATTTATAATGTATTACTATACTTATATGTATTATTACATGTAGTAATATATATACTGAGAGATGGAAAGGAGTCAAACATATATTGTATATATGTATATATACTGCCTACATGCATATGTATTACATATATACATATGTAATATATTATATATCATACATATATACATATGATATATTATATATTTATAATGTATTACATATTTTTATATGTAATATATAAGTATAATAGATTTATGCATATAAATATACATATATATATGTAATGAGAAGATAAAGGAGTCAAACTCAAAGGGAATACGTACTGTATGATTCTTTTTATAAGAAGGCCAAGCAAGCAAGACAAAAACTATGGTATTAGAAATTAGAAAGTGAGTGGCTTTTGGGTGAGAAGTAGCAGTGATGACCAAAGAGTGTAAGGGGAGAACATTCTGGGGTAATCTTATTTTTGAAATTGTAGTTACATGGGTATGTAAAACTGTAACAATTCTGGAAATCAATTCCAAGGGTTTGGAAATAAATTATTCCTTAAAAGCAGTAAGAAACAAAAAATGTTAAACAAATTTTCTTTCAGAGTTTAAAAGATTATCTTTCCTCCTTAGAAAAATAAATAAGAAACATTGTTAATAAAAAGTGAGTATATACCCAGTGTTTGATCAGATGAAAGAATGCTATACCCAGTTATAGAAAAATTGGGTGTAAGTTTAAAAACCCCAAATCTACCTCTATATTATGTAGGCCAAGAAATAGGAATAAAAAATGGGGAATGGGATTATAATGTTTATCCCAACAGTTGACAATAAAAACTTTTATAAACAATCATATTATTTTGTGATATATTTAGAAAATGTACAGGGAAACAGAATGTGTTTTTCAGCTACTGGCAATAGGTCTACAAGCAGTAGGTCTTAAACAAATGGTAGACTATGATAAAACTGAGAAGGTAGATCCTATAGAGTAAGATACAAGAAGCATGTAGCCACCATACCCAAGAAACAGATCAGATTCAGAAACCAAGAAACATTAGAATAAAACCTAAATCCAAGCCAGGCTCGGGTAGATGTTGAAGTAGATGTTAAAAATTTTTAAATTAAAATAATAATAAAATTCTGAAGTTAGTAAAGGGGCAAGCAGGAAATATTTTTAAGAATAGTTTTCATGCTTCTACTTGTAGCCTCACTCTTGGGTATAACTGGAAGAGTAGTACAAGATCTAGAAACAAACACAAACTCTGAAAAACAGTGATTCAAAAACAGCCTAGGGTTTATAATTCAAACAACCATTATTTTAAACCTGCAACTGAAAAACAAATATATATATATATACTACACAATCACAAGTGTTGGGATGTGGATACTTGGAAATATATATATATTTATATATATATATTTTCACAAATATACATATATATATTTATATATATATATACTTTTCACAAATATATATATATATATATACACACACACTAAATTTTATCTGGGGAAAATGGGAAATTTATTAAATTGGTCACTGGGAGTTACTTTTAACAAAGAGCAGAAAGAGGTTGTAATTTTTTGTGGAAGTAGGCTTTACTTCATTTGGATAGTTTATAGTCTATTAGGAACTATGTTAGAAAATCTACAAGACATCTATCTATATCTATCTATATTTGATATATCAATACATAGATATATATTTATCTCCAAAGTGACCAGAGATGAAGTGACCAGAGCTGTGCACAGCTTGGTCACCATTTCATCTTGTATTTTTATGTGATCTGTCAATATTTAACTGGTCATTTAACCATTTAAAATAAACACAAATTACAATGACCCCACAGAATTTGTTATGGTTTAACTCTGACTTGGACCAATGATAAAGGTCAATGCTTACAAACATAGTGGAAGTTAGAGGAGAAATTAAAAAACACACATTTTATACACAGACGCTGCCTTACGCACACACATGTATGCACAAACCAACCTTTTCTCCCCTTATACAGACATTTCAAATACTGTGGCTTTGGTTTAAAAGTCTCACTCATTAATATGTGCCAAAGCAGAAATCCATAATTAATATCTTGTAATTTCAGCATGGTAAGTAAACTTGTGAATTTTCTCACAGAACTGTAAGAGACTAGAAATATATTTTAAAAGAAAATGTAGCCATGTAAGTTTACATAGTCATAAAAATATAGGTTTTTAATAATAATATTTTTTATTATTTTATGTTAAGATCACCATACAGTACATCCCTGGTTTTTTATGTAAAAGTTCGATGATTGTTATTGCACGTATAACACCCAGTGCGACCATGCAATCGTGCCCTACCCACTCCATCACCAGCCTATCCCATTCCCTCACCCCTGCCACTCTAGAAGCCCTCAGTTTGTTTCCCCAGAGTCCATAGTCTCTCATGCTTCATTCTTAATTGCCCCTTTTCTTTATCCCTTTCTTCCCCTACCGATTTTCAATAAGTTCTTATGGTTTCCATAGATGAGAGAAATCATATGATATTTGTTCTTTCCTCTGCTTGACTTATTTCACTTAGCATTATCTCCTCCAGTGCCGTCCATGTTGCATCAAATGTTGAGAACTCGTTCTTTCTGGATAGCTAGTAATATTCCGTTGTATATATGGACCACATCTTCTTAATCCAGTCATTCGTTTGAAGGGCACTCTCCCGGCTCCTGCCACCGCACTTAGCTATTGTGGACAATGCTGCTCATGAACATTGGGTGATATGGCCCTTCTATTCTACTTACGCTGTACCCTTGGGTAAATCAGTAGTACAATTGCTGGGTCATAGGGTAGCTCTATTTTTAACTTCTTAGAGGGACCTCCACACTGTTTTCCAAAGTGGCTGCACCAATCTTTGCATTCTCACCAACAATGTAGGATGGGATCCCCTTTCTCCACATCCTCTCCAACAACTGTTTCCCTGCCTTGTCAATTTTTGCCATTCTTAACTGGCATAAGGTGGTATCTCCGTGTGGGTTTTGATTTGAATTTCCCTGATGGCTAATGATTTTGAACATTTTTTCATGGTCTGTTGGCCATTTGTTATGTCTTCCTTGGAAAGGTGTCTGTTCCTATCTTCTGCCCATTTTTGTGATTTGTTTATTTGTTTCTTGTGTATTGAGTTTGAGAAGTTCTTTGTAGATCTTGGATACCAGTCTTTTATCTGTAGTGTCATTTGCAAATATTCTCTCATTCGTGGGCTGCCTCTTAGTTTTTTTGACTGTTTCTCAGCTGCGCAGAAGTTTTATTTTGATGAAGTCCCACAAGTTCATTCTCTTTTCTTTTGTTTCTCTTGCCTTTTGGAGACGTATCATTGAAAAAAGTTGTTGTGGCCGATGTCAAAGGGGTTCTGCCATGTTCTCCTCTAGGATTTTGATGGATTCCTGTCTCAAATGGAGGCTCTTCAATCCATATGGAGTTTTTGTGCATGGTGTGAGAGATGAGCTCAGGAAGTTTCTGGTCTTTTGCATGTAGTTGTCCAATTTTCCCCAGCACCATTTATGAAACGACTGTGCTTTTTGCACTGGAGTTTTTTTTCCTGCTTTTTCAAAGATTGGTTGCCCAAAAGAGCCGAGGGGTCCATTTCTGGGTTTCTATTCTATTCCATTGTCTATGTGTCTGTTTGTGCCAGTACCATGCTGTCTTTGTGATCACAGCTTTGTAGTACAAAGTTTGAAATCGCATTGTGATGTCAGCTTTGTTTTTTTCCTTTTCAACCTTCCTTGGCAATTCGTGGCTCTATAGTTTTGAATAAAGAGAAGTACTGAAAGAATTGTATGTCTTGCAACATGAAGAGTTGTTAACATTTTACTTCCATAACATATCATAATACTTAATGTTCTTAGGGTATGTTTTTGATGTGCATTCTTTCTTTTTATTTTCAGTGCTTTTTTCTTTCTCCAAATATTTAATCCATATAGTAAAATATAATTATCTATACTGTCTACCATTTTTTTCTGTAATACAGATCCTTTTTAAAAAGAAAAATAAATATATTATCAAGCTTCACTTTGTAGACCCCATCAGTTTACTGACCTGCAAATGTTCATTAGTATGTCCGATGATGAAGGCAATCTTACTGACAAATTCCTGGAGTGTTCTCTTTTATAAACAGATTGTTGATGGCTGATGCTATAATCCATCTTACATTGCACTATAAATAGAAAATATCACAAAATGTGCATAGGGACTTAATTGAAATGTGTGCCAAAATTCCAATTGATGGGAAGAAAGTATTCACACATGCACACATACAACTATTTTAAAGCTTACTTAGATTTGACTTGACGTTGTCTGCAGAAAATTGACCCTGTTGTGTTTTTTATTGAATATTGTGCCTTAAAAAGCCTCTTTATTCAATCAAGTTGAAAACACTGCTAACCTATCACCAAAGTGGTAGCTAGGTTTTGAGAGAGTTCAGCTATCTTACCAATGCCAAAGCATCTAGATGAAATGTAAAAGAAATTATGTTAATCATCATTGTTTTACTATTTGATGCCAACCATCCCAGGTGTTCTAAATATGTGGATGTTTTAATTCACATAAAACAAGTAGAAGGAACCCCTGATAATTTCTTGATAATTTATCGATTTATCGCATTCATTTTAAAAATATTTATTTTGCACCTATTATATGAATGTCTGTGTTAGCATTGCAAGTGGAAACATACGTGTGTTTCTGTAAGGATCAGAACCTGTGTTCAGGAAGCTTACAATTAGAAGAGACAGAAAAGTAAACACAAGATCGAATGGAGTCTATACTTTAAGAGCCTGAAAATTATCACAACCATTAATAAATAAGATAGCCTACCAAATTTGATGATCAATAGAATGTTTCAATCTGAAATTTGAAAGAGTGTAGTAAGTTTTATAATCAATGACTAAGAATACAATAGAAAATAATGTCAAACTAATTTATGCAAGAAAAATTCTAGCGTATATTCATGAAGGGTTGTAATGGAGGAATAGTAATAGACAAAACTGGGAAAGTATGTTTGATTTATATTGGAAAAGACTTTTGGTAATATTTAATTTGCATTTTATTTTCAAGTGACAAAATGCCATTAAATCTCTTGTACCCACAGAGAGTTTTAGAAAATCCTTACGATAATTTTTTCCTCCACCTTTTAGTTTTTCTATCTGGCAAATAAGGGGGCAAGTATTATATCATTCTAAGTTTCCTTCAGGGTCCAAAAGATATGCAAATGTTTTATTTGATTGGCAGAGAATTCCATGCAAGAATATGAACATGAGAAAGATACAATTGCTCATAATATTCTAGGAAATTGTGTCTGTCATTGACATACAAGAATGCATTGAATTATAGATACTGTAAATAAAGGAGAGAGTTTACAGAGGACTTTTTGTGGTGTCTTTGTAGAACCTGGGATCTGGAATGACAACATTTGAAATGATAAGGGTTAGACATGAAAGAGCCAGAAAGGTTTCATGGAATCAGTGTATTTAATCTTATTTTCAATCAGTCACAGCCAGATCATTTAAAATTTT
>NW_024423319.1:48253404-48258872 GCF_017311325.1 Ursus maritimus
AAGCAGGGGGAGCAGCAGGCAGAGGGAGAAGCAGGCTCCTTGCTGAGCAGGGAGCACGATGCAGGACTCGATCCCAGGACCCTGGGATCATGACCTGAGCCGAAGGCAGACGCTTAATGACTGAGCCACCCAGGCGCCCCAGATTCCTAACAATTCTTAAAACGTGTTTATGAGCTTCAAAGTTTCTCTTCACCCCACTCAGACACCTCCATCTCAACCACATAGGACTTTAACTCTCATATACGTATTTTATCATTCTTCCCTCCAGAATCCATACTTTGCTGATAGGAACAGCACTTACTCATTAGTATGCAACTGTAAAAAGCTACCGAAGGTTCCCCAAGAATTCCATTCCCTGTGTTACTGTCACTATTCATCAGGCTAGAGAAAGTCCTTTCTTAAAACCACAAAATCTGAAAGTAGTTTCTATTTAACCCCCGAGAAATGATTCAACAGCCTAGAAATGATTCAATGGTCTACCAGATACTTGTGCAAAAATATTTTCTACCAGATCAGGTCAAAGTATGTGATTATATAAATATGAATTAATGAACTATATGGATTCCTAAACTTCACCAAGGTCAACCTATTTTTTCATCAAACTTGCCCCAATTTTAAGGGCAGGGACCTTAATTCACACAGTGATTAAGTGTGCTACAAAGTCATTTTGGTCAGAAAAATAATTTTCCAAAAGTAAACTCACATCTTGGACTTGGGGTTCTCCTGGAAGGCCATAGAGCATGTTAACCAGTGGAGTAAATGTGCCCATCACTGAGAAAATGCCCTGTCCTGCAGAAACGGAGATGGCCTCTGTGCTCTCCTCTGACACCGAAGCCAGCAACTCTGTCTTACTCCTCAGAGGTAGGAGGCGTCCGGGTTAAAGGCCTAGGGTAATATACGACCGTGAAAGCGTCCTCCTAAGAGTTAGAACATGGTCATTACTACTTCATAGCTAAGTTCATTCAGTGCTTACTTATATCAGGGACTAAAGTCATTTAAGCTTTGTAACAATCCTTTAAGTCAGAGTCATCCCCATTTTTCTAGAAAATAATAATGATGTAATAATAATAGCAACTACTCCCATCGTATTTATGATATGCCATGCACTACTCAAAGCACTTCGCGCATCTTAACTAACTACCCCTACGGTAACCTCCCGCGGTAGTACAGTTTCTGCATCACACAAGGTCAGTAGGTACCATTCTCATCAACCAGAGAAGCCACTACAGCAATCGGAGCCTCTAATTTCCCCATCTTACAAGAGTTCTTTTTTTTTTTTAAAAGATGTTATTTATTTATTTGTCAAAGAGAGAGAGAAAGAGAGCAAGCAGGGGGAGCAGCAGGCAGAGGGAGAAGCAGGCTCCTTGCTGAGCAGGGAGCACGATGCAGGACTCGATCCCAGGACCCTGGGATCATGACCTGAGCCGAAGGCAGACGCTTAACCGAGGGAGCCGCCCAGGTGTCCCCTCATAACAATTCTTGAATGAGAAACACCTCCTGGGGCAGCCAGCCAGCCTAGCTTTCCAATTACATAGCATCTCATGCTGGGACACACACCACATCTGTATTCTCCCCGGGTCAGGAAAAAAAAAGAGTCACTTATTCTAAGCACAGGACTTGATATCACTCATATGCACATAAACTGGGAACCCACGAGAGCCCTCGAATTGCATGGGGTCTTTTTGTAGCTAGACATATTGTACAAATCTTGCTTTGCTTGAAGACATTTTAAATTAGTGAGTTTGGGAGTCCACAGAGGTGCATTTAAATTTCTCAGAGCACTTGCTGTGCCTATTTAACTATCTAATTTTTGCATATTCTTCCAGTATATTCATATTTGCATTTGAATTAAGATGGTGAAAAATGCACATGTTCTTTTAAGCATAACTGACTCCCCATAAAAGGCTAAGGTGGAGAGGTGTTCCCTCCTGCGCTCTGAGGCTTTAAACCTCAGAACTAAAACTTGCATTTCCCAGGATCTCTTGCAACTCAGGTTCTGAATGCAAACTGGAGCATGTGCTCAGGGCCTGCAGGGCGGCGGTGAGACGCAGCGTGTTTGCTGCCGCAGCAGCTGGTTCTGGGCCGCGGTGGCCAGGACCCTCCCGCGGGGGCCCCCCCGCATTCCCCCGGCTCACAGAGGCAGCAGCAGCTTCCCTGGCACGGCTTGGCTTCTCAGGTCAGCGGTGTCCGCAGCCATCTCCCACCGGCGCAGCCTCCCCTCAGTGGGGCCCTGCTACCTGGGCTAGCAGAAGTGATTCCTGGAAGGGGAGCCTGGAACCTCCTCCTCCGGCCCTTCCTCCGGACCCAGTTTCCTGGAAGAAATCTCTTCCCAAAGAAAATAGCTAACGTGGTCCCCACAGCCAAACAGATAGCAACTGCCCCATGACGAATGTCCAGCAATCGGCCCATGATGCTCAATCTTTGCAAGTCGACACCAGGAGCTACCTTTCCTGTCAGCTGTTAGAGGCAGGGGAGGGGGACCATGCCTGAGCAAGTCCCGACGTTCAATTAAAACAGCACATAAGAACTAGGAAGATCGGTAGGGGAAGAAAGGGTAAAGAAAGGGGGGTATTCAGAAGGGGGAATGAAGCATGAGAGACTATGGACTATGAGAAACTGAGGGCCTTGGGGGAATGGGATAGGCTGGTGATGGGTAGTAAGGAGGGCACGTATTGCATGGTGCCCTGGGTGTTATATGCAACTAATGAATCATTGAACTTTACATCGGAAACCGGGGATGTACTGTATGGTGACTAACATAATATAATAAAAAACATTAAAAAAAAAGAAATGGATAAAATACTTGAATAGACATTCCTCTGAAGAAGACACATGAATGGCCAACAAACACATGAAAAGATATTCAACATCACTAATGATAAGTGAATTTCAAATTAAAACTACAATGCTGTATCACTTCACAGATGTTATTATGGCCATTATAAACACACACACACACACACACACACACACACACACACACACACACACACACACAATCACAAGTGTTGGTGTGGATATGGAAAAATTGGAAACTTAGGCATTGTTTGTGGAGTGTGAAATGGTGCAGCCACTATAGAAAACAGCATGGTGGGTCCTCAAAATTAGAAGTAGAAATACCATACAATCCAATAATCTCTCCTACAAGTATTTATTCAAAAGAATTGCAATCAAGGGGCACCTGGGTGGCTCAGTCGTTAAGCATCTGCCTTCAGCTCAGGTCATGATCTCAGGGTCCTGGGATTGAGCCCCACATCAGGCTCCCCGCTTAGCGGGAAGCCTGCTTCTCCCGCTCCCACTCCCCCAGCTTGTCTTCCCTCTCTCATTCTCTCTCTCTCTGTCAAATAAATAAATAAATAAATAAATAAATAAATAAATAAAATCTTTAAAAAAAATTGCAAACAAAATCTCAAAGGGATATTTGTAGTCCCATATTCATTGCTGCACTATTCACAATAACCACGAATTAGATGTTTCTAATGTTCCTAAATGTCCATCACTGGATGAATGAATAAAGAAAACATGGTGTGTGTGTGTGTGTGTGTGTGTGTACACTGAATTATTATATCATTCAGCTTTGAATATTCTGTCATATCCCACAACATGAATGAACCTTGAGGACATTATGCTAAATGAAATAAGCCAATCACAGAAGAACAAATACCGCATGATTCCACACATACGTAGTATCTAATATAGTCAAACTCATAGAAACAGAAGGTAGAGAGGTGGTTGCCAAGGGCTGAGTTGAGGGGGAAATGGAGTGTATTCAATGAGTATAGAGTTTCAGTTATGCAAGGTGAAAAACTTCTAGATATCTGTTGTACAAAAATGTGCATATAATTAGCAAAACATTTTTATACTTAAAAATTTAAAAGTAGATCTCATGTTGTGTTTTTAACATATATTAATATATATTTAATATATGTATTTACATAGATATTTTATGTGCATTTACAATGTACACATATATGCATTATGTGTTATATAATGTATTACATATACATATGTAATATATATTATATGTATATTTATAATGTATTATATACATTTATATGTATTATTACATGTATTATATATACTGAGAGAGATAAAGGAGTCAAACATATATTGTATATATGTATATATACTGCCTACATGCATATGTATTACATATATACATATGTAATATATTATATACATACATATATACATATATGATATATGTATATTTATAATGTATTACATATTTTATATGTAATATATAGTATAAATAGATTTATGCATATAAATATACATATATATATGTAATGAGAAAGATAAAGGAGTCAAACTCAAAGGAATACGTACTGTATGATTCTTTTTATAAGAAGGCCAAGCACAGACAAAACTATGGTATTAGAAATTAGAAAGTGGTGGCTTTTGGGTGAGAGTAGCAGTGATGACCAAAGAGTGTAAGGGAGAACATTCTGGGGTAATCTTATTTTGAGTGGTAGTTACATGGGTATGTAAAACTGTAACAATTCTCTGAAATCAATTCCAAGGGTTTGGAAATAAATTATTCCTTAAAAGCAGAAGAAACAAAAAATGTTAAACAAATTTTCTTTCCAGAGTTTAAATAGATTATCTTTCCTCCTTAGAAAAATAAATAAGAAACATTGTTAATAAAAAAGGGTTATATACCCAGTGTTTGATCAGATGAAAGAAATGCTATACCCAGTTATAGAAAAATTGGGTGTAAGTTTAAAAAACCCCAAATGCCTCATATTATGTAGCCAAAAATAGGAATAAAAATGGGGAATGGGATTATAATGTTTATCTCAACAGTTGACAATAAAAACTTTTATAAACAATCATATTATTTTGTGATATATTTAGAAAATGTACAGGGAAACAGAATGTGTTTTCAGCTACTAGCAATAGGTCTACAAGCAGTAGGTCTTAAACAAATGGTAGACTATGATAAAAACTGAGAAGGTAGATCTATAGAGTAAGATACAAGAAAGCATAAGCACCATACCCAAGAAACAGATCAGGGTCAGAAACCAAGAAACATTAGAATAAAAAAACCTAAATCCAAAGCCAGGCTCGGGTAGATGTTGAAGTAGATGTTAAAAATTTTTAAATTAAAAAAATAATAATAAAATTTGAAGTTTAAAGAAAGGGGCAAGCAGGAAATATTTTAGAATAGTTTTCATGCTTCTACTTGTAGCCTCACTCTTGGGTATAACTGGAAGAGTAGTACAAAGATCTAGAAACCAAACACAAACTCTGAAAAACAGTGATTCAAAAACAGCCTAGGTTTATAATTCAAACAACCATTATTTTAAACCTGCAACTGAAAAACAAATATATATATATATATACACACAATCACAAGTGTTGGTGTGGATATGGAAAATATATATATATTTATATATATATATTTTCACAAATATATATATATATTTATATATATATATATTTTCACAAATATATATATATATATA
>NW_024423319.1:48258882-48265814 GCF_017311325.1 Ursus maritimus
ATATATATATATATATACACACACACTAAATTTTATCTGGGGAAAATGGGAAATTTATTAATATTTGGTCACTGGGAGTTACTTTTAACAAAGAGCAGAAAGAGGTTGTAATTTTGTGGAAGGCTTTACTTCATTTGGATAGTTTATAGTCTATAGGAACTATGTTAGAAAATCTACAAGACATCTATCTATATCTATCTATATTGATATATCAATACATAGATATATATTTATCTCCAAAGTGACCAGAGATGAAGTGACCAGAGCTGCACAGCTTGGTCACCATTTCATCTTGTATTTTATGTGATCTGTCAATATTTAACTGGTCATTTAACCATTTAAAATAAACACAAATTACAATGACCCCACAGAATTTGTTATGGTTTAACTCTGACTTGGACCAATGATAAAGGTCAATGCTTACAAACATAGTGGAAGTTAGGAGGAAATTAAAAAAAAAACACCACATTTTATACACAGACGCACGCACGCACACATGTATGCACAAACCAACCTTTTCTCCCCCTTATACAGACATTTCAAATACTGTGGCTTTGGTTTAAAGTCTCACTCATTAATATGTGCCAAAGCAGAAATCCATAATTAATATCTTGTAATTTCAGCATGGTAAGTACAACTTGTGAATTTTCTCACAGAACTGTAAGACTAGAAATATATTTTAAAGAAAATGTAGCGGCATGTAAGTTTACATAGTCATAAAAATATAGGTTTTTTAATAATAATATTTTTTATTATTTTATGTTAGTCACCATACAGTACATCCCTGGTTTTTTATGTAAAGTTCGATGATTCATTATTGCGTATAACACCCAGTGCACCATGCAATACGTGCCCTCCTTACTACCCATCACCAGCCTATCCCATTCCCTCACCCCTGCCACTCTGAAGCCCTCAGTTTGTTTCCCAGAGTCCATAGTCTCTCATGCTTCATTCCCCCTTAATTACCCCCCTTTTCTTTATCCCTTTCTTCCCCTACCGATTTTCAATAGTTCTTATGTTCCATAGATGAGAGAAATCATATGATATTTGTCTTTCTCTGCTTGACTTATTTCACTTAGCATTATCTCCTCCAGTGCCGTCCATGTTGCATCAAATGTTGAGAACTCGTTCTTTCTGATAGCTGAGTAATATTCCGTTGTATATATGGACCACATCTTCTTAATCCAGTCATCTGTTGAAGGGCATCTCGGCTCCTGCCACGATTTAGCTATTGTGGACAATGCTGCTATGAACATTGGGGTGCATATGGCCCTTCTATTCACTACGTCTGTACCCTTGGGGTAAATACCCAGTAGTACAATTGCTGGGTCATAGGGTAGCTCTATTTTTAACTTCTTGAGGATCCTCCACACTGTTTTCCAAAGTGGCTGCACCAACTTGCATTCCCACCAACAATGTAGGAGGGATCCCCTTTCTCCACATCCTCTCCAACAATTGTTTCCTGCCTTGTCAATTTTTGCCATTCTAACTGGCATAAGGTGGTATCTCCGTGTGGTTTTGATTTGAATTTCCCTGATGGCTAATGATTTTGAACATTTTTTCATGTGTCTGTTAGCCATTTGTATGTCTTCCTTGGAAAGGTGTCTGTTCATATCTTCTGCCCATTTTGTGATTTGTTTATTTGTTTCTTGTGTATTGAGTTTGAGAAGTTCTTTGTAGATCTTGGATACCAGTCTTTTATCTGTAGTGTCATTTGCAAATATATTCTCTCATTCCGTGGGCTGCCTCTTAGTTTTTTTGACTGTTTCCTCAGCTGCGCAGAAGTTTTTATTTTGATGAAGTCCCACAAGTTCATTCTTTCTTTTGTTTCTCTTGCCTTTGGAGACGTATCATGAAAAAAGTTGTTGTGGCCGATGTCAAAGGGGTTGCTGCCTATGTTCTCCTCTAGGATTTTGATGGATTCCTGTCTCAAATGGAGGTCTTTCATCCATATGGAGTTTTTGTGTATGGTGTGAGAGAGTGGTCAAGTTTCATTCTTTTGCATGTAGCTGTCCAATTTTCCCAGCACCATTTATGAAGAGACTGTCTTTTTTGCACTGGAGGTTTTTTCCTGCTTTTTCAAAGATTGGTTGCCCAAAGAGCCGAGGGTCCATTTCTGGGTTCTCTATTCTATTCCATTGGTCTATGTGTCTGTTTTTGTGCCAGTACCATGCTGTCTTTGTGATCACAGCTTTGTAGTACAGCTTGAAATCCGGCATTGTGATGCCCCCAGCTTTGTTTTTCCTTTTCAACCTTCCTTGGCAATTCGTGGCCTTTTATAGTTTTGAATAAAGAGAATTACTGAAGAATTGTATGTTCTGCAACATGAAGAGTTGTTAACATTTTACTCTTATAACATATCATAATACTTAATGTTCTTAGGGTATGTTTTTGATGTGCATTCTTTCTTTTTATTTTCAGTGCTTTTTTTCTTCTCCAAATATTTACCCATAGTAGTATAAAATATAATTATCTATACTGTCTACCATTTTCTGTAAGTACAGATCCTTTTTAAAAAGAAAAATAAATATATTATCAAGCTTCTACTTTTGTAGACCCCATCAGTTTTACTGACCTGCAAATGTTCATTAGTATGTCCTGATATGAAGACAATCTTACTGACAATTCCTGGAGTGTTCCCTCTTTTATAAACAGATTGTTGATGGCTGATGTATAATCCATCTGAGCATTGCAATAAAAAGAAAATATCACAAAATGTGCATAGGACTTAATTGAAATGTGTGCCAAAATTCCAATTGATGGGAAGAAAGTATTCACACATGCACACATACAACTATGTTTGTTACTTAGATTTGACTGACGTTGTCTGCAGAAAATTGACTCCTGTTGTGTTTTTTATTGAATAGTTGTGCCTTAAAACGGGGCTCTTTATTCAATCAAGTTGAAAACACTGTAACCAATACCAAAGTGGTAGTATGGTTTTGAGAGAGTTCAGCTATCTTACCAATGCCAAAGCATCCAGATGAAATGTAAAAGAAATTATGTTAATCATACATATGTTTTACTATTTGATGCCAACCATCCAGGTGTTCTAAATATGTGGATGTTTTGAATTCACATAAAATAAGTAGAAGGAACCCCTGATAATTCTTGATAATTTACTCATTGTATCCATTCATTTTAAAAATATTTATTTTGCACCTATTATATGCAATGTGCTGTGTTAAGTATTGCAAGGGAAACATACGTGTACAAGGATCAGAACCTGTGTTCAGGAAGCTTACAATTAGAAGAGACAGAAAGTAAACACAAGATCGAATGAGTCTATACTTTAAGAGCCTGAAAATTATCACAACCATTAATAAATAAGATAGCCTACCAAATTTGATGATCAATAGTAATGTTCAATCTGAAATTTGAAAGAGTGAGTAAGTTTTATAATCAATGACTAAGAATACAATAGAAAATATGTAAACTAATTTATGCAAGAAAATTCTATGTATATTCATGAAGGGTTGTAATCCGGAGGAATAGTAATAGACAAAACTGGGAAAGTATGTTTGATTTATATTGGAAAAGACTTTGAATATTTAATTTGCATTTTATTTTCAAGTGACAAAATGCCATTAAATCTCTTGTACCCACAGAGAGTTTTAGAAAAAAATCCTTACATAATTTTTCCTCCACCTTTAGTTTTTCTATCTGGCAAATAAGAGGGGGCAGATTATATCATCTCTAAGTTTCCTTCAGGGTCCAAAAGATATGGAAATGTTTTATTTGATTGGCAAGAGAATTCCATGCAAGAATCATGAACATGAGAAAGATACAATTGTCATAATACTCTAGGAAGTTGTGTCTGTCATTGACATACAAGATGCATTGAATTATAGATACTGTAAATAAAGGGAGAGCAGTTACAGGACTTTTGTGAGTGTCTTTGTAGAACCTGATCTGGAATGACAACATTGGAAATGATAAGGGTTAGACATGAAAGAGCCAGAAAAGGTTTCATGGAATCAGTGTATTTAATCTTATTTTCAATCAGTCACAGCCAGATCATTTAAAATTTTTACAGTAGATCTTCTAAATATGCAGCATATGACTTATAATTCCTGTACAGCTGTATGGGAATGTCTAAGGAGTCTTTGTGTGTGTGTGTGTGTGTGTGTGTGTGTGTGTGTGTGTGTGTGTGTGTGTGTCTGGAAATTCTGTGAAGAAATATACCTTAAGAACAAAGTATTATCACTTTCCATATTTTTTTGTCATTCAATGAAAATAAGATTTCCTCTCTTATTCTTATGTAAAATACATATTAGACTATGTTTGTGTGACAGAACACCTCAATATTTATCTAAACTAATTTTAAGCAGAGATGAGCATAACACAGTCATAAAATTTCAATAATCGATAAGATGTTATGTTTACTTTTTATATAAAGATATGTTTTATATTCTCCCATTTCCAGTGGAAGCCCCTTCTGATGTTTCAGAAACCAAATACAAAAGAAGAAAGAAGGAAGAAAGGAAGGGAGGAAGGACGGAAGAAAGGTAGGAAGGAAAGAAAGAAAAAAAAGAAAGAAAGAAAAGTGCTCCATATTTACAAGAAAGAAATACAATATGCATTGATTTTGCAGATTGACATATCAGAGTTTGAAACTTCAGCCACTGAATAACTCTATGCTGAAATTTGCTTTATTTGTCTGTAAAATTAGAGTAATGATATTGTAAAAATATGATGTGCATGTCAAATGAGACAATGAATGAAAGGTCAATTCAAGGGCTCACACATAGTACATATAGTAGTTATTAATAAAAACACTCATAAATAAATTGTAGTTTTTAGGTTGTCTTTGCGAGCGGATATGAGTCGGGTAAAAGAGGAAGCATGATAAAGAACACATTTAGGAGGGATGCCTGGGTGGCTCAGTTGGTCAAGCATCTGCCTTCAGTTTAGGTCATGATCCCAGGGTCCTGGGATCAAGCCCCCTGTCAGGCTCTCTGCTCAGCAGGGGAGCCTGCTTCTGCCTGCCCCCCTGCCAGCCCCTCAGTTGTTTCAAATTACTAGGATTTGCAGTGAGTACTTACTTGAGTTCTTGGTAGTTTGAAGTTAATTTTTGGTCTTAAAAAAGGTAAACATAACAAGAGATATATATTAATGAATCAGAAATATCCAGTTCATTAAATTATACACACACACACACACACACACACACACACACACACACACACTTACCTGCACTTCCTTCTAATAATCGTGGATTATTTTTTTCCCACTAAGCCTGGAAACCTGAGATCTTTAACCTCTGATCTGTAAAGTTTTGAAGTGCCTCCCTGCTGCCAGCAGACATGATGCCATGGAAAACTCTGAATGTTATTGTGATCAATAACGTGTTATTCTCCAGACTGTTTCTGTTTTGTGATTAATTGCAGTTACAAATTTTCATTGCATTTTAATGGTTGATTTACTGATGTTTATAAAATGAAAGGTCAATTCAATAGTTGAAAGTAGTTGTAATAGCATCGATAGTAAATGAATACTTATTTGTAAAAAAGAGAAAGAATAAAAGAGATCTTTCTGATAAGGTCATAAAGTTGAGCAGCTGAATATGTCTAATTGCCCCATTTTCTTCCAAAGGCCATAAACTTTGTCACATTTTGTAAATGCCAGAATTGCAGTCTCACACATAAGAATATTCCTAACACACAGTATCAAAGATAGGAGTTTAAAGTAAGATGGAAAGGGAACTTTGAATGAATTCTTCTCTAAGTTATTTGCTGAAAAAGGCTTGATGAAAGTCTGAAGTCAGTGTTGACAAAGAATAAAAAGAAAGTATTGCAAAAAGATAAAATATTTTTTAAAATATTTAAGCGCCTAGATTTATCTGGTTTTAGCTGTCTACATTTTGACAATATTCACATTTCATTTTGTTCATAAAGCAGAAAGGAAGAGCAGGAAGAAATTATTGTCAGATATATGAAAGTCTCCGATGGTGTTTAAAATTTATTTTTCTTTCGAGTTTCAGTTTTGATACTCATGTATTTTTGTTTTAGGACAAGGAAGAACAGGAAGTTCTTTATGGTCTTAGTACATGGCTCTGGTATTTCCCAGAATGCATTGAAGTTACAGATTTCTGTTGTATTTAAAAGTTAATTTATTGATGTTTATAAAACACTGCACAAATACTTTTTTAAAAGATTTTATTTATTTATTTGACAGAGAGAGACAGCCAGCGAGAGAAGGAACACAAGCAGGGGGAGTGGGAGAGGAAGAAGCAGGCTCCTGGCCAAGAAGTCTGATGTGGGGCTCGATCCCAGAACACTGGGATCACGCCCTGAGCCGAAGGCAGATGCTTAACGACTGCACCACCCAGGTGCCCCACAAATACTTGATAATTATAATTATGTATTTTCTTTCCAGTTTCAGTGTCAGATTTAAAAAAAATACCGCAGGTCATATAGGTCTTTTTTCCTTATTTCGTTCTAAAAATCTTATAGTTTTATGTTTGCCTTTATATCAAAAATCACGTGGTGTATTTATAGACTCTCTATTTTGTTTCATTGATCTATGTATTCATCTCTTTACCCAAACCACATAATTTTGAGTCTTAAAATTGGGCAGTGTGGTTCCTTCAACTTCATTATTTTTCAATTGTTTTAAATGTCCCAGCTCCTTTATTTTTATACACATTTTAGAATCATCTTGTTTTAATCTCTAAATATTCTTTCTGAGATTTTGATTGGAAATGCATTCAGTATATAGATCAATTTGGGGAGATGATATTTTTACCATGCTGAGGCTTCAAATCTATTACCATAGCATGTCTTTTCATTTATTTAGGACTTTGATTTCTTTCACCATTTGTAATCTTCAGCATAGAAAACTTGAACATGTTTTGTTAAATTTGCATCCAATTTTTTTCCCTTTATTGAGAGATTTATCTATGGAACTACAACCCAATATATATATATATA
>NW_024423319.1:48265824-48271453 GCF_017311325.1 Ursus maritimus
ACACACACACACACACACACACACACACACACACTTACCTGCACTTCCTTCTAATAATCGTGGATTATTTTTTTCCCACTAAGCCTGGAAACCTGAGATCTTTAACCTCTGATCTGTAAAGTTTTGAAGTGCCTCCCTGCTGCCAGCAGACATGATGCCATGGAAAACTCTGAATGTTATTGTGATCAATAACGTGTTATTCTCCAGACTGTTTCTGTTTTGTGATTAATTGCAGTTACAAATTTTCATTGCATTTTAATGGTTGATTTACTGATGTTTATAAAATGAAAGGTCAATTCAATAGTTGAAAGTAGTTGTAATAGCATCGATAGTAAATGAATACTTATTTGTAAAAAAGAGAAAGAATAAAAGAGATCTTTCTGATAAGGTCATAAAGTTGAGCAGCTGAATATGTCTAATTGCCCCATTTTCTTCCAAAGGCCATAAACTTTGTCACATTTTGTAAATGCCAGAATTGCAGTCTCACACATAAGAATATTCCTAACACACAGTATCAAAGATAGGAGTTTAAAGTAAGATGGAAAGGGAACTTTGAATGAATTCTTCTCTAAGTTATTTGCTGAAAAAGGCTTGATGAAAGTCTGAAGTCAGTGTTGACAAAGAATAAAAAGAAAGTATTGCAAAAAGATAAAATATTTTTTAAAATATTTAAGCGCCTAGATTTATCTGGTTTTAGCTGTCTACATTTTGACAATATTCACATTTCATTTTGTTCATAAAGCAGAAAGGAAGAGCAGGAAGAAATTATTGTCAGATATATGAAAGTCTCCGATGGTGTTTAAAATTTATTTTTCTTTCGAGTTTCAGTTTTGATACTCATGTATTTTTGTTTTAGGACAAGGAAGAACAGGAAGTTCTTTATGGTCTTAGTACATGGCTCTGGTATTTCCCAGAATGCATTGAAGTTACAGATTTCTGTTGTATTTAAAAGTTAATTTATTGATGTTTATAAAACACTGCACAAATACTTTTTTAAAAGATTTTATTTATTTATTTGACAGAGAGAGACAGCCAGCGAGAGAAGGAACACAAGCAGGGGGAGTGGGAGAGGAAGAAGCAGGCTCCTGGCCAAGAAGTCTGATGTGGGGCTCGATCCCAGAACACTGGGATCACGCCCTGAGCCGAAGGCAGATGCTTAACGACTGCACCACCCAGGTGCCCCACAAATACTTGATAATTATAATTATGTATTTTCTTTCCAGTTTCAGTGTCAGATTTAAAAAAAATACCGCAGGTCATATAGGTCTTTTTTCCTTATTTCGTTCTAAAAATCTTATAGTTTTATGTTTGCCTTTATATCAAAAATCACGTGGTGTATTTATAGACTCTCTATTTTGTTTCATTGATCTATGTATTCATCTCTTTACCCAAACCACATAATTTTGAGTCTTAAAATTGGGCAGTGTGGTTCCTTCAACTTCATTATTTTTCAATTGTTTTAAATGTCCCAGAATATATATATATATATATTTCTTTTTTCAAATTTCAGTTTCTAATTGTAAATTACTAGTATATAAATATATGATTACATGATTTTGTGTGTTGTGTGTTGACCATATATCCAGCAACTTTGCCAAATTCACTTATTAGTTCTAGGGTTTTTTTTTTATAGATTCTTGGGACTTTCTATCTACACAATCATGTCATCTGCCAATAGGGGCAGTTGTATTTCTTCTTTTCTAATCTATATGTCTTGTGTTCTTTTTTTTTTAAGTTATGTCTTTTATTTCTTTCTCTTGCCTTATCACACTGGCTAAGACTTCCATTATGATAAAAGTGGAAAGAGCAGTTATCTTAACCTTGTTTTCAAACTTAGGAAGAAAACATCTAATTTTTCAAATTTGAGTATGATACTTAGCTATAGATTTTTGTCTAGATGCATTTTGTCAGGTTGATATCCCCTTATACTTCTGGTTTGTTGAATGTTGCATTTTTTATCATTAATTTATGATCAAGTGTTCTTTCTGCATCAGTAGATATAACCACATTGTTTTTTTTCCTTAGCTTGTTAATAAGATGAATTACATTGATTGATTCTTGAATGTTTAACAGATTTGCATTCTCAAAATAAAATATTAGCAAATAAGTTTATGTGTTTATGGACATGAGGGCCATTATGCTCTAGTTTCCTCTGTCTGGCCTTGGCATCAGTGAAATACTGACCTCATAAAATAAGTTGGGAAAATTTTCCTTTTTTCTATTATTTGGAAGAAATTACATAAAATTGTTATTTATTTGGTTTTTAGAGTTTGTGAAACTATCTAGACCTAGTGATTTCTTTAAGGAAGTTCCCAACTACCAATTCAATAACTTTAATAGTCATATTACTATTTATGTGATCTATTTAACCTTGGATGAATTTAGTTTATAGTTTTTTGAGGAAATTGTTCATTTTATATAAGTTGTTGAATTTATGCTCATAGTGTTTGTAGTGTCCCCTTATTATCCTTTTAACATCTTTGGAGTATACAATGATATCCACTCTTTAATTCCTAGTATTTCTACCTCATAGCTTTGTTCTTTGTGTTTTTTCAGTCTTGCTATGTTTTATAAATTTTATTGATCTTCTCAAAGAACTGGCTTGCTTCTATTAATTTTCTGTTATTTTCCAAGTTTCAATTTTATTGATTTTGTTCTTATATTTATCATGTTCTTCCTTTTGCCCACTTTGGATTTATTTTCCCCTTATTTTCCTAACTTCTTAAATGAAAAGCTGGATTTTTAGATTAGACATTTCTTCTTTTTTTAATATAAGCATTGAGTACTATAAATTTATCTCTAAGCACTGCTTTAGCTGTGCCCCACAAATATTGACATATTATGCTTACATTCCATTTGGCTTAAGATATTTTCTGACTTCCTTTAAGAGTTCCTTGTTGATTAATGGATTAATAAGGATCAATAATAATTTTTTCTTGAATTTCCAAGTATTTTGAGACTTTCCTGTTATCTTTGTGTTATGTCATGCTTAATTTCATTTTTGTCAGAGAACATACTTCATATTACTTTAATTTTTTAAAATTTGTTAAGGTTTAATTTATAAACTAGAATATAATCTATCTTGATTAATGTTCCATGTGCACTTTAAAAATGTGTATTCTGTATTTTTGTGTTTTTTGGGGGTATAGTCTTCTATAGAATACAATTAGATTCTGTTGACTGAATGAGTTATATAGCTCTTCAATTTTCTATTAGTTCTATCACAGAAAAAAGAGTGTTGAAATCTTCATCCATAGTTGTGGATTTATTTATTTCTCCTTTTAGTTCTGACAGTTTTTGCCTCATGTTTTGAAGCTCTGTTGTTTCCCCAGAAACATTCAAGTAGGATAAAGATTTCAGAACTGAAGAGGACTCCTTTTTTGTTCTTATAGCATATATGTAAATTACATTCATAGTCTGAAACTGTAGGCACTAAATGTATGAATAACTAATTTTTAAATTGTTCTCCCCCAATTCTTTATTGTTGAAGACTGCAAAAAAATACATTGTGTTCTGGGGCTCCTGGGTGGCTCAGTTGGCTAAGCGTTCGGCTCAGGATATGAGCCCAGGACTGTGGGATTGAGTCCTGCATTGGGCTCCTTTCTCAGCAGGGAGTCTGCTTCTCCTTCTGCCTCTGCCTGCAGCTCCCTCTCTCTCTGACAAATAAATAAAATCTTTTTAAAAAAATGAACCATGAGAGACTATGGACTCTGGGAAACAAACTGAGGGCTTCAGAGGGGAGGGGGGTGGGGGATTGGGATAGGCCAGTGATGGGTATTAAGGATGGCACATATTGCATGGTGCACTGGGTGTTATATACAAGTAATGAATCATGGAACATTACATCAAAAACTAGGGATGTACTGTATAGTGACTAACATAACATAATAAAAAATTATTATAAAAAAATAAAAGTGAAACAAATGCATTGTGTTCTCTATGTAAAACTGTTGACACCTCCCTAATCCTGTCTTCTTTTTTTTCTATTTTTATTTTTTGCATAAATATTTACATTATAATATATTTGACAAATGTTTTATTGTTTAAATTCATATTTAATTTTATATATAAATTCATACATATAAATACATATATATGCATGCATTTCCCTCCTTCTTAACTTCCTTCTGCTTTTTATAGATCTTCCAATTGTTCTTTCTAAAATATTTATTTTTAAAAACCCGTATGTGAATTGCTTACACAACTTTTTTCATTTATACTTAATTATATTGATGTTTTTTACCCTTTTCATCTTAAAGATTAATTTTGTTTTTACTGAAATCTTTGTTTCTTAAGTATTTAAAATTTATTTGCATAAGGTTACAGAAATCTTTATGCAATATATTTGAAAGCTCAAAAGATAACCCGATATCATCTCAAAATCACCTTCTTTAGAATCACAGGATGTGCTTTGTTTATTTTATGTTCACACAACTCTTCAAATTACATGATGAAAATTTCAGTGCTTTATTCACAACTGCTTCATTCTGTTCTCCTAAAAATTGGAATAGTTTCCATCTCATATAATTTAAAAGAGGAAAACTTTGTTGTTTGTAGAGTGTGCTTTTATATCACTGATATCACAGCCAATATCTGAGTGATTAAAACATCCACAATTTAACTTCTAACCTACTTCAGGCTTTCCTTATCAGCAAAAACATTCCCTGATCTGCTTTCCCTCACTGCCTTGTAGCTCTGTAATAATGTAGATAATATTGCTGCCATTATCTTCTAGACCCCTACATGTCAGCTAAAATACTTGTATTATCATTACTCTGAAGATTCAGTATTTTTTTACCACTTTCTTCAACCCACTTTCTCTAGTAGACTTAGTCTTCAGTTTTATATTTTCTGCTTTTTTATATTATCGAATTTTTAAAATATCTTAAAAAAATGTACAATATTGAGTTATGAATCCAAGAGGATCTAAAGGACTAATTTTTATTTTTCCTATTAACTATTTAATTTTTAACTTTGCTATGTCCTCAATGGAATACCAAGCTCTGGAGGTTAAGAACTGTGACTTTTTATGCAAGACATAGAGATTAACTCTTTTATGCATCATACATCTGCAAAAACAATAGATAAAAATAGATATTGCCTGAAGTAAATATTATTAGAATGTAGAGCTTTCTGAAATGTTAGCAATAATAATGGTTATAATGTTCTTCTTCAAATGAGTTATACTAACAAGAGAATAGCATAATTGTGACATAAGGAATGGGAGAATATATTTGCAAATGATACTACAGATAAAAGATTGGTATCCAAGATCTACAAAGAACTTCTCAAACTCGGGGCGCCTGGGTAGCGCAGTCGTTAAAGTGTCTGCCTTCGGCTCAGGGCGTGATCCCGGCGTTCCGGGATCGAGTCCCACATCGGGCTCCTCCGCTGGGAGCCTGCTTCTTCCTCTCTCACTCCCCTGCTGTGTTCCCTCTCTTGTTGGCTGTCTCTCTGTCACATAAATGAATAAAATCTTTAAAAAAAAAAGAACTTCTCAAACTCAATATACAAGAAACAAATAAACAAATCACAAAATGGGCAGAAGATATGAACAGACACCTTTCCAAGGAAGACATACAAATGGCTAACAGACACATGAAAAAATGTTCAAAATCATTAGCCATCA
>NW_024423319.1:48271463-48303412 GCF_017311325.1 Ursus maritimus
TAATGAATCATGGAACATTACATCAAAAACTAGGGATGTACTGTATAGTGACTAACATAACATAATAAAAAATTATTATAAAAAAATAAAAGTGAAACAAATGCATTGTGTTCTCTATGTAAAACTGTTGACACCTCCCTAATCCTGTCTTCTTTTTTTTCTATTTTTATTTTTTGCATAAATATTTACATTATAATATATTTGACAAATGTTTTATTGTTTAAATTCATATTTAATTTTATATATAAATTCATACATATAAATACATATATATGCATGCATTTCCCTCCTTCTTAACTTCCTTCTGCTTTTTATAGATCTTCCAATTGTTCTTTCTAAAATATTTATTTTTAAAAACCCGTATGTGAATTGCTTACACAACTTTTTTCATTTATACTTAATTATATTGATGTTTTTTACCCTTTTCATCTTAAAGATTAATTTTGTTTTTACTGAAATCTTTGTTTCTTAAGTATTTAAAATTTATTTGCATAAGGTTACAGAAATCTTTATGCAATATATTTGAAAGCTCAAAAGATAACCCGATATCATCTCAAAATCACCTTCTTTAGAATCACAGGATGTGCTTTGTTTATTTTATGTTCACACAACTCTTCAAATTACATGATGAAAATTTCAGTGCTTTATTCACAACTGCTTCATTCTGTTCTCCTAAAAATTGGAATAGTTTCCATCTCATATAATTTAAAAGAGGAAAACTTTGTTGTTTGTAGAGTGTGCTTTTATATCACTGATATCACAGCCAATATCTGAGTGATTAAAACATCCACAATTTAACTTCTAACCTACTTCAGGCTTTCCTTATCAGCAAAAACATTCCCTGATCTGCTTTCCCTCACTGCCTTGTAGCTCTGTAATAATGTAGATAATATTGCTGCCATTATCTTCTAGACCCCTACATGTCAGCTAAAATACTTGTATTATCATTACTCTGAAGATTCAGTATTTTTTTACCACTTTCTTCAACCCACTTTCTCTAGTAGACTTAGTCTTCAGTTTTATATTTTCTGCTTTTTTATATTATCGAATTTTTAAAATATCTTAAAAAAATGTACAATATTGAGTTATGAATCCAAGAGGATCTAAAGGACTAATTTTTATTTTTCCTATTAACTATTTAATTTTTAACTTTGCTATGTCCTCAATGGAATACCAAGCTCTGGAGGTTAAGAACTGTGACTTTTTATGCAAGACATAGAGATTAACTCTTTTATGCATCATACATCTGCAAAAACAATAGATAAAAATAGATATTGCCTGAAGTAAATATTATTAGAATGTAGAGCTTTCTGAAATGTTAGCAATAATAATGGTTATAATGTTCTTCTTCAAATGAGTTATACTAACAAGAGAATAGCATAATTGTGACATAAGGAATGGGAGAATATATTTGCAAATGATACTACAGATAAAAGATTGGTATCCAAGATCTACAAAGAACTTCTCAAACTCGGGGCGCCTGGGTAGCGCAGTCGTTAAAGTGTCTGCCTTCGGCTCAGGGCGTGATCCCGGCGTTCCGGGATCGAGTCCCACATCGGGCTCCTCCGCTGGGAGCCTGCTTCTTCCTCTCTCACTCCCCTGCTGTGTTCCCTCTCTTGTTGGCTGTCTCTCTGTCACATAAATGAATAAAATCTTTAAAAAAAAAAGAACTTCTCAAACTCAATATACAAGAAACAAATAAACAAATCACAAAATGGGCAGAAGATATGAACAGACACCTTTCCAAGGAAGACATACAAATGGCTAACAGACACATGAAAAAATGTTCAAAATCATTAGCCATCAGGGAAATTCAAATCAAAACCACACGGAGATACCACCTTATGCCAGTTAGAATGGCAAAAATTGACAAGGCAGGAAACAATTGTTGGAGAGGATGTGGAGAAAGGGGATCCCTCCTACATTGTTGGTGGGAATGCAAGTTGGTATAGCCACTCTGGAAAACAGTGTGGAGGTCCCTTAAAAAGTTAAAAATTGAGCTACCCTGTGATCCAGGCATTGCACTACTGGGTATTTACTCCAAAGATACAGACGTAGTGAAGAGAAGAGCCATATGCACCCCAATGTTCCTAGCAGCATTGTCCACTATAACTAAATCGAGGAAGGAGCCAAGATGCCCTTCAACAGATGACTGGATTAAGAAGACATGGTTCATATATACAATGGAATATTACTCAGCTATCAAAAAGAACGATTTCTCAACATTTGCTGCAACATGGACGGCACTGGAGGAGATAATGCTAAGTGAAATAAGTCAAGCAGAGAAAGACAATTATCATATGGTTTTTCTCATCTATGGAACATAAGAACTAGGAAGATCGGTAGGGGAAGAAAGGGATAAAGAAAGGGGGGTAATCAGAAGGGGGAATGAAGCATGAGAGACTATGGACTCTGAGAAACAAACTGAAGGCTTCAGAGGGGAGGGGGTGGTAGAATGGGGTAGGCTGGTGATGGGTAGTAAGGAGGGCACGTATTGCATGGTGCACTGCGTGTTATATGCCACTAATGAATCTTCAAACTTTACATCAAAAAACCAGGGATGTATTGTATGGTGACTAACATAATATAATAAAAAATATTATTATAAAAAAAACCAAAAAAATATCATTCAAATACTTGTCTTTTTTATTTTTTAATTTTATTTATTTATTTATTTTTAAAGATTTATTTTTATTTATATGACACAGAGAGAGAGCCAGTGAGAGAGGAACACAAGCAGGGGGGGTTGGGAGAGGAGTAGCAGGCTCCCAGCTGAGGAGCCCGATGTGGGGCTTGATCCCAGACTGCCAGGATCACGCCCTGAGCCAAAGGCAGATGCTTAACGACTGAGCCACCCAGGTGCCCCACTTGTGTCTTTTTTAGTGCTGGCTTAATATTAAGAATCACTTTCGTGACTATTCTTTCATATTTTGAGAGTTTAACAAATATTTCCACTTTGAAGTTTTATATACTCTAAACTTAATATGAATCTTGCCTACCAGGCAATTTCCTATAATAATAAGAAATCTATCTTCCTACATTCTGCCAAACATCCTAGAGTTTGCATATATTTTCTCTGAAATTATCCTATTTGCTTAAAACTTATCCCAAATACTCCACTTAAGGACTGTATAATCCCTGACTCATCTCTAAAATCTTACTCATGGATGAATAATACAACAATTGGTTTATTTTGAAAATAACAAACCAAAACTAAACAACAACAATACATCTTTTGTACATTTATAAACAATGCTTAAATTTTAGATTTCCATCTCTCTATTTCTTTGTCAAATCTCGAGAGGTGGAAGAAGCTCATGTGCACCATAGAGGGGATGGAGAAGCCCACATCCTTGCTTTAAGAATAGGTAGCCTCCCTTGCCTCTCTCAGTTGTACAAAGCCAAAGTTCATGTCTGTATACAGAGTAGTAATACCAGAAAAGGGCAAAAGGAGGATTGTTTCTGTGAAAAGTGGAGTGCTTTATTAGTGACCTTCCAGGCCTGAAGGAGAGAAAGTGTCCATGATTTGTTTCTGTCCCAGACTTTAATTTCCTTAATGGCTTTAGTTCCTGTTAACATCATTCCTGTATACTCACTAACTTGTCTCTTTGCTTTTAGAACTAACTTGCTTTTTTGTCTATAATAAAACATGCACAGCTACTGATCTTGAAAAGATCACTTTGACAAAGGAATTCACTGCAACAGGCTACTGAAATTTAGGGGAGGCATTGAGAATTGTAAACACTGAGGAAATAGGGAAGTTACTTGGGCTGATACAAGCACGTGCTGCAGAAATGGAAATAACAGGTTGAAATTGAACACAGCAAAGTTTAGTCTGAATGTCAGGAAATGTTGTCAACTCTCAGATTTAATTAGGTAGTGGAATGGTTTCCCAGAAGAAATGGCAGAAATTTATTGCTGGAGCTATTTTAAATTGGCCTGAACAAAGCAATAGGGAATATACAGAAAGGGTCAATCCTTCTGAGATTCTCAAGGATTGATGTATATAGCAATTGGTCTTTTGCATTTCTAATGACCATTTTCCTAGCATTTCACTTCACAATGCTAGCTAAATATGTTCTCTTTACCACTGTAACTCTGAAAATTAGAACATTTCATGATACCCACAGGGGTATCTGCAACTACTTTTTGAAAAAAGTAATCCAGGCTGAGTATTCCCACTTAGTTTGTTAATCACATGGCTCTTTTTTCCCCTTCTTCCCTCCTTTTTTTCTTCTTTCTTACATCCTTCCCTACTTTTCTTTCTATCTTTTTTCTTTCTTTGTTCGTTTCTTCTTAATTTTATGGTCGGGAAGAAAAAAATCATTCCAGGAGACTTCTGATTAGTATCCTTTTCTTTCTATCTCTCATCTCTATGTGCAGGCCAGGAACACTTATTGATTGATTGACGTTTTAATTTTTCACTTTTTGGAAAATAATCAGTTCTTTAATACTTCATCTACTTTTTTTTAAATCTGAATACCGGTCCAAAGAGGGCGCTTTTTTTTCTCCTCAGCTTCTCTGCAAAACTCTCTGGATTTGTCCATATTCACCATATTTAGGATTCTAGTTTAGCAACTCTTTTTTTCCCATTTAATCTCTGAATAAGAGAAGAGGAAGTAAAATCTGAAACTAGATAAAATGTTACCGATTGCTATCTCCTCATAGCCTTTACAGCCAAATCAATAATTCTAGTTTGTGTGAGGTATGTGGGTATTTTTTTCTTTGAAGAAAATTATATATATATATACACACACACACAATATTTATTGGCCATACTCATTAGGCTTGGGATGTATTTTATTCAGTTAAAAAATTTCTTTCCTTTTAGCAAAGGTGTTAGAAATACACCCTGCACCCCAACTGGCACACACCAAGGTATAGAAGTAATATCAGTCTATTATAGGCAGGCATACAGTATTTTAATCAGTTTTTGGTTCCTCTCTTTAGACTTTTTCAGCCACTTTGAAAGTTAGAGAAGTACCTCTACACCTGTTCCTTCATTCTTTTCTTAATAATAATAGCTAACTTAAAAAAAAACTTACCTATGCTAGACAATGTGTTAGGTTCTTTTCATGGATTATCACCACAACCCTGTGAAATAGATATTCTTATTAACCTCATTTTCAGGAAAATAATTTGTCTAAGGTCACACAGCTAGTAATTGGTAAAGTAAGGCCTGGAATGCAGATAGTCTGACAGCAGTGTACATACTCTCAAAAACATTGCACAGAAATGACGGAAGTGCCTCTGAATGGGGAATAAAATTCCTGTAGCATGTTCTGTGAGTTTTGAGAACCTTAAGAATAAATGCCAATTAATTATCTTCAGTACGATAATGTATGCCACAATGATATGTACAAAAAATCAAAAGGCAACACAAATTCTTGTAATATTTGATATTCAAATTCTGGGTACCTCTTTGTTTTTCTGTCACAGTTTTGATTTCCAATATCTGGAATAGGTTCAGATAGACTGCAAGTTCTGAAGTTCAGCATTCACCAGATGCTAGTACCTGATAGTTGATGGTTTGGAGATTTTCTCCTAACTTTAAATTACTAACCAAAGTAACTAACTGCTCTCTTAGTCAAAAATTTCAAATCCTTTCATAATTTCATAATTCTGCAAAACATAATTAGGTCACCATCAAGCCACTTTTTTTCAAACCAGAATAACCTCAATTCCCTTAAGCTATCATTATTACATATACCCTTGCACTATTTGGGAACAAAGGATAATACAAATTTAAGCATAAGTGTTGTTCCCACGGCACAATGTAAGTAGAAATGAACAGAGTTTGGCAGAGTCTAATGAGGACTTTACAGAAAGAAAGAATCATATTTGCTATTCTGCTCCTTATTTCCATTCTTTCAATTATTTATGATATCCTAATGTATACAGTTTTTTATTATTTTTCAAAGTGCAGTTGCATTGCTTAGATCATAATCAATTCCATTGTTTAAATTCAAAATAGTTGTTTTATAATCTGTATTACTAATATATGAAGATTACAGGATATCTAAACATAGGGAACCAGATATGCTTCATACTCAAATTTGCTATTATTATGCAGTGAATTTTCTAAGTTCTTTTTAATCAGCAGAAAATGCTCGAAGTAATATCAGTCTGAGGGGAACAATTAATTGGTAATAATAATAGCAGCTGAATGCATACTTTGGAAGTTGTTTTTGTTTCTCTCAATACCCACCCTCCAAAAATATGGTATCAAATGACAAAGGTAGCTTAAAGAGTTTGCATGTTTTTTGGACCAGAAATAAAGATATATTACTAATTGTGTTAGTACAGGTGGGCATGCTCAAACATGACACTATCTCACTGCCTCACTGGGACAGGTCAGAACAATCAATCACACCACTGTTCCATTGTTCTGATGAGACTGGAGAACGTGGGCAGTTGCAGAGATTCCTGACTCTCTAGCTGAGGCAGATGAGTGTGATGGTCATGAAATCCTTCCACTTCCTTGCAAAAATTGGGAGCACAGGCAGTTATGACAGTCTCCTAAACTTTGGCTAGGACTGGTAGCATGAGCGGTCACAGATTTCCCATGTCCCCAACCTGGGGCTGGTATGCATGCATTGAAAGAGCACTCTCCTACAGCATTGCTGAAGTCCTGGATGCCTGCAGTCAAGAATTTTCCTGTTGCTTTTCTGAAGCTGGCTATCATGCTCAACCCCCTATACTCTCCAGCTGCCCTGCTAAAGCCAGCAGGTGCACACAACCACACAGGGGATGCCCCTTGTTCACCTGGCCCTCATGACTAAGATGGTTGGCATTCCTGAGACCCAAGGGACTATAACATTTGGGAAGACAGTTTTTTTCAGGCCAACATACCCAGGGCTCTGCACAGACAACAGTCTGAAATATACACCCAGTCTTCCTATGAGAAAGCCTCTTTACTTACCTTGGAGCTTCAACCTGAGGGTTAGGCTTCAGATTTCCAACACATCTAAAGGCTAACGTGGTACTCCAGGGAACATAAGCAAGGATACAATATTTTTGTGCACCCCTAGCCCTTGCTATAGTTTGACAAGTCTTGCCAGAAAGGAGCTTATACATTTACCTGGGGAACGAATTTTTGCTCAGAGGATACCTCCAGGTCTCCCAATCTGGAGACCAGCAAGGTTTACAATTGGACCCCAGAGAGCAGTATATATTTCCATACTTTAAAAGCTACTGCCTGAGGATCCGTTTTCCAATCAGCCTAAAATTAGGTGCTAAATGAAGTTACTTCCCTGGAACACTGATATGTCTTGGCACACCCTCAACAATGGACATATACCAAAAGTGTGCTTAGACAATCACAAACCTTTAAGAGACAACCAAAAACTAGGGCAAAAGTGAAAAAGAAGTTTCATCACCCACATAAAGCACTCCTTCAAGACTAAAAAAGGTAGCTGTTTCAACTAACACATAAAAAACAAGCAGAGAGAGTCCAGGTAAATAAGGAAACAGAGAAATTTGTTCCAAGTGAAGAACAAGACAAAACCTCAGAAAAAAACCTTATTAATACAGAGATGTGTAACATACCTGATAAAGAACTCTGAGTAATTCTTATAAAGATGCTCACTGAACTCAGGAGAATGGATGCACAGAGTGAGAACTTCAACAGAAATAAAAAGTATAAGAAAGTACCAAGCAGAAGTAATAGAGCTGAATAATACAATAACTAAATTGAAAAATACACTAGAGGGGTTTAATAGCAGATTAGATGAAACAAAAGAATGGATTGGCAAGCTGGAATACAAAGCATTGGAACTCACCCAGAAACAGCAGCAAATTTTTTTTAAAAATCAAAAATAAATGACGATAACTTTAAAAACCTAAACATCAAGCAGAATAATATCCACACAATAGAAGTCCCAGGAGGAAAGAGGAAGAAAATGTATTTGAAGTAATAATGGCTGAAAACTTTCAAAACCAGGTGAAGGAAACAGACATCCAGGTCCAGGAAAACCAGAGTATTCCAAATAGAATGATTCCAAAGAAAAACACACTAAGAAACAATATAATTAAAATGTCAAGCATTAAAGATAAAAATCTTAAAAGCACCAAGAGAAAAATGACATTACATACAAGGGAAACCCTGTAAGTCTGATACCATAATTTTCAGCAGGAACATTGCAGGCCAGAAAGGAGTGACATGACATAAACAAAGTGTTGAAAAGAAAAAGTTCAACCAAAAATATTATACCCAGCAAAGTTATCTCTCATAATGAAAGGAGAGATAGTTTTCCAGATAAGCTAGAGCTAAAGGAACTCATGATCACTAAAGTGGCCTTACAAGTAATGTTAAACAAACATCTTTAAGCTGAAAAGAAATGAAACTAGTTAGCAAAAAGAAAACATATGAAAGTAAAAAGCTCACTGGAAAAATGTGTGCATGAGTGTGTATATGCATGTATGTGTGTGCATGTAAGCAATAGATAAATCACTTAAAAAACTAATATGAAGATTAAAAGACAAAAGTAGTAAAATAAACTAAATCTATAATAATTAGTTAAGGAATATATAAAATAAAAAGAGGTAAAATGTGACATCAAAACAAAAATGTGTGAGGGGTAGTAAAATGGTAAAGGTTTGGAATGTGTTCAAACTTAAGTTGCTATAAACCTAGAATATTATAGACAGATAGATGATAGATGATAGATACATAGATAGATAGATGATAGATAGATAGATAGATAGATAGATAGATAGATAGATAGATAGATGATAGATGATAGATAGATAGATAGATACTTCACATTAACCACAAAGCAAAAAATTATAGTAAATAAAAGATGAGAAAGAAATATAAACATATCACTAAAGAAATATACCAAAAGAAAAGTGAAAAAAAGGAACTGAAAATAATTACAAAAACAGACAAAAAACAAAAAAAGAAAATGACAATAATTACTTATCTATCAATAACTACATTAAATGTAAATGAAATACATTCTCCAATCAAAAGACATGCAGTGGAGGAGAGGAATATGGCAGCACAGTAGGAGGACCGTAGGCTTGTCTCATCCCATGAACACAACTAAATCACTATCAAATAATCCTAAATACCCCAGAAATTGACCTGAAAACTGAGAGAACAAACTCAACAACTAAAGGGAGAAAAGAGCCCACATCAAAGAAGGTAGGAAGTACAGAGATGTGGTTTAAAGTAGAAACAGATTGCAGGTGCTGTGGTCTCAAAAAAAAAAAAAAAAAACAGGGGAGAGAGAAGCAAACAGGGGAATGTACAAAAAGAACATTTCCCAAAATCATTGGCTTGGAAAGCAAAGGGGGCTGAATTTCATGAGTCTGTGCAACCAGCAGAGCTTAAAGCCTGGAGTTTTAAAGGTCAACGTGATCAGCTGGGATTGAGCCTAGAGGGCATCACACTGCTCCTGCATAGAAGAAAGACAGCTTGGGGGTAGACAATATGGAATCAGCAATCTGAAAATGCTTGGAACACACTGGAGGGAGATTTTTCACTCTGCTCAGAGCATGTACCTTAGAAGCAGTGTTCACAGGGATACCACTCTGGAAACAAAGGAGCTGGCCAGTGCCATTTTCCTCCTCTGTCCCTCAGCATAAACACAGCCACCCAAGAGAAGCAGCACAGTGCCAACACAGTCTGACTAACATGCTTACAACAAGCTCCATCCCCTTGCACTCTGGCAGGACTGCCTCATCAGTCAAGCTTGCCTCAGTTCCAGCATGGTGGACCTCTCCCCCAGAAGATGAGCAAAAACCCCTGCTCACACCACAACTTCCTGCCAGAGACTTCTGCAGGGCCTCAGCTCTGGTGATAGTGGTGTCAGGTCTCATTTCACAAACAGACCAGAGAACACCTTGTTAAAATTTGCCACATTCAGGCCAAGGATGAAACAGTGCCCAAGGCAGGTAAGGAAAGCCTCTGTAGATAACTGACCTGAAGGATAGAGCAGCCACAACACAATAGCAGAGCACATGCAGCATGCACCAGAGACACTCCCTGGAGCATAATGACCCTGGGTATTACACAATATCTTCTCCACAAAGCCATTACTTTCAGGAGCAAGAGACATAACTAGCTTTCCTAACACAGAGAAGAAGGCAGAGACTTAGAAAAAATGCCAAGGTAGAGGAATTTATCCCAAATGAAAGAACAAGATAATGCCACAGCCAGAGATCTAAGTAAAACAGATATAAGTAACATGCCTGATGGAGAATTTAAAGCAACAATCATGAGGATCATCACAGGTCTTGAGAAAAGAAGAGAAGCCATCAAGGAGACCCTTACCAAAGAGATAAAAGTTTTAAAAAAAATCAGAGATGAAGAATGAAATAAATGGGATTGAAAATAGGCCTGATACAATGAGCGACAGGCCAGAAGAAGCAGAGGAATAAATTAGTGACAAAAAGAAAATAATGAAAAATGATGAAGCTGAACAAAAGAGAGAGAGAAAAATTATGCAACACAAGAATAGACTTAAGGAACTCAGTGATTTCATCAAATTTAATAATGATCATATTATAGGAATACCAGAATATGAAGAGAGAGAAAAAGGAGGAGAAAATTTATTTCACCTAAAAATACCAGAAAACTTCTCAAATCTGGGGAAGGAAGCAGACATCCAGATTCAGGAGGCACAGATATCTCTCATCAAAATCAACAAAAGTAGGTCAACACCAAGACATATTGTAATTAAATTTGCAAAATATAATGAAAAAGAAAAGAAATCTTCAAAGTAGCAAGACAAAAGGAGTCCTTAACTTACAAGGGAAGAGGTAAAAGGCTAGCTGGAGATTTCTCAACAGGAGCTTGGCAAGCCAGAAGGGAGTAGCATGATATATTCAAAGTGCTGAAAAACTGCAGCAAAGAATATTCTATCCAGCAAAGCTATCACTCAGAATAGAAGGAGAAATAAAACGGTTCCCAGAAAAACAAAAACGAAAGGAGTTCATGACCACTAAACCAGCCCTGCAAGAAATATTAAAGGGGACACTGAGAGCAAAGGAGGGAACAAAATGACAAAGACAAAAAAGTATCACAGAAAATCTCCAGAAACAATGACAAAGAAGTAATAAGATGGCACTAAATACATATCTAAAAATAATTTCTTTGAATATAAATGGATTAAATGATCCAATGAAAAAACATCGAAGGTCAGAATAGATTAAAAAAAGGGGGGGCGCTGAATGGCTCAGTCAGTTGTACAGCAGACTCTTGGTTTCTGCTCAGGTCTTGATCTCAGGATCCTCGAATCAAGCTTTGCATCATCGGGCTCCTCACTCAGTGGGGAGTTTGCTTGAGGATTATCTCACTCCCTCTCCCTCTCCCCCTCTGCCCACTTATGCACACTCTCTCTACAACAAATAGATAAATCTTAAAAAAAAAAAAAGACCCATCTATATGCTGCCCACAAGAGAATGATTTTAGAACTAAAAGACACATACAGATTGAAACTTAGGGAGTGGAGAAATATTTATCATGCAAATGGATGTCAAGAAAGCTGGAGCAGCAATACTTATAGCATACAAACTAGATTTTAAAAGAAAGACTATAAAAGGAGACAAGGAAGGCACTATGTAATTAAAAAGGGTAAGGACTAGTTGTTTATTGGAGATTTTTCTTGCTTCTTGAGATAGGTCCATATTGCTATATACTTCCCTGTTAGGTTCACTTTTGCTGCACCCAAAAGGTCTTAGACTATTGTGTTTTCATTTTCATTTGTTTCCTTGATTTCTTTATTTCTGTTTTAATTTCCTGGTTGAACCCATTCATTGGTTGCCAGGGTGGTTGAATATTCACAAATCAACCAATGTGATACACCACAATAATAGATAAGAAATGGGATCCTTTCAATAAATGCAGAAAAAGCATTTCACAAAGTATAACATCCATTTGCAATAAAAATCCTCAATAAAGTAGGTTTAGAGGGTATATACCTCAAAATAATAAAGGCTATATACAAGCCCCCCACAGCTAATATCATGCTCAATGGGGAAAAACAGAGCTTTTCCTCTATGGTCAGGAATGAGACAGGGATGTCCACTCTCACCACTGTTATTTAACATACTACTAGAAGTCCTAGCCACAGCAATAAGACAACAAAAATAAATGAAAAAACATTAAACATCCAAATCAGCAAGGAAGAAGTCAAACTTTCCCTGTTTGCAAATGACATGATACTCTATATAGAACCCCAAAAGACTCCACCAAAAAACTCTTGGAACTGATAAATGAATTCAGTAAAACTGCAGGATACTAAATCAATGTGAAGAAATCTGTTGCATTTCTATACACCAATAATGAAACAGCAGAAAGAAAAATCAAAGAATCAATCCCATTTACAATCGCACCAAACACCATAAAATTCCTAGGAACAAACCTAACCAAAGAGGTAAAAGATCTGCACTCTTAGAACTATAAGAAAATGAAAGGAATTCAAGATGACATGAAATGGAAAAAAATATTGCATGCTCATGGATTGGAAGAACAAATATTGTGACTCTAGAGAACAAACTGATGGTTACCAGAAGGGAGGTGGGTGGGTAGGGTGGGGGTTAAATAGGTGATGGGGATTAAGGAGTGCACATGTGATAAGCACTGGGTGTTGTATGGAAGTGTTGAATCACTATATTGTACACCTGAAACAAATATTACACTCTATATTAACTAACCAGAATTTAAATAAAAACTTTAGGAAAAAGAAAAATAAAATAAATAAAATAAAAAATCAAATCAAATCAGATCAAATCTATACTACCCAAAGCAATCTACACATTCAATGCAATCCCTATCAAAATACCACAAACATTTTCACAGAGCTAGACCAAACAATCCTAAAATTTGTGTGGAACCACAAAAGACCCAAATAGCTAAAACAATCTTAAAACAGAAAAGCAAAGCTGGAGGCATCACAATGCCAGACTTCAAGTTATATTACAAAGCTGTAGTGATCAAGACAGTATGGTACTGGCACAAAACAGTCACATAGATCAACAGAACAGTTTAGGGAACCCAGAAATGAACCCACAACTATATGGTCAATTAATCTTTGACCAATCAGTAAAGAATATCCAATGGGAAAAGAAAGTCTCTTCAACAAATGGTGTTGGAAAACTGAACAGCAACATGCAAAAGAATAAAACTGGACCACTTTCTTACACCATACACAAAAATAAATTCAAAATGGATTAAAGACCTAAATGTGAGTCCTGAAACCATAAAAATTTGGCCCAATTTTATTCTTTTGCATGTTGCTGTCCAGCTTTCCCAGCACCTTTTGTTGAAGAGACTCTCTTTTTTCCATTGGATATTCTTTCCTGCTTTGTCAGAGTTTAATTGTACATATAATTGTGTGTTTAATTGTACATATAATTGTGTTTATTACTGGATTTCCTGTTCTGTTCTATTGATCTATGTTTTTTATTTTTATTTTTTGTGCCAGTATTGTACTGTTTTGATTACTACAGCTTTGTAAGATAGCTTGAAGCCCAGAATTGTGATGCCTCCTGCTAGGCTTTTCTTTTTCAAGGTTGCTTTGGCTATTCATGGACATTTGTGGTTCCATACAAATTTTAGGATTGGTTGTTCTAGTTCTGTGAATAATGCTCTTTGAATATTTATAAGGATAGTATTAAATGTGTAAATTGCTTTGGGTAATTTGAACAATATTTGTTCTTCCAATTCATGAGCATGGAATGTCTTTCCATTTCTTTGTGTCATCTTCAATTTCTTCCATCAGTGTTTTATATTTTTCAGAATACAGATGTTTCACCTCTTCGGTTATGTTTATTCTTAGGTATTTAACTGTTGTTGGTGTGTTTGTTAATGGGATTGTTTTCTTAATTTCTCTTTCTGCTGCTTCATTATTTGTGTATAGGAATGCAATAGATTTCTGTACATTGATTTTGGATTCTGCAAATGTACTCAATTCATTTATCAGTTTCCTCTTAGAACTGATTTTGATGCATCACAGAAGTTTTGGACCATTATGTTTTCATTTTCATTCATTCCCATGTATTTTGTAATTTTTTTTCTTTGGTTTTCTGGTTGACCCAGTCAGTGTTTAGTAGCATGTTATTTAATCTCCATGTATTTATGGTCTTTCCATATTTTTTTTTCTTGTGGTTAACTTCCAGTTGCATAGTTTTGTGGTAAGAAAAGTTGCATGAATTTGTTGAGGATTGGTTTTCTTGGCTAATACGTGATCTATTCTGGGTAATGTTCCATGTGTACTTGAAAAGAGTGTGTATCCTGTTGTTTTAAGATGGAATGTTCTGCATATATCTGTTAAGTCCATTTGTTCCAGTGTGTCATTCAAAGTTGATGTTCTGTTTAGATGATCTGTCCATTAATATAAGTGGGGTACTAATGTCCCCTGCTATTACTGTATTATTATTTATTAGTTCCTTTATGTTTGTTATTAACTGTTTTATTGGGTGCTCTTATGTTGGGTGCATTAACAATTGTTATATCTTCTTTTTGGATTGTCCAGGTTTTTATTATATAGTGTCCTTCCTTGTCCCTTGTTACAGTTTTATTTTAAAGTCTATTTTGTCCAATATTAGTATTGCTACTCTGGCTTTTATTACTTGCTTTGTGGTTGTTTCTGAAGGTTTTCTCTTTTCTTTTCTTGTCCTTTTTTTTTCATGTTTTTCTGATTTGCTTTAGTGATATATTTGGATTTTTTTCTCTTTAGTCTTAGGATATTTCTTAGTTATTTTTGGTATATGGTTACCATTAGGTTTATATATAACTGCCTCTGCATATAGCAGTCTATATTAAGTTGATGGTTGTTTAAGTTTAAACCCATTCTTTTCTCCTGTCCTTTCCACATTTTGGGTATATATTATTATATTTTACATCTTTTTTTATGAGTTCCTTGACTGATTCTTTATGGAAATACTCATTTTTACTGCTGTGTGTTTCCTACTTCTATGCTGTCATTTTTGGTCTCTGCTTTCCCCTCAGAGTCTCTTAAATATTTCCTGTAGGGCTGATTTATTGGTTACAAACTCCTTTAGTGTTTGTTTATCTGGGAAGCTCTTTATCTCTCTTTCTGTTCTGAATGGTAGCCTTGCTGGATAGAGTATTCTTGGCTGCAGATTTTTCCCATTCAGTACTTTGAATATATCATGCCACTCTCTTCTGGCTTGCCAAGTTTCTTTTGGAAAATCTCCTCCTAGCTTTATGGGTTTTCCCTTATAAGTGAATGATTTCTTTTGTCTGCTGCTCTTCAGATTTTTTTCTTTATCAGTATATTTTGCAAATTTAATTACAATATGTCTTGGTGTCAGTCTGCTTTCACTGATAATGTTGGGTATTCTGTATTCCTCCTGGATCTAGGTAAGTGTTTCCTTCCCCAGATTAGGGAAGTTTTCAACTATTGTTTTTCAAATAAATTTTCCGCGTCCTTTTTCTCTCTTTTTCTTCTGGAACTCCTAGAATACAAATGTTATTATATTTGATGGAGTCACTGAGTTTCCTAAATCTATTCTCCTTTAGAAAAATTATTTTCTCTCTCATTGAACTTGATTACTTTCCATTAGTCTGACTTCCAGGTCATTATTTCCTCTGCCTCTACCATGCTGTTGTTCATTCCATCAAATGTGTTTCTCATTTTATTAACTGTGCCTTTTATCTCTGCTATGTTATTCATTATCTCTGTGTTAAGAATCTCACTTATGTTTTCCACTCTTTTCTCAAGGCCAGTGAATATTCTTTTGTTCATTCCTTTCAGTTCTCTATCAGAAATGTTACTTACATCTGTTTTGCTTGTATCTCTGGCTGTGGCTTTGTCCTGTTCTTGCATTTGGGATAAATTTCTCTGTCTCATTTTGTCTGTCTCTTGGTGTCTATTTCTCTGTGTTAAGAAAGTCCTCTGCATCTTTTACTCTTAAAAGTAGTAACTTTATGAAGAAGAGTCACTGGAGCACCCTGTAGGGTAGTGTCTTCTGTTCACCCAAATCTGGCATTTCAGGAGAGTAACCTACGTGTGTTGGTTATTCCCTGCTGTTGTGTTTGAGTCACTTTTCATTTCATGTAGACTGACTGTCTGCTTGTTGTGGGATGTTTGTGGTGTTAGTGGGACCCAGTCAGGCCAGCAGTGAGGGAGCATACCCACCAGAGAAATTGGGAGTATGTCAGCAGTATTAGCAAAATCTGTGCTAGGCCACTAGCCTAATATAGGATCCCCTGATGTGCTATGGTGGCTCAGGGCTGCACGTCAGGGCACAAGGCTGGGCATGGCACACAGGCATGTATGACTGAGTGCAGAACAGTATGGCACCTATGGGCCCAGGCTGGGCAAGCATGTAAAGGTGAATAATGGAGACTGTTGAATGAAAATCCCTACAACCTAGTACAACAGGAGTGCACACCTTCTTGCAAGCTTTTCCTTCACTTTTCCCCTAGATATGTGCTGAATAGATAGGAGTCCTGGGAAAGCCCCTCCCACTTATGGTACAGAATTGGGAGCTACATAGCAGCCACTGAAGGAGAGGCACAAAACTCCATTAGGACCTTTTCCCCTAGCAGTCCTAAGGATCAAAACCTTAGTGTTCATGAAGCAGAGATGGGGAAGGGGCCCTGGTGCAAACCCATTGCAGCTAAGGGAAAAGAAATAGAAAAAAAAATCCTCTGCTACTGAAGAGGAGTGCAATACATAGGATAGTGCAAAATGCATGCTGAGTTTAGAACTATAGCCTTAGGAGGAGCAGGAACTTTGCCCCCATGACTCAGGGACATGTTGCCAGCCAGAGACTAACATTTAATCAGGACATTAGAGAACATTCCTCAGCCCCCACTGTGAGGCTAAGGATGGAGTTGCATTCCATTTGTAACAAAGAAACACTTTCCGAGGGGCAACACAAAGGAAAAACCAAAAGCTGAGGGTGGAGCATATGTAAGTAATATCTCTCTGACAAACCAGCCCCAACATTAACCACAAATTATCTCTAGAAGTTAAAGCCTCTGGCACACTGAGAGTAACAATAGCTACAACAAACCTCAAACCCAGCCCAACAATTAATTAGATTAACTCAAACCCCAGAACTAGAGGATTATCTAAAACTATGCCTTTTCCAGGCATAAAGATTATTCACCTCAGCTTCTGCCATCCTACAGAAGACATTTAATTTAAAAAAAAATTGCAAAGCATAAAAAATAGCAAGAAAAATGACACACTCCCATGAGACAAAAAAGATTATAACCAGACATAGATACAACACAAATGTTGGAACTGACATGGGATTTAAAATATCTGTGATTAATATAGTAAGACTTTAATGGAAAATATGAAAATGTGTAACCAGATGGGTAATTTCAGCAGAAAGATGGAAATTACAATAAAGAATCAAAAGAAAATGCTAGAAATGAAAAACACTGACAGAGATGAATGTCTTCAATGGACTTGTGTGCATATTTGACAATGAACAAGGGATGAATCAGTGAATTTGAAGATAGGTCTATAGAAAAGAAGAAAATAAAATTAAAAAAGAGTGAGAAAACCAAATTCAAGCATCCATGAGCTTAGAGATGTTACCAAATAATCTAATATTCAAGTAATTGGAATCCCAAAGAAGGGAAAAAGAATGGAGCATTTTTTTTAAATTGGCAAGAATTTTCCAATATTAATGACAGACCTCAAGCCACACACCCAAGAAGTTAAGAGAATAACAAGAAAGAAAATGCCCCCCCCCAAAAAAAAGAAAAAAAGGGGGAAAAATGCACCAAAGCATATCATATTCAAACTCCGGAAAACAAAATGATGGATCATCTTCAGACCCTGCCAAAGGAGAGATTTGGGATAAAGTCTGCCTTTGTTTATTTTCAAGGATAAATAGCATAATGCACTTTTTGCTAAGTTATTCACATCCAGTCTCCAAAGCCTGTGAGTATGTTACCTTATAGGGCAAAAGGGACTTTGCAGTGTCATTAAGTTAGAGATTTGGTGATGAGGAGATGATCCTGGATTATCTGGGTGGACCCTGAATGCAATCACAAGAACTTTATAAGTGAAAAAGGGCAGCAGGAAGGTCAGTCAGATAGAGATGTGAAGATGCCACACTACTGGCTTTGAAGATGGAAGGAAGGGCCATGAGCTAAGAAATGCTGGGTTTCTTGAAGCAGGAAAAGGCAAATAGAAAGGATTGTTCCCAGAGCTGACAAAAGCACTGCTGACACCTTGATTTTAGTCCAGCATAAATCCAGTATTCTCTACTCACTAACACTGGCTTGGGAAGAGCATCTCAGAATTAATTAGAATAATCTCACATCTGAATATAATTCCTGTTCATATTTACATCTCTCTTCAAAATCCCATTTAAAACTCATCTCCTTTAAGAGGTCTTCTTCAGTCTCCTCCAGTATTTTATTGTGTAGTTGATGTGATAGACAGAATAATGCCCTACCATTCTTAATCCCCAGAATCTGTGAATATTTTGGGTCACATAGGAAAAGGGAATTACGATTGCAGATGGAATCAAGATTGCTGATCAGCTGATCACAAAATAGGGAGACTATCCTGTATTGTTTGAGTAGGTCTAAAGTAATCACAAGGGTTCTTAAAGTGGAAGAGGAGGTCAGACAGAGAAAAATATGATTATGGAAGAAAGGCAGAGAGACATAAAACTTTTCTGGCTATAAAGGTGGAGGAAAGGGGAGATGAGCCAATGAATGTGTGTAGGCTCAGAAACTGGAATAGGCAAGAAAACTGATCATACCGTAGAGCCTCCAGAAAGGGACACCTATTAATACCTCTATTTTATCCCAATGAGACTTGTATCAGATTTATAATCTACAAGCTTATAGGATAATAAATTTCTTCTTTAAGCCACCAAGTTTGTGGTGATTTGTTACAGCAGCAATAGGAAACTAATGCATTTTCTGTAAGCATTTTCAAACTTCACAATTTATCTTTTGTCAATTGTAAGTTCTAAATTGGAATAATTTAGCAGTCTTTAAAGTAATGAATGCAATTAATGATCAAACATTTTCTTTTTCCAACATGTCTAATAATTTAGTCCTCATCTTCACCATAAATTTAAGGCCTGTTTCATATTTCTCAAATTAGATGTAGGTATGGTTTTATTTTAAGAAATGATTTCCTCAAGATAATATTCAATGGCGTATGGTTTCCACTATTAAAATGAACTTCCTTGTTATGTATGTATTAACAGAAGCTAGGAAATAATCTTTGTTTCTCTACCTATTTAGTCATCATTTAGCTTGGTACCATTTGTTTGTTTGATTCCATGTTTTGCCTTTAAGTGAATTGAATTAAACAGGATAAAATTTAATAACACTAAGTCATATGATTTAAATATTAATGCAACAGTAGTATCAATGATCAGGGATTGATATTTTAGTTTTGCTGCACTTCCAACCAAAGGCAATAGGCTTGCTGACTGCTTTCTTTTCCTGTCAGTAGAACAGCTGGACTTCCTTCTTTCAAGTTGAAAAAAGAATAAATTGTCTTCCCATTGTGATACCAGGAAAAAAGTAATTAGAATAAGTTCTCCTGTGAGGTTATATATTTGATTGTTAAAATTTTTTTTCAGGCAGAAACAAGTGACCCAATGCTTACTTTATTGGGTATATAAAAAGCTAGGCCTGCTGGGTCTAGAGGAGTAAGTGACTTGAGGTAAGAGTGCAGAGTGCTAGAGAAATCTGAAGCCATTTTAATTCTAAGAACCAAGGGCAAAATGAAAAATGACTAATGAGAAATACAGACTCTCCTATTTTTTAGACTTTTCTATTTTTAGACTATTTTTAGTGTAATCTTAACCTTATAATAAATTACAGTAGAGCTGCTAGCCTCCATGTTGTATCTGAACAATCAAAGCAAGGATATAAAGCTTGACTTTTTCTTTCTCACCTGTAATAGGTGGGAACAATAAACTTTGTCCAAATGGCTTACTAATTTATTTACCTTGCCAAGAGGACACGTAAGTTTTTCTCAATCCAGTTGTACAATTCGTTTTGTGGAAAAACCTATTAATATGCTTAGCAAATAATGAGTTGATTTGTAAAATGATACATTTTCCATCTAGCAGAGGAGTAGCAATGAGTGAGGCACAGGGAGTTGCATGTTTTACAATCAGAAGATATTTGTTCATTGAATATGTTTTTATTTTAAGGGCATAATGACTCTCAAAAATCTGTCAATGACATGTCAGAAGGTTACCAGTGGTTCTTAATCCAAGAAGTTATTAACCCCCAGGAGAGTTTTGAAATATACAGGGTATTTTCCCACAGTCATTGGGAATTACTACTGGCATTTAATGCTTTAGGTCCAGATATACTAAATGCTCTGCAATGCACAATTCAGTTTCACACAATGAAGAATTGTGCCCACACCATGACAAAAGTGTCCTCTTGAGAAGCACTTTGCCATAATCTCTTTGTCCATCTCTCAAAGGCCCTCCTCAGACAACATTTTTTCAAAGATAATGTAATTTATTATGCACAGTTCTCTCCAGGTCTATGGGTGGGAATGGGGAGGGAGGAGAATAAAACTAAAACAAAGTTAAAGACCTAGTTAAGGAATTGAGAGACAAAAGATATCTCTGAAAAGAGACTGAGGAGAAAATCCAAACCAGAAAGCCTTCTTGGAGGAACAAGAATGGAGGCAAAATCATGGGTGGCTACAAAGGTCTTAAAACCTGTTATATCCCGGGGCACCTGGGTGGCACAGTGGTTGGGTGTCTGCCTTCGGCTCAGGGCGTGATCCTGGCATTATGGGATCGAGCCCCACATCAGGCTCCTCCGCCGTGAGCCTGCTTCTTCCTCTCCCACTCCCCCTGCTTGTGTTCCCTCTCTTGCTGGCTGTCTCTATCTCTGTCAAATAAATGATTAAAATCTTAAAAAAAAAAACAAAAAACAAAACAAAAAAAAACCTGTTATATCCCATGAAAAACAGTGGGGTGACAAGAGCAGGCTAGAGAGGCCAGTATTGGCTGAAGGGATGCTAAAGGGAAAGTATATTTGCATATGCTTCAATCCAGACTCTGTCTCAAGTGATTGCTAGAATAATAGATGGACTTTACAAATAATATATCATCCTTCTTTAGCCATATTAAGCATAATGTGGAGGTTATGTTTAGATGTGGGTATTACTCTACCTGTGACTTTTCTCCAATTATTAGCAATTGCCTTAAAACTTTATAACATCTAGAGTGAAAACAATGCATTTCTAGAAATAATGCACTTTGAATACTTTCTTTTTTAATTTTTTAAAAAAAATTTTAAATTTTTATTATGTTATGTTAGTCACCGTACAGTACATCATTAGTTTTTGATGTAGTGTTCCATGATTCATTGTTTGCTTATAACACCCAGTGCTCCATGCAATACATGTCCTCCTTAATACCCATCACTGGGCTAACCCATCCTCCCACTCCCTCCCCTCTAAAACCCTCAGTTTGTTTCCCATAGTCTCTCATGGTTCATCTCCCCCTCTGATTCCCCCCCTTCATTTTTCCCTTCCCTCTCTTAACTTCCTCCCTGCTATTCCTTATGTTCCACAAATAAGTGAAACTATATGACAATTGTCTTTCTCTGCTTGACTTATTTCACTTACCTTAATCTCCTCCAGTTCCATCCATGTTGATGCAAATGGTGGGTATTCATCCTTTCTGATGGCTGAGTAATATTCCATTGTATATATGGACCACATCTTCTTTATCCATTCATCTGTTGAAGGGCACCCCGGCTTCTTCCACAGTTTGACTATCGTGGCCATTGCTGCTATGAACATTGGGGTGCATGTGCCCCTTCTTTTCACTACATCTGTACCTTTGGGGTAAATACCCAGTAGTGCAATTGCTGGGTCATAGGGTAGCTCTATTTTAACTTTCTGAGGAACCTCCATACTGTTTTTGAAAGTGGCTATACCAATGAATACTTTCTTAAATGGACCTTCCCACTCCCCACCAAGAATAGCTTCTTCATTTTTCAAATTTTAAGCCAATGTAAAGGAATTCTCAGGACATAACCAGGTCTCTGGCCAGCTGGTTTTTGTTTGTTTGTTTGTTTGCTTTGATGCCCAAGTCCTCCTTGTTTCTGCTAGACCACAGCACACTGGAAACCAAGTTCATGAAGTCTGCTTTTTCAGGAATATGACAGTTTTCTACATCTACTTGACAATTTTGTGTAAGTAAGAAAATAAAACCATTCCATGAAAACTGACATTTTCATAGGGTTCTTATATGTTTCAATCCATTGGAACATAAGGAGCCCTTTTGTTGATGTACTTGTTAGCAGAAACAACAATACTTTAGGAAGTATAGATCTCTGAATTATTTTTAAGGAAAGGAGTTCAAATTTAAAGGAAAATAACTTCACTGGGTGATTTTTCCCCCTTTATTATGTCTGTTAACCTAAAAGCAGTGCCCAATCTGTGCAATATTGGGTGGCTAAGATTCAGGTAGAAAATTGGGAGTCTTGCTATCTTGAAAAACATAAATACAGAGTTTGGGACTAGCATGACAGATGGTAAGTAGAGGAAATCCCATAACAACAACAACAAACAACAACAACAAAAATCTAGAAAGGGATCCTCAAATTCTGTGTACAAAGTCTATGTATGAAGGTAAACAACAAAGACTGACATTGAGCTAACAAGATGTTGCAATTATCACAGAAGCAAAAGCAGCCATTTTAGATATATTCCAGGTCATTTAGGAAAATAAGCCTATAATGANNNAAAAAAAAAAAAAAAAAGAATGTATCAGCAGAAATTTAAAAAATAACCAAATAGAAATTCTAAAACTAAAATACTTACTATTTCAAATATTATATATATATATGTGTGTATATATATATATATGTGTGTGTGTGTGTGTGTTTGTGTATAAAATGGATATATATATATCCATATATATAAATATATATATATATGACTCAAACAACAGTTGGTGTTGACAGAAGAAATGGTCAGTAAATTTGAAGACAGAGCAGTGTAAATTATCCAATATAAATAAGAGGGAAAAATGCAAAAAAGAATGAAGGTTTTGGAAAATTGTAGGGCAATATCAAATGGTCTAACATACATGTGATTGAAGACAGCATGAGAGAAAAGAGAAATTTGTGGGAAAATATTTGAAAATAAAAATTTACCTAATTTAGTGAAAGATGTAAATTTATCAATTCAAGAAATTCAGTGAACTCCATGGAGAAGTATATTAGGAAAACCACACCTAGGCATTTCATAGTCAAACTGGTAAAGGACAAAATCAAAACTTGAAATCTCTCCAAAAAAAAACAGGTTAAGTCTAAAAAGGAAACATTATATATTCTGAAAAATTGATTTCAATGACTGTTAACCACTCATCACGATCAATGGAGCCCAAAATTCTGTAGGCCAACTTTTTTTTAGTTGTTTTATTTGAATATAGTTGACACACAGTGTTACATTAGTTTCAGGTGTACAACATAGCGATTCAACATAGTGATTCAATGATACATTATGCTAAGCTAACCATAAGTGTAGCTACCATACAATGCTGTTAACAATATCATTGACATCAATTCCCTATGATATACCTTGTATTCTCATGACTTATTTATTCCCTAACTGGAAGCCTGTATCTCACAATCATTTCACTTATTTTGCCTACTCCACCCTCCCCTCCCCTCTGGCAACCATCAGTTTGTTCTCTATAATTATAGGTCTGATTCTGCTTTTTGTTTGTTTATTCATTTGTTTTGTTAGATGTGATATCTATCTATATTTATATATAATATTATATATATGCATATTATGTATATCTATATCTGTATATAACAGAATATTATGCAGCCCTAAAAAAGATAAGATCTTGTCATTTGCAACAACATGAATGGACTTGGAGAATACTATGCTAAGTGAAACAAGTCATACTGAGGAAGACAAACACCATATGAAAACACCATATGATCTCACTTATATGTGGAATCTAAAAAGCAAAACAAAAATAGACCAATACTTTTTTTTTTCTTTTTTAAAGATCTGGGAAGAAAAAAAATCCGAAATCCAAATAAAAAAATTTTTTTCATCAAAAAGGAAGACAAACTAAAGAGCCTTTCATATAAATGACTATAAAAATAATGTATTTCTACAAGAACTTCACTATAAGAAATGCTGAAAGAATTCTGGATGAAAAAAAATGACACCAGATAGAAATTGATAACATCAGATAAGAATAAAGGGCACCTGAAATGGAAAATATGTAGGTAAATATGAAAGAATTGTTTTCATCCTTTTAATTTTCTTAAAATACATGTGACTGTTTAAAGCAAACTTTTTACAACATTGTATTGTGGGTTTTATAATTATGTAGATGCAATGCATAAAGCAGAGCTTACCAAACTATCCCTGGAGATAATGCATCCTGATACCTGTTTTTGTACAGCCTATGAGCTAAGAATAGTTCTTACATTTGTATTTTTAATTATTGAAAAATATATATATCATGACACATGACAATTTTATCAAATTCAAACTTCAGTGTCTATAAATAAAGTTTTATTGGAACAGAGTCATTCATTTATTTACATATTGTGTATAGCTTTTTGATTACTACCTCACATCATATCCAAAAGTTAATGGAAAATGGACCATAGAACTAAACATAAAACCTGAAATGCCAAAATACCTGGAATAAAACAGTAGAATATCTTTGTCACTGTGAGGTTGACAAAGATTGGTTAGACAAAGCATGAAAACTATAATCATAAAAGAAAATGGAGTGCATCAAATTTAACCTTTATTTCTCAATAAGGCAAGCCAAAAAGTAGGAAAAGGCAGGCACCAACTAAGGAATTTGTATTATATGTATCTGACATGACTCGTATCCAGAATATATAAAGAGTTCTTAAAACTCAATAACAAGACATATTAGTTTTTTTTATTACTTCTATAATAAATTACTAAAAATTTAATGGCATAAAAGTAACATATTTTATCTTACAGTTCTGAAGGTCAGAAGTCCTAAAATCAAAGTGTTGACAGGGCTGCATTCCTTCTGAAGGCTCTAGGGGAGAATCTGTTTCTTTGCCATTTTCATTTTATGGAGGCCACAGGCATTCCATGTCTCATTCATAACCATTTTCTCCACCTTAAAGGCCAATGGCATAGCATCTTCAAATCTCTCTCTCTCTACCTCTCTCTCTCTCTGAAAATCTCTCTCTCTCTCTTTCTCCTGCTTCCATGGCCACATTTCTTTCTCTGACTCTGATCTTCCTTCTTACCTTTTATTAGGACACTTGTGATTAGATTGGTTGCATTGGGATAATTTAAAGTAATTTCCTCATCTCAAAATATTTAACTTAATTACATATGTAAAGTCCCTTTTGCTATGTAAGGTATACACAGGTTTTTGAAATTAAGATGCAGTCATGGGGAGAAAGGCATAATTTGATCTCCCATAGAAGACATACAGCCCAATTTATTAAGGAGCAACAATTGGAACAGATACTTTACAAATGAAAATGCAGAAATGAATGGTTAATTAACACATAAAAAGATGGTAAACATTATTTATTATGAAAATTCAAAACAAAACCACAAAAAGGACCATCACTCACACACTGGAATGGATAAAATTTTACACTCTGACAATACAAAGTGGTGGTGAGAATGTGTAACAAATGGAACCTTCATACGTTGTTGATGGGAGGCAAAATTGTCCAGCCACTTCGGAAAACAATTTGACAAATTTTTACTATATGATGCAGTAAATCTATTCTTAGGAGTTTAAATAAAGAAATAAAAATCTATATCCAAAAAAAAAAAACTTTATATGAATGTTCAGAGCAGCTTTCTTCATAGTAGCCAAAACTAGATGCAATCAAATGTGATGTATTTGATGAGGGAGTAGAAAGCAAGCTGAGGGCAAAGCACAAGCTGAAACCCCACAATCCACCCCACACTCCCAGATGGGATATGTGTGACATTCCTCAGCACTCCTGCCTGCCCTAAAGCTAAGGGAAGAAAAAACAAATGGTCAACTCAGAGGTTACAGTCCTGCTGGACCTGAGTCTCCCTCAGTTTACAAATGTCTCAGTGATTTACAAGAAAAAAAAATCTTTTCAATAACCTAACTTCCAGAAGGAAACTCCCAACTATCTTAATGTTAATGCTTTACTTGAGGGAAAAACAATCTTAACTTCACAAAGGCAAGGCCTCCAATATCTTGTAGGTCCTCTTTAGCACATGAAAGTTCTTTTGAAAACCTGCCTTTTTCCTTACCTCCCCCAACTCCCAAGTATATATTCAGTCACCTCTCACAGCCCTGGTGCAGCAGCTCTTTCTATCCATGGGTCTTGCCCCCATCCTTTAATAAAATCACCATTTTGCCACAAAGACATCTCAAGAATTCTTTCTTGGCCATCAGCTCCAGACCTCACCCCACCACCAACACACTTACATTCCAAAACTACATTATATTTATACAATGCAATGCTACTCAGCCACAAAAGAAACAAAGCACCAATGTGTGTAATATTGAGTAATTATGAGTCTCAGAAACATTATACTGAGGAAAATAAATCAGATACAAAAGAATACATTTTATAATATGAAGTTCTAAATGGAGCAAAATTATTCCATATATTAAAAATCATATCATTTATTAACTGTATAGGCATTAGGACAGTTGATCGCAAAGAGCTAGGATTGTTTTGGTGTTACACAAATGTATACATATTTCAAAATATATGGAATGAAACGATTAAAATGGATGAATTTTTTGTGTTCCAATTATACTTCAATAAAGTTGAAAATACATTACGGAGTTTTAAGAAGCATCAAAGAATAAGAATATAACTGAAGGCAAATGACAATTTATTAAGTTGGGTCTAATCAGAGTTAAATCGATGGCTATGCAGTTTGAGTATTTCATAACTCATTAGAATATATAATTCTTGTATTGAGCACATGCTATGTATCAAATATGCTCTATTGCTGAATATGATGTAGGAAAGACATTAGGTTTCAAAGCCAATGACCAAGAAAAAATTATTGAGATGTATCTGGTGCAAAAATGTGTGTTCTTTTTAAAAACATTTTATTGATTTATTTGAGAAAGAATGAGCGAGATAGCACAAGCAGGGGGAGGGCCGGAGGGAGAGGGAGAAGCAGACTCCCCACTGAGTAGGAAGCCAGATGCAGGGCTCAATCCCAGAACCCTGGGATCATGACCTGAGCTGCAGGTAGGAGCTTAACCAACTGAGCCATACAAGCACCCCCAAAATGGTGGTTTTTTAAAGCACAGGAACAGGACCTGTGGGCAGAAAGAGCTGCACTGGGGTCATGAGGAGTGGCCCATTATATATTTCAAGTTGGAAAGGAGGTTAGGGATAGCATAAGTCTCTAAGGAATTTTGGAAGCAAGGTTTCCAGGACCTAGAGGGGTTAGCTATTTTTTGGGAAAAGATCATTTATTACGATCTAATAAAACTTGAGTCATGAGACTGTTCAGATGTATATTGGTGGGTCACATGCTTGGGGGATAATTGCCAATATGTATCTTGTGGGGAAGAGATAAAGGAAATTTCCAAAGGATTTTTTATATGTTAAAGTAGACTTACAGTGTACTGGGAGTTGTACGAAGATTGCCTTTTGCCCTTAGGAAAGTATTAACATTGAGGCAGCTGAGTTCTTAAGAGGAATGTCACTCTGCCTGTTTCAAGGACTTGTGGATGGGCTGTAGGTAGTAAGGAAATTTAATAAGTTTTCTTTTGCCTTTGTTTCCCACACCAAATATACAGAGGGATAAAAGATAAATACAGCCCTAGTTCTCATGTTCCGGGGGAACATTATATGATAACCACCTAAGTAAGAAAATTTGAGAGAGTTGTAAGCGTAAAGAAAATAAAATAAGGTGATAAAATAATGACTTCGGGGCTCATGGCTACTTAAGCTAGGGTGGTTAGGGAGGCATTTTTGAAGAAATGACATTAAAGCTGAGATTTATTCTCTGAGCACTAGTCTGTCTAAGGCACAGTGTGAGGCAGTGTTCATTGTCAAATAAGTGTTATAAACAGTAAAAATAAATACGTAAGTGTATTATAGCCTAGATTTGATTGGAAGGTAAACTTCACCTAGGTACTGAAACTGACAGAATCATTAGAAAGGAATAAATACAAGAACTATTCCATAACATTTATTTCAATCTGTTCTTTTACTTTTTTTTTAAATCTTTACTTTTTCTCATCTACTATATAATACTCTAATTCAATCCTTCTATTATGCTCTCATGGCACCTTTAACATCTAATGGTAATTATCATGTCAGTGTAATTATTTGTTGGCATATCTGACTCTCTAATTAAATTAATATTATCTTCAAAATATAAGCTTGTATTAATCAGCACCAGGCATAGTAGACAGACTCAAAAAGTGTTTGTGTGAATGACTACTACATAGTCACCATACCACCTTTCATCCTCTATCTTCACCCCATCTTCATCCCTTCCAAAAAGAGCAACCAGATTAAATTCTGTAAGACAAAGCTCCCAGTATTTGTCTGTATACTGTATACTGCCTTCAAAATAGAAGCTCCTGGAAATCATAGTTGTTGTTTTTTTTCATATAGTCATTTGTTGCTTGGAATATTCACCATAAAAGCAATAGGCACAAAGACTATAAATAGGTAAGAGCCACAATATTAATGGTTAACCCTACTGGCTCTGGAGTCATATACCTAAGCTAAAATGCTTACCTAGGTTCAAATCCCAACTCTGCCACTTAGGCAGGCCACTGAAACTTTCTGTGCCTCAGCTCCTACATCTATAAAATTAAGACAAAAATGTGTCTGTCTCATAAGATAGTTGTAAATATTAAATAATTGAATGCTTTAAAGTGGTTACAATAGTGTTTTGAGTATAGTATGCATGAACTGAAAAGTAGCTATTATCATTTTTGTTATTATCATATTATTATTACTGAGGTGAGATCATGTAAAATGGAGTTATGTAAGTCAGAATGAGAAAAATAAATGAAGAAAAGAAGTTGTATTTCTATAAAGATGACAGGGGCTTGGTTTATTTAGCTACAATCTTTTCTCTACCTCTTCCACTGAATCACTTCCTTTGTTTATGTTCAGCATTTTATGACTTTTATGACTGAGTTTCACTGTGAATTTGAGTTGTGATGTGCTATATTTGACAGTGCTAGTATAAAATAATTTGTTTTTCATTTAAGTCTAAATTTTATGAAAACACTTTTTATTTGATGTTCCAAAGATATGTTAAGGTTAAAAACTGTATTAGTCCTACATTTATAATTAGAACTTAATTTTTAAAATGAGTTTGACATTTTAAGAAGATATTTTTCTTGAATCTTTAAAAAAATCATTCCTATATAGTTTGTTTTGAGAAAATTATTCTACATTCAAATATAATAAAGCAGAGTATGCATTTGAAAGAACGAAAGAGCACAACCCTTATGATAACCACTTGATTTTATAGTCTACCAAATCAAGTGTATTCCAAACTTGTCTCTTGTGAAAATATATAAACAGAATTTCACATTTCAGTAGATGATTTTTCATTGATTTGCTTGGAGCAAAACAAAATGCTCAGCTAAAAAGATAATGGAAAAGTCACCTAAGCTGTAAAATCCTAATAAGTTTACACTCATTTAGAAAAAATGACCTTAAAAATTATTGAAATTGTTGGAAATCTAATGCTTTGTTTAATGATAATATGTTGATGTCATTTGTGCTGCTCTACCCTTTTAAAATAATGAGATAACAGTAGAGAAGGAATTTGCTAAATCATCATTGTAAACAAAAAGTAGAAGAAAAAATTTTGTCTTTATAATCTATTTCAATGCGTTCTGCAGTGTCTTTAATTGACTTTCCAAATAATCATACAGTTCGCTAGTGATTGTGAAACAATAGAGCTTCATTTGCAAACTCTTTAAATCAAGGCCTCATTAAGCATATGGACTTTACATTGTTCTCTGAATGAAAAGAAGCACATTACATTCAGAAGTAGCCATGTCCCTTCCAACTCCAACTAACACTAACTAATAACCGAATGAATATTAACAACTGCCCTGAAGTAACAACACTTGATGTATAGGGAAATGTCAATCTCTAAGATAACCAGCTCCCATAACAAAAAGAGCATTTTTTTTAGGTTAAAATAAATACACTGAACTGCATCCAGAAGTGAATAGGTAGTCAATGCCAAAAATTGAGAGCAAAGGTAAAAGTGTTCCACTGAGCTAATACCACTACATTCAGTTTGGTCTTTCATTTAGCCAGACATAAAATGAGTTTACATTAGCCAGTCTTAAATCATAATTTCAATTCTTTAAACATTAAGATCCTTTCTTATCATTATGCTCTTTCTAAATCATGAAAAGACATTTATTACTACTCACTGGTTCTATCCTAGAGCTCAGTGCAGTGCTTTGGTAACACAATGGTATTTAATCAATCCTTGTGGATAATTTTCCCTCCTGTAATACTTCATTTATTGGCAATTTTCTTAGTAAAGCATAGGTCATTCTGTTATGACCAACAGTATGTAATAAGACATTATTCAAGCAACTACTAGAACCAGAAAAATGAGCACTCATTTCTGTGTTTACAGAGCTGTGCTTTTATGTTCCAATCAATTTAATTTTTATGATTATGGCAGATTAGTCTAAAGTTTAATGAAGTCTATTTTTTATAGCTACTGTGGACAGAGCAGAAAGTACCATTGGAATCTGTTACATAAATGTATAATTATCCAAAATAAATCCACAGCTCAAAAACTGTTAACCATTGTTGGGGTGTGTGTGTGTGTGTGTGTGTGTGTCTTTGTGTCTGTGTATTACAGCAACAAGCAGTAAAAATAAAATAAATATATGATTCATAATAGTTTAAAAAAGGTTTCATTTTAGAAAAGAATATGTTCTATTTCCTATGAGAGCTGGTAATTTAAACAATTTAAACACAATTATCATAGTAGTTTGCAGTTGCTCCCTGATTGGTTAACCCCTTCAATAGAACTTTGTAGTACTTTGCAACCGTAAACTCTTATCCACAGTTGCATTCCCCTTTCTTAATTCTATTATGTGAAATCAACACATAAAGCCTATTCCCAGTGTGTTTCTTGTTCTAAATTAAATCAACATGAAAAATACAGTACTTATTTTTTTTTCAAGAAAATAAAGAAATGCTGTGTGAAGCAATAAAAAGTATAACCCAATGTTAAGTAATTAAAATTGCAGCTCACACTATTTTTGACCAATCAGCTATAAATAGCTGTGTTTGGCAGAAGTCAATTAGTACATCCTTGATAGGCTAATCATTTTATATTTAATTATCATATCAATAATACCAATATACCCCTACAGCTAAACTGATAGTTATTATACCCAGTAATTAAAACCAAAGTTAAAAGGTAGCTTGATAAGTGTTCTATTTATGAAATGTAAATTTGGAGAGAAAAAAGTAGATGAAAATGGGTCTTGATTTTTTTTTTGAAATTTTTAAATTAAAAAAACTAAATGAAAAATTAAAAAAATAAATTTACCATGTCATGTAACTACCTTTGGAAGTGAATAATTCAGAAAAAGAAGTGAATTTCATCTATTTGTGTATTATAGTCAATATAAAATTAAATATGCATATATGTGCATGTTGTTAACTCTGAATAAAAGATTAAACATTATACTTTGATTTCTTTGAGTTTGATGAAAACTATTTAATAAACATTTATGACTCTATGGGATGCTGAAGACACAAATTTGATTAAGGTCTCTGCCTCAGAAAGCATGCAATATACTGGTAGGAGAAAAAAGATCTAAATAAATCCTGATAAGTATTGCTTATGAGAGGTATGGACAAAATGCTGTGGGAGAACTAAAAAGGGAAGAAACAAATGCAGAAAAGTCTAGAAAGGCTTCATGAAGAGGGTGATAATAAGCTTAATCTTCAGATAGGATTTTTCTAGGATAAGAAGGGAAGAAAGGGCATTCTA
>NW_024423319.1:48303422-48306254 GCF_017311325.1 Ursus maritimus
AAAAAGATAATGGAAAAGTCACCTAAGCTGTAAAATCCTAATAAGTTTACACTCATTTAGAAAAAATGACCTTAAAAATTATTGAAATTGTTGGAAATCTAATGCTTTGTTTAATGATAATATGTTGATGTCATTTGTGCTGCTCTACCCTTTTAAAATAATGAGATAACAGTAGAGAAGGAATTTGCTAAATCATCATTGTAAACAAAAAGTAGAAGAAAAAATTTTGTCTTTATAATCTATTTCAATGCGTTCTGCAGTGTCTTTAATTGACTTTCCAAATAATCATACAGTTCGCTAGTGATTGTGAAACAATAGAGCTTCATTTGCAAACTCTTTAAATCAAGGCCTCATTAAGCATATGGACTTTACATTGTTCTCTGAATGAAAAGAAGCACATTACATTCAGAAGTAGCCATGTCCCTTCCAACTCCAACTAACACTAACTAATAACCGAATGAATATTAACAACTGCCCTGAAGTAACAACACTTGATGTATAGGGAAATGTCAATCTCTAAGATAACCAGCTCCCATAACAAAAAGAGCATTTTTTTTAGGTTAAAATAAATACACTGAACTGCATCCAGAAGTGAATAGGTAGTCAATGCCAAAAATTGAGAGCAAAGGTAAAAGTGTTCCACTGAGCTAATACCACTACATTCAGTTTGGTCTTTCATTTAGCCAGACATAAAATGAGTTTACATTAGCCAGTCTTAAATCATAATTTCAATTCTTTAAACATTAAGATCCTTTCTTATCATTATGCTCTTTCTAAATCATGAAAAGACATTTATTACTACTCACTGGTTCTATCCTAGAGCTCAGTGCAGTGCTTTGGTAACACAATGGTATTTAATCAATCCTTGTGGATAATTTTCCCTCCTGTAATACTTCATTTATTGGCAATTTTCTTAGTAAAGCATAGGTCATTCTGTTATGACCAACAGTATGTAATAAGACATTATTCAAGCAACTACTAGAACCAGAAAAATGAGCACTCATTTCTGTGTTTACAGAGCTGTGCTTTTATGTTCCAATCAATTTAATTTTTATGATTATGGCAGATTAGTCTAAAGTTTAATGAAGTCTATTTTTTATAGCTACTGTGGACAGAGCAGAAAGTACCATTGGAATCTGTTACATAAATGTATAATTATCCAAAATAAATCCACAGCTCAAAAACTGTTAACCATTGTTGGGGTGTGTGTGTGTGTGTGTGTGTGTGTCTTTGTGTCTGTGTATTACAGCAACAAGCAGTAAAAATAAAATAAATATATGATTCATAATAGTTTAAAAAAGGTTTCATTTTAGAAAAGAATATGTTCTATTTCCTATGAGAGCTGGTAATTTAAACAATTTAAACACAATTATCATAGTAGTTTGCAGTTGCTCCCTGATTGGTTAACCCCTTCAATAGAACTTTGTAGTACTTTGCAACCGTAAACTCTTATCCACAGTTGCATTCCCCTTTCTTAATTCTATTATGTGAAATCAACACATAAAGCCTATTCCCAGTGTGTTTCTTGTTCTAAATTAAATCAACATGAAAAATACAGTACTTATTTTTTTTTCAAGAAAATAAAGAAATGCTGTGTGAAGCAATAAAAAGTATAACCCAATGTTAAGTAATTAAAATTGCAGCTCACACTATTTTTGACCAATCAGCTATAAATAGCTGTGTTTGGCAGAAGTCAATTAGTACATCCTTGATAGGCTAATCATTTTATATTTAATTATCATATCAATAATACCAATATACCCCTACAGCTAAACTGATAGTTATTATACCCAGTAATTAAAACCAAAGTTAAAAGGTAGCTTGATAAGTGTTCTATTTATGAAATGTAAATTTGGAGAGAAAAAAGTAGATGAAAATGGGTCTTGATTTTTTTTTTGAAATTTTTAAATTAAAAAAACTAAATGAAAAATTAAAAAAATAAATTTACCATGTCATGTAACTACCTTTGGAAGTGAATAATTCAGAAAAAGAAGTGAATTTCATCTATTTGTGTATTATAGTCAATATAAAATTAAATATGCATATATGTGCATGTTGTTAACTCTGAATAAAAGATTAAACATTATACTTTGATTTCTTTGAGTTTGATGAAAACTATTTAATAAACATTTATGACTCTATGGGATGCTGAAGACACAAATTTGATTAAGGTCTCTGCCTCAGAAAGCATGCAATATACTGGTAGGAGAAAAAAGATCTAAATAAATCCTGATAAGTATTGCTTATGAGAGGTATGGACAAAATGCTGTGGGAGAACTAAAAAGGGAAGAAACAAATGCAGAAAAGTCTAGAAAGGCTTCATGAAGAGGGTGATAATAAGCTTAATCTTCAGATAGGATTTTTCTAGGATAAGAAGGGAAGAAAGGGCATTCTATACAAGTGCAAAGGCATAAAGATATGAAAGGGGATGGCATATTCAAGCAAGTTTGGTACAATTGGAATTTAGTTTGCGTGACTAGAGAAAAAGAGAGGCTTTTTTTGGGCAGGAGGGAAGAAAAGTCTTTTGAGGAAGGAAATAGCACTATAGAGAGATTGGTGGGGTTCAAATTATAAAGGACTATGTATGCCACAAGAAAAGAGTTTGGACTATATTACTAGGCAGTTGGGAATCACTACCATTGTAAGTTATAAAGCAGAAGAGTAATGGGATCAAAATTGTTTTAGAAAGATAATTGTGTTACTAGTATAAATAACTGTATTGGTGGCATTATTGAGACAGGAGTCAGGAAATCCTCTATGAACTTTTCTGTAGAACAAGTAAAATGATAGAGGATGGAATAAGATTGTGACAATGGAATAGTAATAACGGTT
>NW_024423319.1:48306264-48339168 GCF_017311325.1 Ursus maritimus
TTAAAATAAATACACTGAACTGCATCCAGAAGTGAATAGGTAGTCAATGCCAAAAATTGAGAGCAAAGGTAAAAGTGTTCCACTGAGCTAATACCACTACATTCAGTTTGGTCTTTCATTTAGCCAGACATAAAATGAGTTTACATTAGCCAGTCTTAAATCATAATTTCAATTCTTTAAACATTAAGATCCTTTCTTATCATTATGCTCTTTCTAAATCATGAAAAGACATTTATTACTACTCACTGGTTCTATCCTAGAGCTCAGTGCAGTGCTTTGGTAACACAATGGTATTTAATCAATCCTTGTGGATAATTTTCCCTCCTGTAATACTTCATTTATTGGCAATTTTCTTAGTAAAGCATAGGTCATTCTGTTATGACCAACAGTATGTAATAAGACATTATTCAAGCAACTACTAGAACCAGAAAAATGAGCACTCATTTCTGTGTTTACAGAGCTGTGCTTTTATGTTCCAATCAATTTAATTTTTATGATTATGGCAGATTAGTCTAAAGTTTAATGAAGTCTATTTTTTATAGCTACTGTGGACAGAGCAGAAAGTACCATTGGAATCTGTTACATAAATGTATAATTATCCAAAATAAATCCACAGCTCAAAAACTGTTAACCATTGTTGGGGTGTGTGTGTGTGTGTGTGTGTGTGTCTTTGTGTCTGTGTATTACAGCAACAAGCAGTAAAAATAAAATAAATATATGATTCATAATAGTTTAAAAAAGGTTTCATTTTAGAAAAGAATATGTTCTATTTCCTATGAGAGCTGGTAATTTAAACAATTTAAACACAATTATCATAGTAGTTTGCAGTTGCTCCCTGATTGGTTAACCCCTTCAATAGAACTTTGTAGTACTTTGCAACCGTAAACTCTTATCCACAGTTGCATTCCCCTTTCTTAATTCTATTATGTGAAATCAACACATAAAGCCTATTCCCAGTGTGTTTCTTGTTCTAAATTAAATCAACATGAAAAATACAGTACTTATTTTTTTTTCAAGAAAATAAAGAAATGCTGTGTGAAGCAATAAAAAGTATAACCCAATGTTAAGTAATTAAAATTGCAGCTCACACTATTTTTGACCAATCAGCTATAAATAGCTGTGTTTGGCAGAAGTCAATTAGTACATCCTTGATAGGCTAATCATTTTATATTTAATTATCATATCAATAATACCAATATACCCCTACAGCTAAACTGATAGTTATTATACCCAGTAATTAAAACCAAAGTTAAAAGGTAGCTTGATAAGTGTTCTATTTATGAAATGTAAATTTGGAGAGAAAAAAGTAGATGAAAATGGGTCTTGATTTTTTTTTTGAAATTTTTAAATTAAAAAAACTAAATGAAAAATTAAAAAAATAAATTTACCATGTCATGTAACTACCTTTGGAAGTGAATAATTCAGAAAAAGAAGTGAATTTCATCTATTTGTGTATTATAGTCAATATAAAATTAAATATGCATATATGTGCATGTTGTTAACTCTGAATAAAAGATTAAACATTATACTTTGATTTCTTTGAGTTTGATGAAAACTATTTAATAAACATTTATGACTCTATGGGATGCTGAAGACACAAATTTGATTAAGGTCTCTGCCTCAGAAAGCATGCAATATACTGGTAGGAGAAAAAAGATCTAAATAAATCCTGATAAGTATTGCTTATGAGAGGTATGGACAAAATGCTGTGGGAGAACTAAAAAGGGAAGAAACAAATGCAGAAAAGTCTAGAAAGGCTTCATGAAGAGGGTGATAATAAGCTTAATCTTCAGATAGGATTTTTCTAGGATAAGAAGGGAAGAAAGGGCATTCTATACAAGTGCAAAGGCATAAAGATATGAAAGGGGATGGCATATTCAAGCAAGTTTGGTACAATTGGAATTTAGTTTGCGTGACTAGAGAAAAAGAGAGGCTTTTTTTGGGCAGGAGGGAAGAAAAGTCTTTTGAGGAAGGAAATAGCACTATAGAGAGATTGGTGGGGTTCAAATTATAAAGGACTATGTATGCCACAAGAAAAGAGTTTGGACTATATTACTAGGCAGTTGGGAATCACTACCATTGTAAGTTATAAAGCAGAAGAGTAATGGGATCAAAATTGTTTTAGAAAGATAATTGTGTTACTAGTATAAATAACTGTATTGGTGGCATTATTGAGACAGGAGTCAGGAAATCCTCTATGAACTTTTCTGTAGAACAAGTAAAATGATAGAGGATGGAATAAGATTGTGACAATGGAATAGTAATAACGGTTGAAGTCTTGAGAAATAATAAACTAGAAATGTCCTGGTGACAAGTTTGCATGTGGAGATTGAAAGAAATGGAGTTACCCAAAGCAACCTATACATTTAATGCAGTCCCTGTAAAAATACCAAAAAACATTTTTCACACAGCTAGAACAAACCTATAATTTGTTTCCAACCAAAAAGACCCCAAATAGCCAAAGCAATCTTGAAAAAGAAAAACAAAGCTGGAGGTGTCAGGATTCCAGACTTCAAATTATATTGCAAAGCTGTAGTGATCAAGACAGTATGGTACTGGCACAAAAATAGACACAGATCAAAGGAACAGAATAGAAAAACCAGAAATCAACTCACAACTATATGGTGATTTAATCTTTGACAAAGCAGAAAAGCATATCCAATGGGAAAATGACTGTCTCTTCAACAAATGGTGTTGAGAAAAATGAACACCAACATGCAAAAAAAAAAAAAAAAGAAAAGAAACTGGACCACTTTCTTACACCATATACAACAACACATTCAAAATGGATGAAAGACCTAAGTGTGAGACAAGAAACCATTAAAATAATAGCAGAGAGCACAGGCAGTAACCTCTTTGACATTAGTAGTAGCAACTTCTTTCTAGATATATCTTCTGAGGCAAAGGAAACAAAAACAATTTCACTTTTTTTTAAAAGAAAGTTTAAAGTTACAGTTGATGTTCTAAGTAGAAAAGAAAGAAAGAAAGAAAGAAAGAAAGAAAGAAAGAAAGAAAGAAAGAAAGAAAGAAAGAAAGAAAGAAAGAAAGAAAGAAAGAAAGAAAGAAAGAAAGAAAGAAAGAAAGAAAGAAAGAAAGAAAGAAAGAAAGAAAGAAAAAGAAAGAAAGAAAGAAAAAGTCTTCAGGGGCACCTGGGTGGCTCAGTCAGTTAAGCAGCCAACTCTTGATTTTGGCACAGGACATCATCTCAGGGTCCTGGGATCAAGCCCCACATTAGGCTCTGCACTCAGCAGGGAGTCTGAGGATGATTCTTCTATCCTCCCCTTGCTCACACACATGTTCTCTTTCTCTTAAATAAATAAACATAATTTTTTTCAAAAAATTTTAAAGAAGTAAAAACTCATAATCATCTTTAAAACTGCAGAAAGTAAGGGTGACTGGGTGGCTCAGTTCATTAAGTGTCTGACTCTTGATTTCTGCTCAGGTCATGATTTCAGAGTCTTGAGATCAAGCCTCACATGGGGCTCTGCCTCAGTGGCAAGTCTACTTGAGATTCTCTCCCTGTCCCTCTGCTCCTCTGCCCCACTCATGCTCTCTTTCTCTCTCTAAAATAAATCATCTTTTAAAAAATTAAAAAATAGAAAAAGTAAAAGTGCAGAAAGACAATAAAAATTAATAATCATTAGTGATAAAAGAAAAAACTGAGCACCTTGTAGGTAGAAAGAGATTTTTTTAATTGATAAAGGGCATCATCCCAAAGCTTAGAGCTAATATGATAATTGTGAAATCTTAATAACATCCCTCTTAAAATTAAGAACAAGACTCACTATATATTTCATATTTAAAAAAAAATTTATGCTGTAAATACTGGTACTAAGAAAAAAAGTTCAAATAAACCACTTACCATTATGCCACAAGGAACTAGCAAAAGAAGAAACTTAGCTGAAATTTATTAGAGGAAGGAAATAACAAAAAAAATCTGAAATAAATAAAATGAGACCAGAATAAACAATAACATAACACGGAAGTAATGATCAGTTTTTCCAAAAAATAAACAAAATTGGCAATACTTTAACTACATTAACTAAGAAGAAAAAAAAATAGAGAGGGCTCGAGAAACAAAATGAGAAATGGAAGAGAAAACAATACAACAGAAAACCACAGAAATACATAGTGTGATAACAGATTACTATAAACAATTATATGCTAACAAATCAGTTATCTTAGGGAAAAAATTCCTAATAATTCCTAAAAATGCACAAGTTACCAAGATTGAATCATGAATCTTGAATCCAAGAGATAGGAAATCTTCTTAGAACAATAACAAGAATGAAAGTTGAATTAGGAATAAGGAATTTCCCAGCACAGAAAAGCCCAAGACTATGTAGTTCCATTGGTGAATTCTACCAAACACTTAAAAAAATAATGATAAACTTTCTCAAAATCTTACAAATAATGAAATAGAGGGAAAACATTAAAAACCATTTTTTGAGGCCAGTATGCCCCTGATGTCAAAGCAGGATAAAAACAATATAAGAACAAGAAAGTCTAGTTTGTCAGATATGAGTATTGTTACTTCTGGCGTTCTTTTGGCAATCATATGCATGCTATATGTTTCCCCACTCCCTCACTTCAATCTGCAGGTGTCTTTAGACCTAAAATAAGTATCTTGTAGGCAGCATATAGTTGGGTTTTATTTTATTTTTCCATTCTGACACCCTTTGTCTTGTGATAGGAGTCTTTAGTCCATTTAGATTCAGAATAGTTACTGACAGTTATGTATTTAGTACATTTTGTTACTTGTTTCGTCATTGTTTCTGGAGATTTTCCTGATCTGTTCTTGTCTTTGTCACTTTTGATGTCTCTTTCCACTCAGAGTCCACTTTAATATTTTTTTTGCAGAGATGGTTTAGTCGCCATGAATTCCTTTAGTCTTGGTTCATCTGGGAAACTCTTTACCTCTCCTTCTATTCTGAATGCATGGCTTTGCTAGATAGAATATTTTTGGCTGCAGATTTTCCCCATTCAGCACTTTGAGTATATTATGACACTCTCTTCTGGCTTGCCAAGTTTTTGTTGAGAAATCTGCAGCTAGCCTTATTAGTTCTTCCCTTGTAAGGTAAGGATTCCTTTGTCTTGCTGCTTTTAAGATTTTTTTCTTTATCACTGTGTTTTGCAATTTTATTTACAATATTTCTTGTGTTGGCCTGCTTTTGTTGATTTTGATGGGGATTATTTATGTTTCCTGGATCTGGATGTCTGTTTCTTCCCCCAGATTAGGGAAGTTTTTAATTATTATTTACTCAAAAAAATTTTCTATCCCCTTTTCTCTTTCTTCTTCTTCTGGGACTCCTATAATATAAATGTTGTTAAATTTGATGGAGTCACTGAGTTCCTTAAGTCTATTCTTGTGTTGCATAATTCTTCTTTCCTTCTACTGTTCAGCTTCATTATTTTCCATTGTTTTGTCTTCAAGGTCACTAATTCATTCCTCTGCATTTTCCAACCTGTTGCACATTGTATCAAGCCTATTTCCAGTTTTGTTTATTTCACTATTCATCTCTGATTGATTCCATTTTAACTCTTTTGTAAGGGTCACAGTGATGTCTTCTATTTTTTCAAAACTTTTTATATTTTTAAAATTTTAAATTTACATTAAATTTAATTAACATATAGTGTATTATTAGTTTCAGGGGTAGATTTTGATGATTCATTAGTTGCATATAACACCCAGTGCTCATTACATCAAGTGTCCTCCTTAATGCCCATCACCCAGTTACTCCATCCCTCCCACCCACCTTCCCTCTGGCAACCCTCAGTTTGTTTCCTATAGTTAAGAGTCTTATGGTTTGCCTCCCTCTCTGTTTTCATCTTACTTTATTTTTCCTTTCCTTCCTTGATGTTCATGTGTTCTGTTTCTTAAATTCCACATATGAGTGAAAACATATGGTATTTGTCTTTCTCTGAATGACTTCTTTCCCTTAGCATACTACATTCATATATATATATATATCTCACATCTTCTTTATCCATTCATCTCAATAGACATTTGGGCTCTTTCCATATTGTGACTATTGTGGACAGTGCTGCTATAAACATTGGGGTGCAGGTGCCCTTTAGAAACCACATTTTTGTATCCTTTGGGTTAATACCTAGTAGTGCAGTTGCTGGATGGTAGGGTAGTTCTATTTTTAACTTTTGGAGGAAACTCCATACTGTTTTCCAGAGGAGCTGCACCAGTTTGCATTCTTATGAACAGTGTAAGAGGGTTCACCTTTCTCCATATCCTCACCCACATCTGTTGTTTACTGAGTTCCTCATTTTAGCCATTCTGACCAGTGTAAGGTGATATCTCACTGTGGTTTAAAACTGTATTTCCCTGATGCTGAGTGATGTTGATCACTTTTTTTCATGTGTCTATGAGCCATTTTTATGTCTTCTTTGGAGAAATGTCTGTTCATACCTTCTGTCCATTTCTTCACTGAATTTCTTTTTGTTTTTTGTGTGTTGAGTTTGGTAAGTTCTTTATAGATTTTAGATAGTAGCCTTTTACCTGATATGTCATTTGCAAATTTCTCCCATTCTGTTGGTTGCCTTTTAGTTTTGTTGATTATTTCCTTGGCTGTGTAAATATTTTTATCCTGATGAAGTCCCAATAGTTCATTTTTGCTTTTGTTTCCTTTGCCTTTGGAGACGTGTCTAGGAAGAAGTAGTTGTGGCCAAGGTCAAAGAGGTTGTTGCCTGTGTTCTCCTCTAGGATTTCGATGGTTTCCTCTCACACATTTAGGTCTTTAATCCATTTTGAATTTATTTTTCTGTATGGTGTAAGAAAATGATTCCGTTTCATTCCTTTACATTTGGTATCCAAATTTCCTAACACCAGTTTTTGAAGAGACTGTCCTTTTTTATTGGATATTCTTTCCTACTTTGTTAAAGATTAGTTGACCATACAGTTGAGGGTCCATTTCTGGATTCTGGATTCTGTTGCATTGATCTATGTGTCTGTTTCTGTGCCAGTACCATACTGTCTTGATGATTACAGATTTATAATACAGCTTGAGTCTGGAATTGTGATGCCTCTTACTTTGGTTTCTGTTTTCAACATTACTTTGGCTATTTGGGGTCTTTTTGTCGTTCTATACAAATTTTAGAATCATTTGTTCCAGCTCAGTGAAAAACGCTGCTTGTATTTTGATATGGATTCCATTGAATGTGTAGATTAATTTGGGTAGCATCAACATTTTAAAAATATTTGTTCTTCCAATGTATGAGCATGGAATGTTTTTTCCATTTCTTTGCATCTTCCTCAATTTCGTTCATAAGGGTTCTACAGTTTTCAGACTACAGATCTTTTTACCTCTTTTGTTAGGTTTATTCCTAGGTATCTTAATGGTTTTTGGTGCAATTGTAAATGGGATTGATTCCTTGAATTCACTTTCTACTGCTTCATTGTTAATGTATAGAGATTCAACTGACTTCTGTGCATTGATATTGTGTCCTGCTACTTTGCTGAATTCCTGTTTCAGTTCTAGCAATTTTTTGGTGGAGTTTTTTGGATTTTCTATATAGAGTATCATATTGTCTGTGAAGAGTAAATGTTTGACTTTTTCTTTGGCAATTTTGATGCCTTTTATTTCTTTTTGTTGTCTGACTGCTGAGGCTAGGACTTCTAGTACTATGATGAATAAAAGTCATGAGAGTGGACATCCCTATAGTATTACTGACTTTAGGGGAAAAGTTCTCAGTTTTTCCCCATTGAGAATGATATTCCCCGTGGATCTTTCATATATGGCTTTTATGATGCTGAGTATGTTCCTTCTATCCCTATATTGTGGAGAGTTTTTTTTTTAATCAAGAAAGGATGTGTTTTCTTTTTTTTTTTAAGATTTTATTTATTTATTTGACAGAGATAGAGACAGCCAGCGAGAGAGGGAACACAAGCAGGGGGAGTGGGAGAGGAAGAAGCAGGCTCATAGTGGAGGAGCCTGATGTGGGGCTCGATCCCATAACGCCAGGATCATGCTCTGAGCCGAAGGCAGATGCTTAACCGCTGTGCCACCCAGGTGCCCCCATTTTCTTTTTCTGCATCTGTTGAAAGGATGATATGGTTCTTATACTTTCTTTTATTAATGTAGTGTATCACATTGATTTATTTATGGATGTTGAACCACCCCTACAGCCCAGGAATAAATCTCAGTTGGTCATGATGAATAATCCTTTTAATGTACTGTTGGATTCTATTAGCTAATGTCTTGGTGAGAAGTTTTGCATACATGTTCATCAGGGACATTGGTCTATAATTCTCCTTTTTGGTGGGGTATTTTGTTTTAGTAAAGTAATGTTGGCCTCATAGAATGAGTTTGGATGTTTTCCTTCCATTTCTATTTTTTATAATAGTTTCAGAAGCAGAGGTATTAATTCTTCTTCAAGTGTTTTGTAGAATTCCCCTGGAATTCTGGTTTGTTGGGGAGATTTTTGATTACTGATTCAATTCCTTTGCTGGTTATGGGTTTATTCAGGGTTTATTTTTCCTGTTTCATTTTTGGTAGTTTGTATGTTTCTAAGAATTTATCCATTTCTCCAGATTGCCTAATTTTTGACATAAAATTCCTCATAATATTCTCTTATAATTGTTTGTATTTCTTCTGTGTTGGTTGTGATCTTTCTTATTTCATTCATGATTTTATTTATTTGGGTCCTTTTCCTTTTCTTTTTGATAATTCTGGCTAGAGGTTTATCAATCTTGTTATTTCTTTCAAGGAACCAGCTCCTAGTTTCACTGATCTGTTATATATATATATATATCTCCTTGATTTCAATCTATATATCAATCTAGATCACTGATTTCTGTTCTAATCTTTATTATTTCTCTTCTCCTGCTGGATTTAGGTTTTATTTGGTATTCTTTTTCCAGCCCCTTTTGGTGTAAAGTTAGTTTGTGTATTTGAGACTTTTCTTGTTTCTTGAGGAAAGCCTGTATTGCTATATACTTCCCTTATAGCGCTACCTTTGTTTTGCATCCCAAAGGTTTGAACTTTTGTGTTTTCATTTTCCTTTGCTTCCATTTATTTTTTTAAAATTTTTCCTTCATTTCCTGGTTTACCCATTCATTCTTCAGTAGGATCCTCTTTAACCTCCATGTATTTTTGGTCATTCCAAATTTTTTTCTTGTGGTTAACATCAAGTTTCATAGCATTGTGTTCTGAAAATATGCATGGTATGATCTCAGGTTTTTTGTACTGGTTAGGCCTAATTTTTGACCCAGTATGTGATTTATTCTTGAGAATATTCCATGTGCACTTGAAAATAATGTGTATTCTGTTGCTTTAGGATGAAATCCTCTGAATGTATCTGTGATGTCCATCTGTTCCAGTGTGTCATTCAAAGCTCTTGTGTCCTTTTTGATCCTCTGCTTATATGATCTGTCCATTGCTGTGAGTCAGGTCTTAAAGTCTCCTAATATTATTGTGTTATTATTGATGAGTTTCTTTATGTTTGTTATCAATTGATTTGTATATTTGGCCTCTCCCAAGTTGGGGGCATAAATATTTACAATTGTTAGATCTTCTTGTTGGATAGAACACTTTATTATGATATACTGTCCTTCTTTATCTCTTATTACAATCCATGGCTTAAAATCTAATTTGTCTGATACAAGGATTGCTACTCCAGATTTCTTTTGATGCTCATTAACATGATAAATGGTTCTCCATCCTCTCATTTTCAATTTGGAGGTGTCTTTGGGTTAAGATGAGTCTTTCGTAAGCTGCATATTGATGTGTATTGTTTTCTTATCTATTCTGATACTCTATGTCTTTTGATCAGAACATTTAGTCCATTTACATTCATAGTAATTATTGAATGATATGAGTTTAGTGCCATTTTGTTACCTGTAAAGTCACTGTTTCTGCAGATAGTTTCTATTCCTTTCTGGTCTTTGTTAATTTTGGTTTCTCTTCAATCGAAGGGTCCCATTTACTATTTCTTACAGGGCTGGTTTAGTGTTCACAAATTCCTTCCTTTTTTTCTTTTTTTTCTTGGAAACTCTATATATCTCCTTCTATTCTTTTTTTTAAGTTTATTTATTTATTCAACAGAAAGAGAAATAGCCAGTGAGAGAGGGAACACAAGCAGGGGGAGTGGGAGAGGAAGAAGCAGGCTCCCAGTGGAGGAGCCCGATGTGGGGCTCAATCCCAGGACTCTGGGATCACGCCCTGAGCCGAAGGCAGACGCTTAACGACTGAGCCACCCAGGCACCCCTCTCCTTCTATTCTGAATGACAGCCTTGCTGGATAAAGTATTCATGGCTGCATATGTTTCCCATTTAGCACATTGACTATATTGTGCCGGTCCTTTCTGGACTGCCAGGTCCCTATGAACAGGTCTGCTGCCAGCCCTATGTGTCTACCCTTCGAGGTTAAGGACCTCATCTCCTGAGCTGCTTTCAGGATTTTCTCTTTGTCTTTTTCACTTGCAAGTTTCACTATAATATGTTGTGGTGTTGACCTATTTTTGTTGATTTTCTGTGCTTCCTGCCCTTGAATGCCTGATTCTTTCCCCAGAATAAGGAAGTTCTCACATATACTTTGTTCAAACAAACCTTTTGTCCCTTTTTCCTGCTATTCTTCTTCTGGAACTCCTATAATATAGATACTATTTCACTTTATGGAATCACTGAGTTCCCTAACTCTACCTTTGTGATCTAATAGTTTTCTTTTCCTCCTATTTTTAGCTTCATTATTTCCATAATTTTATCATCTATATCACTGACTTGTTCTTCTGCTTAGTTTATCCTTGTTTGTATGGCCTCCACTTGGGACTCCATATGGGTTATAGCATTTTTAATTTTGGTCTGACTAGATTTAAGTTCTTTTATTTCCACAGTAAGGGATTCTCTAGTGTCTTCTATGTTTATTTCAAGCCCAGCTAGTATCTTTATAATTATTGGTTTGAATTCTAGTTCAGACATTTTACTTAAATCCATATTGATTTAATCCATGACAGAGAGTACTACCACTACCTCTTGTTCTTTCTTTTACAGTGAATTTCTCCTTCTATTGATTGTGTCCAGAAAGGATTGGAGGAAAGAAAAAAAAAACAGCAATAACAACAACAATGAAAACGAAACTTCAGGAAGTGTTTCTGGTGTATGCTGTGTACACTCTGCTGTTGTTTTGGCTGCTCTTTCCCACTGGTTCTTCCTTTACAGATTTCCTCCTTGCTTATAGTGGGGAGTGTTTGGACCTTTAAGTAGGTGCACTTTGATTGTTTGTGAAGTTAACACTGTAAAGGAAAAAATAAAATTAAAGAAGAAGAAAAAAAAACAAAAAGGAAAAAAAGAAGCCTGATCCAAGACAAAAAAAAAGGAAAAACAAAGATGGATAAAAACAGACAAAGAATAAAACATAAACCTGATTCTAAAAAATAAGAAATAAGGAGGGAAAGAAGAAAAGAGAGAGAGAGAGAAAAAAGAAGACTGATCTAAAAAGTAAGAGAAGGAAACAAATGAACCAACAAATAAAAGATTATAAGCCTGATACAAAAAGAGAGAGAGAGAGAAGGGGGGAAAAAAGCAAAATACACACACACATATATATATAATAAAGGACAAAGAATTAAAAATAAGAAATAGAAAAATAAAAATGTAAAAAAAATTAAAAATTAAGAAAAGAAGGGAAAAAACCAAGCCTGATCTTCTTTCCACTGGAAGCTGATTTTTGGAGTTTCTTTAATCAGTAGACCTGGTAGATGTGGGGGCTTGTGTTGGACTTCTGAAGGAAAGGCCTGCTGGAATGGCTCACAAGTGAACTTGCCCTTGTAAAGATGTTCCTGCCAGGTGTGTGTGGGGGGGTGGGGGGGTGGAGTTTAGTGTAGGGGACTCCTGCCTCCACTGGAGATGCTATTTCTGAAGTCCAACTGTGCTGGTGGGCTGAAGGAGGGAGAGGTGTTGGAGGAGGAATATAACATCACCTCACTCTGTTGTCCCTGGGAAGGGGAACTCCTGGCCACCGGTCTTCAGGAGGCCCTCTCAGAAAAACAATCTCCTGGATCCTGGGCTTTTGTCATTTCCCTGCCCTTAACCTGTCTGTTCCCAGGCCATTAGTGGGGCCCAGTGCCACAGATCTCCCATATTTTATCTCTGGCCAGTGGATAGGATTCAAAACTTCAAGTTTTAAAGGGCCTGGCAAGGTACGGACCCATTTTGCTACTCTGGAGGACAGCCTCATGGTGTGCCCAACACCATCCCATCCCAGAAATGCAGTTGCACAGTGTGGGTACAGAGGAGCCTAGAGTTTATTGTGATGCACAGGGAAAAGCTGCAGCCAGGTTATCTGCCATCTGTGTAAGACAGTCCCCTCCTCCATTCTGTTCCAGAAAAGCAGTCACACAGAAGCTTGAATCTATTGTGGCAGACAGCAAAAAGCATTGGCCAGGTCATCTACACTCTGCCCATATCTTTGCTCTTTGCTCATTTCTGTCCCAGAACACAGTGGTTTAAGTATATTGTGGTTCACAGTGAAAACCTGCTACAAGGTTATTTGTCCTCTGCACACACCTGCTGTCAATCACTGCTCAATGTCGCCCAGCTGGTCTTTTGTCCTTGAAGAGGCAAAACATGATCTTCCGAATGTACTCTGGGAAGGGGAGCAATCTTTTCCAGTGCAACCCAGGGGATCTCATCACTGCAGCTTATTGTGTGATCCCTACCTGCTGCACTTTCTCCTGCTTTCTCCCTGTCCCTGACTTTGCTTCACAAAAAGTTTCCCTTCCCTTCGCCACCTCATGGTTTTCCTCTCCCCCATTCATGGCTCTGAACCTTGTATCTGCCATGTTCTCTTCCAACTGTGCAGATTGTTTTCTTAATCCTCAGGTCATATTCCTACTTGCTGAAAATAATTGGATGTTGATCTAGCTGTGTTTGAGGGAATGAGACAATCTCAGGGTCTCCCTACTACTCTGCCATCTTACCTCAGCTTTCAGTACTGTCTTGGAGATTTTGACCAGTGCAATAAAAAAATTAATAAAATAAAAGGAAATAAAATATGCAAGAAATAAATGAGAGTGAAATCATATGGCATTTGTCTTTGGCTTATTTCACTTAGAATTATGTGGAATTTAAGAAATAAAACAAATGAACAAAGGAAAAAAAAGAGAGAGAGAGACAAACCAAAGAACAGACTCTTGACTACAGAGAAGAAACATGGTTACCAGAGGGGAGATGGGTGGGAGGATGGGTGAAATAGGTGAAGGGAATTAAAAGTACACTTATCGGGGCACCTGGGTGGCACAGCGGTTAAGCATCTGCCTTCGGCTCAGGGCGTGATCCCGGAGTTATGGGATCGAGCCCCACATCGGGCTCTTCCACTATGAGCCTGCTTCTTCCTCTCCCACTCCCCCTGCTTGTGTTCCCTCTCTCGCTGGCTGTCTCTATCTCTGTTGAATAAATAAATAAAATCTTTAAAAATAAATAAATAAAAGTACACTTATCTTGATGAACACTGAGTAATATATGGAACTGTTAAATCACTATATTGTACACCTGAAACTAATATAACAGTGTGTTTTACATTGGAATTAAACATAAATAAATAGTAAATAAATAAAGAAACAAACAAAAATAATTTTTAAAAATAAGAAATAAATGAGAGAAAACAAAAGGTTAATGATGCTATTCCATACAGAAAACCTTAAAAGAATTCACAGGCAAATTATTAGAATTAATAAGCGAATCTAGCAAAGTTGCCCTGCATAGGATTAATATTCAAGAATTCACTGACTTCTATATTTTATCAAGAGATTTTGAAAATGCATTATTTAAAAAGGTGAAATTTAGCATTCTGCTTTTTGTAGCTCAAAACGGCTTGAAACAGATCAGTTAGAAAAATTGGATAATGGACAAATTCATCTGAGAGCAACTAAAGCAGCAAAGACTACACAGTGTCTAAGATTCTGAAACAGAGATAACTTTGGAGAGTGAACTAAGTTTACCTGCTTTTCTACTGGGGGCATTATTCAATTCTGGATGTAGGCAAAAGGCTGAAAATCTGGAAATGTCCTGGAAAAGAGCCACTGTTGGAGAATCGAACAGAACACCTACAATCTGATCCAACCATTCCAGTCATATGTAATTATCTCTCCAAAATGGAAACTTATGTTCACACACAGTCTGTATACATGAACATTCATATTAACTTTATTTGTAATAGTCACAAAGTGGAAACAATCAAAATTTCCTTCAGCAAGTGCATAGTTATACAAAACCTGTATATCCATACAATGGAATATTATTCAGTAATAAAAAAAACTATTGATGTAATAACTTGGATATCAAGGACTTTATGCTGAGTGAAATAAGCCAGTTACAAAAAAGCATATATGGTATGTTTCTAATTATATAAAAGATCTTAGAAAATGAATACTAAGCATTATTAATAGAAAATAGACCAGTTGTTTCCTGGATTTGGGGGGTATTGAAAAGGGAAAGAATGAGATTACCAAAAGGCATAAGGATAATTTTGGTTGTGACAGGTATCTTCATTGCCTTGATTGTGGTGATGCTTTAATGGGAATATATATGGAAAAACTTACCAAAATACACACTTCGAATATGTGCAGTTTATTGTATGCCAATTATACTTCAACAAAGCTGTTAAAAAATGAAGAAAAGATAGAAGTTGAACATACACGCTTTTCAAATATTTCTTTATGTGTGTTATACCTCCGTAAAAAGTTTACTTCAAAGTAATTGAGAGTAATCCCTAAAACTGAGAATATTTATCTATTTTTAAAGCCAAAGGTGACCAAAATTTTAAACATGTATGACAGGCTTTCTTAATAAAGTTCAATATGCTATAAAATGATGTATATTTAGCTAGTTATTGCAACTGAATTACACTCTTGCTTTTATGATATGATATAGAATGCTATTTTATTTGAAATACAATAGTTAACATTGAAAACTCACCATATATTGCTATAAACCAGCATTCTGTGTAATGACCAATCTAGTCACTCATTCTTATTAGTTAAGCATGTGTATCTTCCCCTTGCATAATATGTTTCTCTGAAATACTCATAATACATATACATTATTTAAAATATACACAGTGTTGTGTGGCATTTCTCTTTGGAAATGGGTTTGCTTTTTCTTTATGTAAAATTCAGTGAGAATCGAGCTTTGGTTGAACCAAAATTCAAAACTCTATAGACTGTCTATTCTTTAAGGTTTATTTACTCTGAATTTATAAGTTTAAGTTTTATTTGCATATTTTAATTGTTTATATTCTGCTTCAAAAAAGTTAGAAATAACTTTTGAATGCAGTGATTCTCAACCATCTTACCTACTACAAAGTAATCTTGTGGGTGATATCTATATGACCTATACATTTATTCAGATTGGGACCTAGGTATAACTCTGCTTCCTCCACTACCATTCAGAAAAGCCTATCAATACACAAGTGAATGAAAGCTTATATAAAGATAACCTTGAATTCTCTCTACCGTATCAAAAAAGAAATTCATGCAAAAAGTTAATGCTTTTGTTACTAGCACTAAATTACTTTTGAAAACCCTCACAGCTACTTACATATGCCAACAGTTAATTGTGAATCACTACTGTGTGCCAATACTAAAGTGAAGTCTTATTCTAATGTGAATTTCATTCTTAATGAAATCTTAGTTTCACAGCAAGAAAAATTATTTCTGAAATGCCGATTTAAAATATATTGACTCTTTTCCTTGTCACCTTTTTTTCCCTTTCACTTCTCTTTACTGCCTTTTCATTCTTCTTTTTCAATGCTTTTTCCTTTCCTCTCCTTCAATTCCTTTCCTTTCCTGAAAATACAGACCCGAAGTCATCAGTAGGGGCAATGGAATGTAACTATCTACAACTAGTGAGTTGAGGGGAAGCTGCAGTGGCCATGACCAAGCTGTAAGAGCACAACTTGGGTGAGAAGGGCATCTGCTTAAGGAAGGCTGCCTGTCACAGGATACCCAAGCCCAAGCAGGATGAAGAAAGCATCCTACTACATGTGATACTCTGATACACATGTGGTATCAGAGCCCAAATAGAGTTAGGAGGCCCCTGCATGGGTGTCAGCACAAGCAAGACGAAGAGGTTATTGCACAGCAAGATGGGCTGCTGGGGGAGAAGGGAGTCAAATCTGAGTCTGGGAGAAAGCATTTCTGTAGTGGAAGAGCCTGGCATGGAATGTCAGAGTCTGAGCTAGATCAAGAGGGCATTTATGGTCAGAATGAAAGCAGCCTAGGATGAGGTCTGAGCAGAGTAAAAAGGATGTCCATGCAGGGAAGATAGACCAAAGCAATGAAATATTAGAATCAATATATGGTAGAACTATGTGCCAAAGAGGTCTGGCATAGTGAATCAGACTCTAAGGTGGGGGAGTGAGAAAGACATAACATTCAAATTTCAGTGATTATGAATAAAGTTTTATCAGGGCACAACCATGCCCATCCATTTCTGTGTTTATGGCTACTTCTTGCTTCAATAGTAGTCAAGTAGTCGTGATAGAGAACTCAGGGTTTAAAAAGCCAAAAATATTAACTATCTGGCCCTTTGTAGAAAAAGTAAAGTTTGCTAACTTCTGTCTTAATGTTTTGTTGGCTTCATAAAATGAATTAGGATATGCTCCCTATTTTTATTCCATGAAAGAGTTTTTGCAAGATTAATGTTATTTTTTCCTTCAGTGTTTGATTTGTTGGTGAAGCTGTCTGAACAAGAAGATTCCAATGTGATAAGCTTTATAGTAATAGAATTAAATTATTTAATCCAAAGTTTTCAAAGTGTGGTCCTGGTAGCCCTGAAGGTACCTGAAGCCCCTCCAAACATTTGGAGATATTCTTGTGATATTTTTGTTGTTGATTTTTAATTTGCTTCCACCATAGCTAGATGATACACTTTAAATAATTTCAATCATTTTGAATTTGTAGAGGTTCCTTTTAATGTCCAGCACATGATTAATTTTGGTATGTATTTCATTTGCATTTGGCAAGTATGTACCTTGTTATTATTGTGTACAGTTTTCTATATAAAATAGCAATGCCAAAATTTTTTAATGTGTTTTTTTTAGAATTTACATATTCTTGCTGATTTTTTGTCTGCTTTCTTTGTCAGTTATTGATTGTTTAACTTTTAGACTAATATTGTACACTTATCTCTTTCTCCTTCTGGTTTTTCCCATTTTGTCAATGATTTTGAAGTGGTGTTTAAGCGAACAAAAATTTAGAATTGTTACGTATTTCTGCTAGGTGTACTCCTTTTTCTTTATGAAATGTTTGTTGTTTCATATAATTCTTCCTATCTTAATGTCTACATGTCTGCTAGAAGTACAGTTGTGTCAGCTTTCTTTGGGTTTATGTTTGCATGATGTAACTTTTTTCACTCTTTTCTATTAAATGTTCCATGTCCTTAAGGTGTATCTCTTGTACCTGGTATATCATTTTTGTTCAATTTGACAATCTTGCCATTTAATCGACATATTTAATCCATTTATAATTAATAAAATTATTGATATGTTTGTGTTTATATTTATTCTCTTGTTTGCTCAATTCCTCATTTATGCTCTTTTTAATTCTTTCTTAGTTTTCATTGGATTAACCAGGAATATTTTATTAGAACATGTTTCCCTCCATTAGTTTGTTATAATTCTTTTCATAATCTTGTTATTTTTGCCCTAGAACAGTGGTGGACAAATATTTTCTTAAATGTCCAGAGAATAAATATTTTATGGTTTAGGGGCTATGTAGTAATAACTTTGCCAAGATACTGCGAATGGAGACAAGTAAATGAATAGGTGTGGCTATCTACCAATAAAACTTTATTTAAAAAAATGGTGGTTGGCCATGTTCTATTCCAATTCCTGTCCCAGAGATTAAACCATATACACTTGATTTATATGTTAAATATAAATTAGACTACTCTTACATCTTCTCAAATGATAGTGAGATCATAGAACACATTAAATTCATTTAATATTTTTTGTCTTGTCATTATTATTTTCCACTTTAGTTCTCTATATTTTTTAACTTTTAAATATTTTTATACATAAATCTGTAGTGAAACCTTGCAAAGAAAAGTACAGGAAAGACCTATGTACCCTCCCTCAAATTAGATATCTTGCATAAGTATAGTACAATATTAAAACAAAGAAACTGGCATTGGTACCATTCACAGAGCTTATTAAAGTTTCACAAATTACACAGGCACCATGTGTATGTATGTATGTGTAATTCTATGCAATTTTATCACATGTGTACCTTTGTATTACTATCACCACAATTAAGATACACAACTGTTCTATCACCATGAGTTAATCTTGTGCTACCACTTCCACACCACTATCCCAAACCCTAACCCTTGGAAAGCACACATTTTCTCCATCTCTATAGTATGTTTATTCAAGAACGTTATAAAATGAAATCCTTGAGGTCTATCCAAGTTGTTACATGTGTCAATAATTTGTCCCTTTTTGTTGATAGGTAGTTATCCATGGTATGAATGTGCCACATTTTATTTAGGTGTTCACCTATTGTAGATCATTTGGGCCATTTCTAGTTTTTGGCTATTATGAATGAAACTATTATAAATGGAATATTACTCAGCTATCAGAAAGAACGATTACACAACATTTGCAGCAACATGGACAGAACTGGAGGAGATTATGCTAAGTGAAATAAGTCAAGCAGAGAAAGACAATTATCATATGGTTTCACTCAGTTATGGAACATAAGAAGTGGGAAGATCGGTAGGAGAAGGAAGGGAAGAATGAAGGGGGGGTAAACAGAAGGGGGAATGAACCATGAGAGACTGTGGACTCTGGGAAACAAACTGAGGGCTTCAGAGGCGAGGGTGGTGGGGGATTGGGATAGGCAGGTAATAGGTATTAAAGAGGGCACATATTGCATGGTGCACTGGGTGTTATATACAAATAATGAATTATGGAACATTGCATCAAAAAACTGGGGAGGTACTGTATGGTGACTAATATAACAAAATAAAAATAAAAAAAAACCTATTATGAACATTCTTGAACAAGTTTTTGTGTGGACATAAGTTGTGTGGACATGTCAGTGGGGTAAATGACCAAGAATATAATTACTGAGTTGTAGAGTAGCTGCATATTAGTGTTTTAAGAAACTGTCAAACTATTTTTCAGAGTGACTGTACCATTTACGTTTCCACCAGCAATGTATAATTCAATTTCTATACATCTTTTCCAGCATTTGGTGTTGTCACCAGTTTTTTTTTTTTATTTTGACCAGCCTGAGAGGTACATAGTGATAATGTGGTTTTAATTTGCATTCCTCTAATGGTTAATGGTGTTGAATATCATGTGTCTGTTTGTCATCTTTATATTCTTATCAATGCAATCTATTTCACACATTTTGCCCATTTTCTAATGAAAATATTTTTTTTGCTTTTGAATATAAAGAGAGCTTTACATATTCTAGATAGAAGTCATTTGTCATTTGTCAGAAATGTGGTTTGCAAATATTTCCTCCCACTCTGTAACTTCTCTTTTCATCCTATTGACAAGATCTTTTACAAAATAATTTCAATTTTTTATAAAATTTAATTATTCTATGATCTCTTCACCTAGTTCTAGATCACAAAGATTTTTCTCCAATATTTGTTTTAAAAGTTTTATACTTTTAAATATTGTATTTAAGTTAATGATCTATTTCAAGTTAATTTTTCCAAAAGATGTGAGCCTTAGGTCAATGTTCATTTTTGTAGTCATGGATGTCCAACTATTTCAGCACCATTTGTGGAAAAAGCTTTCTTTTTCCGTTGAATTGCTTTTGCATCTTTGTAAAAAAAAAATCACTGGGGCATATGTGTGGTTCTATTTCTGGGTTCTTTATTCTGTTCTACTTTTCTATGTTTTTATACCTTCATTAATATCACACAGTCGGATTATTGTAACTATATAATGTCTTGAAATCACATCAACAGATTCCTCCCACTATATATTCATTTTTCAAAATTGAATTAGCTATTCTAGATCCTTTACTTTCTATGTCTAACTTAGAATAAATTTGCTTATAACTACAAAACTGTTTAGGATTTTGATAGAAATTGTGTACCAGTTTGGAGAGAATTGACATATTTACAATGCTGAGTTTTGCAATCCATGAACACGGTTTGCCTCTTCACTTACTTAAATCCTCAATGTTTTATGTCAACATCATGTAATTTTCAATAAGCAAACCCTATACATGTTTTTTAGAATCACATCTAAATAGTTCTCTTTTTTGTGCAATTATAAATAATACCATAGTTTTCATTTTAGTATCCATGTGTTTATTGTTATAATATAGATGTATAATTAATTTAAAAATTTTTTATATTGCATCCTGTTACCTTGCTGAACTCACTGATTAGTTCTAGGAGATTAATTTTGTAGACTCCTTAAGATTATCTATATAGACAATTATGTGATCTGCAAATAGGAAAAGTTTCATTCATTCCTTTGCATTTTGCTGATGATGAGTTGTGTTGAGCATCTGTTCATGTGTCTGTTGGCCATAGATATCTTCTTTGGGGAAATGTTTGCTCATGCCTTCTGCCCATGTTTAATTGAATTATTTGGTTTTCGGGTGTTCAGTTGTATAAATTATTTATATATTTTGGATACCAACCATTTATCAGATACATCATTTGTAAATATCTTCTTCCTTTCAGTAGGCTGCTTTTTAGTTTTATGGCTTGTTTCCTTTGCTGTTCAGGATATGCCCTCTCCTAGTATTTTTATTGCCTCAAGTCTCACATTTAGGTCTTTAATCCATGTTGAGTTTATTTTTATGTATGGTGTAAGAAAGTAGTCCAGTTTCATTCTTTTGCATGTTGCTGTTCATTTTTCCCAACACCATTTGTTGAAAAGACTGTCTTTTTCCATTGGATATTCTTTCCTGCTTTGTCAAAGATAAATTGACCATATAGGTGTGGGTTTATTGCTGGATTTTCTGTTCTGTTCTATTGATGCGTGTGTCTTTTTTTGTGCCACTACCACATTGTTTTGATTACTACAATTTTGTAGTGTAAATTGAAGTCTGGAATTGTGATGCCTCCAGTTCTGTTTTTCTTTTTCAAGATTGCTTTAGTTATTTGGGATCATTTGTGGTCCCATACAAATTTTAAGATTGTTTGTTCTAGCTGTGTGAAAAATGCTGTTGGTATTTTGATAGGGACTGCATTAAATGTGTAGATCGCTTTAGGTAGTATAGACAATTTAATAATATTTGTTCTCCCAATCCATGAGCATTGAACATCTTTCCATTTTTTGTGTCATATTCAACTTTTGTCATCAATGTTTTAGAGTTTTCAAAGTACAGGTTTTTCACCTCTTTGGTGAAGTGTATTCCTAGATATTTTATTATTTTTGGTGTAATTGTAAATTGGATTGTTTTCTCAATTTCTCTTTCTGCTGCTTCTTTATTAGTGTATAGAAATGAAACAGATTTCTGGGGCGCCTGGGTGGCACAGCGGTTAAGCATCTGCCTTCGGCTCAGGGCGTGATCCCGGCGTTATGGGATCGAGCCCCACATCAGGCTCCTCTGCTATGAGCCTGCTGCTTCCTCTCCCACTCCCCCTGCTTGTGTTCCCTCTCTCGCTGGCTGTCTCTATCTCTGTCAAATAAATAAAATCTTTAAAAAATAAAAAAAATAAAAAAAATTAAAAAAAGAAATGAAACAGATTTCTGTACATTGATTTTGTATCCTGAGACTCCATTGAATTCATTTTTTTAGTTCTATTAGTTTTTTTTGTGAAGACTTCTGTATCATGTCATCTCAAATAGTGAAAGTTTCACTTCTTCCTTGCTGATTTGGATTCTTTTAATTTCTTTTTGTTGTCTGATTGCTGTAGCTAGGACTTCCAGATGTTGAATAACAGTGGTGAGAGTTAACATCCTTGTCTTGTTGCTGACCTTAGGGGGAAGCTCTGTTTTTCCCCATTGAGGATGGTATTAGCTGTGATGTTTCATAGATGGCCTTAAATATGTTGAGGTATGTTCCCTCTAAACCTACTTTGCTGGGAGTTTTTATTATGAAAGGATATTGTACTTTGTCAGATGATTTTTCTGCATCTATAGAAGTGATGATATGGTTTTTATCTTACCTCTTATTGATATGATATATTACATTGACTGATTTGTGAATATTGAACCATCCTTACATCCCAGGAATAAATCCCACTTGATCACACTGAATGATTTTTTAAATGTATTTTTGGATTTGATTTGATGTTTTGTTGAGGAGTTTTGCATCAGTGTTCATCAGAAATAATTGGACTATAGTTCTCTTCTTTTGTAGTGTCTTTATCTGGTTTTGGTATTGGGGTATTGCTGGCGTCATAGAAAGGATTTGGAAGTTTTCCTTCCTCTTATAATTTTGGGGAAAGCTTGCGAAGAATAGGTATTAATTCTTCTTTAAATGTTTGTAGAATTCACCTGTGAAACTGGCTGGTCCTGGACTTTAGTTTGTTGGGAGTTTTTTGATCATTGATTCAATATTATTGCTGATAATAAATCTATTCTAATTTTCTATTTCTTCCTCCTTCAGTTTTGGTAAGTTACATGTTTGTAGGAATTTATGCATTTCTTTTAGGTTATCCAATTTGTTGACATATAATTATTCATAATATTCTTTTGCAATTTGTTGTATTTCTGTGGTTTTCATTGTTATTTCAAAACTTTCATTTGTAATTTTGCTTATTTGAGTCTTTTCTCTCTCTCTCTCTCTCTTTTTTTTTTTTGATGAGTTTGGCTAGAGGTTTATCAATTTTGTTGATCTTTTCAATGAACCAATGCCTGCTTTCATTTATTTATTTTTGTTATTTTCTATATCATTTATTTCTGTTCCAATCTTCATTATTTCCTTCTTTCTACTGGTTTGGGGTTTTGTTTGATCTTCTTTTTCCAGGTCCCTTAGGTGTAGAGTTAGGTTGTTTATTTGGGATTTTTCTTGCTTCTTGAGATAGAACTTTATTGTTATTAATTTCCCTCTTAGATCCACTTTAGCTGCATCCAAAAGATTTGAACCATTATCTTTTTGTTTTCATTTGTTTCCATGTAATTTTTGATGTCCTCTTTTTTTCTGAGATTGATTTATTTATTTGAGTGAGAGAGAGAGCACATGGGAGAGGGGAAGAGGGAGAGAATCTAAAAACAGACTCCCCTTGTGAAGCCTGATGCAGGGCTCGATCTCACGACCCATGAGACCATGATCTAAGCTGACACCGGGAGTTGTATGCTTAAGCGACTGAGTCACCCAGGTGTCCCAGATGTCTCCTTTTATTTTTTTGTTGACTCATTCATTGTTTATTGCATGTTATTTAATCTCCATGTATTTGTGGTCTTTCCAGATTATTTTTTTTCTTGTGGTTGACTCTAGTCGCATAGTATTTTGGTCAGAAAAGATGCATGGTATGGCTGGTCATTTTGAATTTGTTGAGAATTGTTTTGTGGCCTAAAATGTGATCTATCTTTTAGAATGGTTCATGTGTACTTGAAAAGAATATGTATTCTGGTGTTTTAGGTTGGAATGTTCTGAATATATCTGTTAAATCCACCTGGTTTGGTGTGACTTTTGAAGCCACTGTTTTCTTGTTGATTTGTTGTTTGGATGATCTGTCCAGAGATGTAAGTGGGGTTATAATGTCCCCTACTATTATTTCATTACTCTTTATTAATTCCTTTGTTTATTATCAATTGTTTTGTGTATTTGAGTGCTCCCTTGTTTGGTGCATAAATATTTGCAATTATTATATCCTCTTTCTGGATTGTCCTCATTATTATATAGTTTGCTTCTTTTTCCCTTGTTAAAGTTTCCCTTGTTAAAGTGTTTGTTTTAAAGTCTATTTTGTCCAATATAAGTATTGCTACCACAGCTTTCTTTTGACATCCATTAGCATGATAAATATTTCTCCATTCCCTCACTTCCAGTCTGCAGGTGTCTTTAGATCTGATATCAGTCTCTTGTACGCAGTGTATTGATGGGTCTTGGTGAGTGTGTGTGTGTGTGTGTGTGTGTGTATGTGTGTTTATCTACTCTGTTACCCTATGTCTTCTGATTGGAGTGGTTAGTCCATTTACATTTCAATATAATTACTGGTCGATATGTATTTATTGTCATTTTGTTACTTGTTTTGTGGTTGTTTTTTGTAGTTTTTCTATGACCCTTTCTTCTTTTGCTCTCTTTCATGGTTTGTTGGATTTTTAAGTGAGATAATTGGATTCCTTTATTTTTTGCGTATCTATTGCCAGTTTTTGATCTGTGCTTACTATTAGGTTTCTGTGTAAGAGCTTCTGTTTGTATATAACATGAGAGTTTTTATAGTGAATGAATGTTTAATTTCATCAACTTTTGTTCTTTATCTATTGACACAGTCATGATTTTTTTTCTTTAATCCATTGATAAAGTGGGTTTCATTGACTGGTTTTCAAGTGATGAACTAGCCTTGCATATTTGAAATACATCCCACTTTAGTAGTTTGTGATCTTTGAGAAATTGGTCCATTTCTGTAAGTTGTCAAATTTATATGTATAGAGTTGCTTGTAGTATTCTTTTATAATCCTTTTAATGGCTTCAAGATCTATAATGATACTTCATGTTTCATTCCTGATACTGTAATTTGTGTCTTCCCTTTTTTTTAATCTTTGTCAGACTTGCTAAAGGATTATCCACTTTATTTTTTTATCCACTTTATTTTTATTATTTAAAATACCAGCAGTTTGTGTCATTTATTTTTTCTATTACTTTCCTGTTTTCAATTTTTCAGATTTCTGCTTTTGTCTTTGTTACATGCACCTTTTGCTTGCTTTGCATTTATTTTTCTTTTTTCTTTTTCTTTTTCCAGTTTCTTGAGGTAGGAACTTAGATTTGACTTGAGATGTGTACTTTTTTATGATGTGAAGACTTAGTGCTGTAAATATCCCAACCAGTGCTGTTTTAGTTACTTTCCACATATTTTCATAAGTTGTATTTTTCTTTTATTTAATTCAATATATATTTTTAAATTTCCTTAAGGCTTCTTCTTTGACCTATGGATTGTTAAGAAACGTGTTGCTTAATTTCCAAGTGTTTTGAGATTTCCCTATTGTCCTTCTGCTATTGATTCCTAGTTTGAGTTCATTATCATTGGAGTGCATACCCTGGGTGATTTTAATTAGTTTAAATTTGTTGATGTTTGATTGTGACTCAGGATATGGTTTATCCTGGTGAACAATCCACAGGCACCTGAAAAAAGTGTGTGTATTGCTGTTAATAGATTAAGTATTCTATTACTGTTGGCCCTTGAACTATACAAGGGTTAGGGATGTTGACCCCAAACATTTGAAAATTCATGTATAACTTTTGATTCCCCCAAAACATAACCACTAATAGTCTGTTGCTGACTGGAAGCCTTACTGATAATTTAAATATTTGATTAACACATATTTCATATGCCGTATATAGATTTCACTGTATTCTTACAATAAGCAAGAGACAATAAAATGTTAGGAAAATCAAAAAGAAGAGAAAATACATTTATAGTACTGTATTGTATTTTTTTTTAGATTGTATTTATTTATTTAGTTGGAGAGTGCAAAAGTGGAGGGAGGGGCAATGGGAGAGGGAGAGAAAGAATCCCAGAAAGGCTCCACGCTGAACACAGAGCCCCACACAGGGCTTCATTTCATGACCCTGAGATCATGACCTGACCTGAAATCAAGAGTCAGAGGCTTAACCAACTAAGCCACCTAGGCGCCCCACTACTGTATTGTATTTATCAATACCATAAGTTTATGTCATCTATTTACAAGAAGAATCATCTGTCAGTTCCTACATCAATATTGTCTTATGTGGTACAAAACACTATAGATGCTATACGTATTACTAACACTAGACATCAAAAATGAAAAGAGAATGTGAGAAAGAAATCATATTTATTTGGAGGTATAACAATTCATGCATTGATAATGAAAAGACAACAGTATGAATGCTTTATGGTAGCCTAGTGTAATCAATACAATTGTTTCATTGTAGGCTAGCTTATACACTGACAAATAAATCATTATAAAATGCTATGGCATATAGTATTACAGTCATATTCATAATACAGTGTTAGAAATGCTGTTACATTAAAAAAATCACTTACCTGTGAAAATAAGCTGATACACAATTTCTCCAACTATGACATAGATAGTTGGGGGGTCATACCATACGGTAATGTAATTCTTTAAAAGCAAAGATATAAAACTGTAAGAAAATAAGCACATTATTAGTTTAATAATAAATATCACTCATCTTATGCCATGTAAGGATAGGCTATCCTCTTCCATACAAGTCTTGCACACAATATTCTACATGATGAATACTTAGACAACGATGATGATGATCACACAAAACTGTCTCATATGGTTCTTGTCAAAAAATTATTAGGTTTTCACACAAAGACACTCACACACATACACACAGGTAAGTTATTAAATGTGCAGCATGAAGATTTACTATTCATTGAGATCATCATAAGATGGAAGAAGTGGAGAGGGTGAAAGGGGAGGCAGGAGAAGTAGACACCCTCAGTATAACTTGAGAAAAATACATTGTAATTTTTGTCTGACTTTTTGCTTCTTCATTTCTCTAAAAATGTTTTTATACAGTACCAATCCTTCCACCATTTGCTTTCATTTCAGTGTCCATATCATAGAAGAGTTCATGTCATAAAAGAAGTCAAAGCAGTCGTGAATAATCAGAAACCTTCTGCTGGGTTGTCTAATGTCAATTTGTTTTCTGTCATTGTTTCTTCTACATCTTTCTCATCATCTGGCACTGGTTCAGGAAACACTCATCTCCATCAAGTCATCTGTTACTTCCTCTAGTGTGATGTCTATTACTCTTGAATTTCTCCACGATCCATTTCTTGAAATCTTCACCTTTTTTTTTTTTTGACATATCCACAATGTACTTTATGATTTCCTTGATTGGTTCTGTCATAAATCCTGTGAAGTCATGTACAACATATGAAAAGTTTTCACCCACAGGAATTTGTTATATTGAGCTTAATGGTTTCCATAGCTTTTTCTATAAACAATGACGTTATCTTCCATGCTGTAAACTTTCCAAACTTTCATGATGGTCTATCAAGGTTCTCTTCCATAACATTGACAACTCTTTCCATAGAGTACCTTGTGTAATGAGACAAAGATTCTTATGACACCCTGATGTATAGGCTGAATTGGAGATGTTATATTTGGAGGCAAGTAGACCACTTTGATGCCTTGAACTCATGAGGTCTTGGATGGCCAAAGGCATTATCCCCTTTCAAAAGAACTTTAAAAGGCAGTGCCTTACTGGCAAGATACTTCCTGACTTCAGGGACAAAGCACTAATGTAACCAATCCAGAAAAATGTTCTTGTTGTCCAGGCTTTCTTTTTGCACAAAAAAAACATGGACAGCTGGTGTTTACATTTTCCCTTCAAGATTCAAGTGTTAGCAGCTTTACAGATGAGGGCAGTTCTGATCAAGAACCTTACTGCATTTGCACAAAACAATAGAGTAGCTTATCCCTTCCTGCCTTACATCATGGTGTTTGCTTCTCTTCCTCACTAATACAAATCTCTGTGGCATTTTTCCCTCCAGAATAGGGCACTTTCATCCACATTGAAAAACTGTTCAGTCAGATACCTTTTTCTTCTATGATTTGTTGTTGTTGCTGTTGTTGTTTTTGTTGTTGCTGCTGCTGGTGTTGTTTTTACTGGTGTCTGGGAACTGGTTTGCTGTGTCTTGATTGGCAGAAGCTACTTTTCTTGTTATCTTGACATTTTTATTTTTTATTTTTTTTAATGATTTTTTATTATATTATGTTAGTCACCATACAGTACATCCCCGGTCTCCGATGTAAGGCTCGATGATTCATTAGTTGTGTATAACACCCAGTGCACCATGCAATACGTGCCCTACTTACTACCCATCACCGGTCTATCCCATTCCCCCAACCCCCTCCCCTCTGAGGTCCTCAGTTTGTTTCTCATAGTCCATAGTCTCTCATGTTTCATTCCCCCTTCTGATTACCCCCCTTTCTTTATCCCTTTCTTCCCCTACCGATCATCCTAGTTCTTATGTTCCATAGATGAGAGAAATCATATGATAGTTGTCTTTCTCTGCTTGACTTATTCCACTTAGCATTATCTCCTCCAGTGCTCCATGTTGTAGCAAATGTTGAGAACTCGTTCTTTCTGATAGCTGAGTAATATTCCATTGTATATATGGACCACAACTTCTTCATCCAGTCATCTGTTGAAGGGCATCTTGGCTCCTTCCAAGATTTAGCTATTGTGGACATTGCTGCTATGAACATTGGGGTGCATATGGCCCTTCTCTTCACTATGTCTGTATCTTCGGGGTAAACACCCAGTAGTGCAATGGCTGGATCATAGGGTAGCTCAATTTTTAACTTTTTAAGGGACCTCCACACTGTTTTCCAGAGTGGCTGTACCAACTTGCATTCCCACCAACAATGTAGGAGGGATCCCCTTTCTTGACATCCTCTCCAACAATTGTTGTTTCTTGCCTTGTCTATTTTTGCCATTCTAACTGGCGTAAGGTGGTATCTCAGTGTGGTTTTGAGTTGAATTTCCTTGATGGCTAATGATTTTGAACATTTTTTCATGTGTCTGTTAGCCATTTGTATGTCTTCGTTGGAAAAGTGTCTGTTCATATCTTCTGCCCATTTTTTGATTTGTTTATTTGTTTCTCGTGTATTGAGTTTGAGAAGTTCTTTGTAGATCTTGCATACCAGTCCTTTATCTGTAGTGTCATTTGCAAATATATTCTTCCATTCCGTGGGCTGCCTCTTACTTTTTCTGACTGTTTCCTTGGCTGTGCAGAAACTTTTAATCTTGATGAAGTCCCATAAATTCATTTTATCTTTTGTTTCTCTTGCCTTTGGGGATGTGTCATGAAAAAGGTTGCTTTGGCCGATGTCGTAGAGGTTGTTGCCTATGTTCTCCTCTAAAATTTTGATGGATTCCTGTCTCACATTGAGGTCTTTCATACATTTGGAGTTTATTTTTGTGTATGGTGTGAGATAGTGGTCAAGTTTCATTCTTTTGCATGTAGCTGTCCAATTTTCCCAGCACCATTTATTGAAGAGACTGTCTTTTTCCCACTGGATGTTTTTTCCTGCTTTATCAAAGATTAGTTGCCCAAAGAGCTGAGGGTCCATTTCTGGGCTCTCTATTCTGTTCCATTGGACTATGTGTCTGTTTTTGTGCCAGTACCATGCTGTCTTTGTGATCACAGCTTTGTAGTACAGCTCGAAATCCGGCATTGTGATGCCCCCAGCTTTGTTTTTCCTTTTCAACAGTTCCTTGGAGATTCGGGGCTTTTTCTGTTTCCATACAAATTTAAGGACTGTTTGTTCCAGTTCTTTGAAAAATGTCCTCGGTATTTTGATCGGGATAGCATTGAAAGTGTAGATTGCTCTGGGTAGCATGGATATTTTAACTATGTTAATTCTTCCGATCCATGAGCATGGAATATCTTTCCATCTTTTTATGTTTTCCTCAATGTCTTTCAAGAGTGATTTATAGTTTCTAGAATATAGGTCCTTTACGTCTCTGGTTAAGTTAATTCCAAGGTAACGTATGGTTTTTGGTGCTATTGTAAATGGGATGGATTCCCTAATTTCTCTTTCTTCGGTCTCGTTATTCGTGTATAGAAATGCAACTGATTTCTGAGCATTGATTTTGTATCCCGCCACGTTACTGAATTGCTCTATAACTTCTAATAGTTTGGGAGTGGCTTCTTTTGGGTTTTCCATATAGAGTATCATGTCATCTGCAAAGAGAGACATTTTGACTTCTTCTTTGCCAATTTGAATACCTTTGATCCCTTTTTGTCGTCTGATTGCTGTTGCAAGGACTTCTAGTACTATGTTGAATAATAGTGGCGAGAGTGGGCATCCTTGTCGAGTTCCTGATCTTAAGGGAAAGGCTTCCAGCTTTTCCCCATTGAGAATAATATTTGCAGTAGGCTTTTCATAGATGGCTTTTATGAGATTGAGAAATGTACCTTCTATTCCTACACTCTGAAGGGTTTTAATCAGGAAAGGATGCTGTATTTTGTCAAATGCTTTTTCGGCATCGATTGAGAGGATCATATGGTTCCTGAGTCTTTTCTTGTTGATATGATGTATCACGCTGATTGATTTGCGAATATTGAACCACGCTTGCATCCCAGGTATGAATCCCACTTGATCGTGATGGATAATCCTTTTAATGTACTGTTGGATTCTATTAGCAAGTATCTTGTTGAGGATTTTGGCGTCCATATTCATTAGGGAAATCGGTCTGTAATTCTCCTTTTTGAGGGGGTCTTTGCCTGGTTTGGGGATCAAGGTAATATTGGCCTCATAGAATGAGTTTGGTAGCTTTCCTTCTGTTTCTATTTTTTGAAATAGCTTTAGGAGAATAGGTATTATTTCTTCTTTGAATGTTTGGTAGAATTCCCCAGGAAAACCGTCCGGGCCTGGAGTTTTGTTATTTGGAAGGTTGTTTATCACTGACTCAATTTCTTCATAATTAATTGGCCTGTTTAAGGAATCAATTTCTTCCGGTTTCAATCTTGGTAGTTTATAGGTTTCCAGGAAGGATTCCATCTCTTCCAGATTGCTTAGTTTATTGGCATATAGCTGTTGATAAAAATTTCTAATAATCCTTCCAATTTCAATGGTGTTCGTCGTGACCTCTCCTTTTTCATTCATAATTTTAATAATCTGGGTCCTTTCTCTTTTCTTTTGGATAAGTCTTGCCAGTGGTCTGTCAATTTTATTGATTCTCTCAAAGAACCAGCTTCTAGTCCTGTTGATCTGCTCTACTGTACTTCTGGTTTCTGCTTGATTGATTTCAGCTCTAATTTTGGTCAACTGCTTCCTCGTGCGTGGATTAGGCCTGTCCCTCTGTTGCTGTTCCAGCTTCTTGAGGTGAGAATATAAAAACTGCATTTTAGATTTTTCTATTCTTTTGAGTGAGGCTTGGATGGCTATGTATTTCCCCCTTAGGACTGCCTTTGCAGTATCCCATAGGTTTTGGACTGTTGTATTTTCATTCTCATTGGTCTCCATAAATTGTTTAATTTGATTTTTGATTTCCTGGTTTATCGAGTCATTCCTGAGCAGGATGGTTCTTAGTCTCCAAGTGTTTGAGTTTCTTCCAAATTTTTCCTTGTGGTTGAGTTCCAATTTCAGAGCGTTGTGGTCTGAGAATATGCAGGGGATAATTTCAATCTTTTGGTATCGGTTGAGACCTGTTTTGTGTCCCAGAACATGGTCTATTCTTGAGAATGTTCCATGGGCATTAGAATAGAATGAGTATTCTTTGGTTCTGGGGTGTAGTGTTCTATATATATCTATGAGGTCCAACTCGTCGAGTATGGCATTCAAAGCCTTTGATTCTTTGCTTAGTTTTTGCCAGGGTGTTCTGTCTATTTCTGAGAGTGGAGTGTTGAGGTCCCCTACTATTAATGTATTTTTATTTATATGTCTCTTTATTCTGGTTAAGAGTTGGCTTGTGTATCTTGCTGCTCCCCTGTTGGGGGCATATATATTTATAATTGTCATATCCACTTGTTGAATACTTCCCTTAAGAATAATATAGTGCCCTTCTGCATCTCTAACTATAGTCTGTAGTTTAAAATCCAATTTATCTGATATGAGAATTGCTACCCCAGCTTTCTTTTGAGGTCCATTTGCGTGAAAGATGGTACTCCATCCCCTTACTCTCAGTCTGAATGCATCTTTGGGTTCGAAATGAGTCTCTTGTAGACAGCAAATGGATGGGTCATTTCTTTTTATCCAATCTGCAACCCATTTAAGCCATTCACATTGAGACTGAGTACTGAGAGATATGATTTTAATGATGCCATGTTGCCTGTAAAGTCTTTGTTTCTATAGATTGTGACTTTCTGTTCTGTATCACTCTTGGGGCCTTTTTACTTTTATAGAACCCCCCGTAATATCTCCTGTAGGGCTGGTTTCATGGTTACAAAATTGGTTAGTGACTGGTGATTCTGAAATGTCTTTATTTCTCCATCAATTCTGAATGACAGCCTTGCTGGATAAAGGATCCTTGGCTGCATGTTTTTCTCTGAAAGAGCTTTAAATATGCTCCCCCAACCCTTTCTCTCATTCCAGGTCTGTGTAGACAGGTCTGATGTAATTCTGATGCCTTTGCCTTGGTACGTGAGAAATTTCTTTGCCCTGGCTGCTTTCAATACTGTATCCTTGGATCTAATATTTGCGAGTTGCATTGCGAGTATGACATGACGTGGCATAGGTTTGTCGTGGTTGAGCTTGGGAGGGGTCCTCTCTGCCACTTGGACACGAATGTTTGTTTCCCTCGCTAGATTAGGGAAGTTTTCAGCTACAATTTGTTCAAATATCTCTTCTAGACCTCTGTTTTTCTCCACCCCCTCGGGGATGCTGATGATTCTAACATTGGATCATTTCATTGAGCCAGTTATCCTCCGTAACCTACATTCGTGGGCTTGGGTTTTTTTAAAAGCAGCTTCTATTTTCGTTTTTTCCTCTATTAACCCATCCTCCAATTCACTAAACCGTTCCTTTGCTTCTATGACCCTGGCCGTCAGAGCCTCTAGTTTTGCCTGCATTTGGCTCATAGAATTTTTAATTTCTGTCAGATTCGCTCTCATTTCTGTCGGGATTCTATATTCTCAGTAACCTTTTCGTTAATACTTTTTTCAATTCTACTCATCATTTTGACCATCGTTACTCTGAATTCCACTTCTGATAATTTGGTTACATCCATATCCATTATTTCTGTGGCAGAGGCCACAGACTCACTGTCTTTTCTTTGCTGGGGGTGGGGGCTTCTCCTTCTTGTCATTCTGATGAGGAGAGGTTGCGGGGCTGTCCAGAGCCCAAA
>NW_024423319.1:48339178-48359667 GCF_017311325.1 Ursus maritimus
CCCAGGCGCCCCTCAAGTCTACACATTATCTTGACCATTGTTACTCTGAACTCCATTTCTGACAATTTGGTTATATCCATATCCATTATTTCTGTGGCAAAGGCCACAGACTCATTGTCTTTTCTTTACTGGTTGGGATTTCTCCTTCTTGTCATTCTGATGAGAAGAGGTTGCGGGGTTGTCCAGAGCCCAAATTATTGACCAGGACCCAGGCAGTGCACACTTGTTTTACAGGGACCTTAGGGATGTGGGCTTCTTGATTTTTCATTTGCCGCGCTGATACTCAGGCTACCCTGTTTGGGTACATTTCCATGCCCCCTGTGAAGGGGTATGGGGATGGGCATACTGTTAGCTGGTATTTCCAGGCTTTTGTTCTCTGGCGGCTTTTCCTGGACGTTTTCTGTGCCTCTTCTGAGAGTCAGAGCAGCAGTGGCCGAATCCCACTGTGTCTCAGAACAGAGCGATCGCAGACTGCTCTCCACTGATGTTCTGGCCACTTTAACTCTGTTACTGTTGGTGCTGCTCAACCTGCAGCAGTCCCAGGATGTGCGCCCCACACCCGGTGTCCCTGCCCTCACTTCCAGGACGGCGCGTCTCTGTCCTGTGTTTCTAGCCGCCAACGCTGGCGGCAAGGTGCTCAGAGCTGTCTCTCGACGGTCCATGCGCCCGGGTTCAGATATTCGCGAGATGCCGGTGGGCGCACCTACGGGTCTCAGTCTGCTTTCGCGTGGTGCAAAGATCGTTGCTAACCCCCGTGCAAGTATGGCTGCCGTTCCTGAGCTCCGAAGAGCTGGCGCTCCTCCCCTTCTGTTTTATCTTCCGATGTGGTGCGGTTTCTTTCCAGCCGTACCTCAATACTCAGCGCTGGAGATGTTCATTTGTAGATATCCAGATGCATCTTCCTGCGTCTCAGGCTGGTTCCGTGGTTGTTTAGGCTGGTCTGGTACCTATCCAGCTCAACTCCGGGGACCGGCTGAGAAAGGTGTCTCCTACTCCTCCGCCATCTTAACTCCTCTTGCATCTTGACATTTTAAAACCAAACCTTTTCTTAAAATTATCAAACCATCCTTTGCTGGCATTAAATTCTCCAGCTTTAGATCCTTTATTTTCCTTTTGTTTTAAGCTGTCATATAATGAGTTCACTTTTTCTCAAATCATGTTAGTGTCTATAGGTATGCCTTTATTATAGCAATCCTATACCCACATAAAAGCTGCATTTTCAACACAAAATAAAAAGACATTTTGAAAAAAAAGTGCAAGGTTTTTGTGCCAGCTGGTGAAGCTGCAGCAATGGTTTCATTATTATTATAATTTTTTACAGTGGTCCTTATGCTGGATTTATTTATCTTGAAATGGTGGGCAATCACAGTTGCAGATCTCAATCTACAGTACATATCAAGCAATTCAACTTTTTCTTGTAATGCCATGACTTTTCTCTGCCTCTTGGGAGCACTTCCAACATCATAAGTTGCACTTCATATGGGTCCCATGGTGTTATTCAAGGTTTATGCTATTGCATTCAAGATGATGAAGAACATATGAGGATCATGAGAGATCACTTTTTACTGTGACACAATTTTACTGGAAAGACAAACTGCTCATGTGGAGATGATCAGCATCACATGGCATTTTAATCAGATACTTGCAACACTCAAGCTCACTGAAGTAACAACAGGAGGTTTCTATGAAATTGTTATGGTAGTACAGTATGTACTACAGTTAATTTTACATGGTTATAATTTAATACTACATCTACATTTATTTACATTTCTCTTGACTATAAATGGCACCATGCATAGTCTGTAAGTGTTGTGTGCCTATTTTTTGATAAATTTTGACTTTATAATGGATTTGTGTACAATTTATGGTAGCAAATGATAAAAGACTATTATCTATGTATTTTTATGCATTCATGGCATAACTTTTTCTGACTTTATTGATATTTCTAGGCTACGCAGTTTGAGAGGTTTTTTAAATTGACACAAATCTCCAAAAAATTATCCAATATGCTTATTGAAAAAAATATCCATGTATAACTGGAGTCACACAATTCAAACCCATGTTATTCAAGGGTCATCTGTATATTGATAGATCACATTCATTAATGGTGTTACTCAGTTCTTCTATATCTTTGCTGATTTTTTGGTCTAGATATTGTACAAATTGCTGTAAATGTAGTTTTGAAGTCATAAATAATAATCGTAGGATTGTTTACTTTTTCTTTCAGCTCTAACAGTTTTTGTTTCATGTATTTTGAAGCTGTGCTGTGTGGTGCATTCACATTTAGGTTCCCTCCAACTTTTTTTTTTTAATTAAAGTATAGCTCATACACAATGTTACATTAGTTTCAGGTGTACAACATAGTGATTCCACAAGTCTATACATTATGCTATACTCGCCACAAGTGTAACTACCATCTGTCACCATAAAATACTATTACAATGCCATTGACTATATTCCTTATGAGGTACCTTTTATCCCTGTGACTTATTAATTCCATAACTTGAAAACCTGTATCTCCCACTCCCCTTTACCCATTTTGTCCATCTCCTCCACTGCTCTCTCCTCTGGCAACCACTGCTTTGTTCTCTGTATTTATGGTTGTTTTTAGTTTTTGTTTGTTTATTAATTTGTTTTATTTTTTTACTTTCACATATAAGTAAAATTGTATGATATTTATCTTTCTCAGTTTAACTATTTCACTTAGCATAATATGCTTTAGGTCCACTCATGCTGCAAATGGCCAGATTTTATCCTTTTTATGGCTAAGTATCTATCCACCTTGTGTGTGTGTGTGTGTGTGTGTGTGTGTGTGACATCTTTATCAGTGGACACTTAGATTGCTTCCATATCATGTCTATTGTAAATAATGCTGCAATAAGCAAAGAGACATGTATATCTTTTACAATTAGTGTTTTCATTTTTTCTGGATAAATATCCAGTAGTGGAATTACTGGATTATATGATATTTTTATTATTTTTTCAGGAAGATCCATACTTTTTCCACAGTGGCTGCATCAGTTTGCAATCTCACCAACAGTGTGTGAGGGTTCCTTTTTCTCAATTTCCTCACTGAAATTTATTATTTCTTGTCTTTTTGCTCCTGCCATTCTGACAGGTGTAAAGTGATATATATCATTGTCTTGATTTGCATTTCCCTGATAATTAGTGATATTGAGCATTTTCTCATGTGTCTTTTGGTCATCTGTATGTCTTCTTTGGAAAAATGTTTGTTCAGGTCTTTTGCCCATTTTTAAATTGGATTCTTCATGTTTTTGGTGTTGAGTTGTATAAGTGCTATACATATTTTGGATATTAACTTTTTATCAGGTATATCATTTGTAAATCTCTTCTTTTATTCAGTAGCTTGCCTTTGCATTTTGTTGATGGTTTCTTTCACAGTGTAAAAGACTTTTATTTTGGTGTAGTCCCTAAAATTTATTTTTGCTTTTGTTTCCCTTGCCTGAGGAGACATATCAAGATCTCTGTCCTTTGATGAATTGATATTTTTTAGCATTATGTAATGTCTCACATTGTCCTTATGTATTTTCCTTTATTCTGGAATCTATGTAATATTTTCATACTCTTTATTTTTAATCAATGTTACCATGATATATCTTTCTCCCTCTTTTTATTTTCAAACTTCTATGTCATTATGTTTGAAGTGAATACACACACAAAAAAGAGATAAGCCTTTCAAAAAAATTCACACTACTAATCTTTTCATTTTAATTCTATGTTTAGACTGCTTACATTTAAAGTAATTAGCCATATATTAGGGCTTAATTCTGCCATTTTGGTATTTGTTTTCTTTTTGTTTCCTCTCCTTCACATTTCTCTTTTTCATTTTTTGTCTTTGTGTGGGTTACTTAAACAAATTTTAGTATTCCACATTGATTTATTTATACTATTTTTTATATTGTATACTTTATTATTTATTTATATGTATGTCACTTTACGTAGCTTTCTTAGTAGTTGCTCTAGGAAATAACATATACACATATAACTCATCTCATCCTACTAATTTTGCCATTTTGTCACCTAAAGTGAAATATTAAAACATGACTTCCCTCAGTCTCCTTATTCTCCGCCACCTCTGTTGGCACCACTGTTATGACATATTGGGCCCATCACTGTCACCAAATATGGATTTCCTAACTAGGTTTCTACTGGCTTTTCTTTTTCCAAGAATGTTGGTGGTAGAAGCAGGCTTTTCTGAGTATTTCGTTTTGTTTTATCTATGTCTGTCAACCATTCTGATTTGCAGGTCTCTATCACACATAATCTGATAAAAAGATAAAAAAGAAAAGCCAGGGAACTCATTACAGTGGCATTCCTCAAATTCTGAGTTCTCCGGGCAGTCTACCTTCTTTTCTCCACATTTCAGAATTCTTTAACAACCATCTATTGAATTATTTCCAGGTTATTTATTTGTTTTTAGGGGGTAGGAGCAGGAAAAAGTATATCCCCACTAACTTGGAGTGGAATGCACACACACACACACACACACACACACACACACACAGAGTTGATTCTCGTTATTCATAGTAGTTTCTTATAAAGTTGCCACAAACAATGAATTCACAAACACTAAATCATTGCTGTTCAAGAAAATAAAGGGTTAGGTTCCTGAGAGCCAGATTTGTCAACCAATCAATATGTAATCTTATTTTTTGTGTGTTTCTGTGCAAAGAAACCTTATTTAATATATACTGTTGTTTCATTAACATTGAATTCACAGATAACGGCACTATAATTCAAGCTTGAACAAAACCTATGTAGCACTCTGAAAGCTCATCCAACATTTCTCTAACGCACATCATAGCTTTCTTGCACTTAGATACACTAGACAACACTTCAGCACTATGCTTGGGGCTATTTTAAACAGTGAAATCAACAAAAAGCGCAAAAATGCAAAAATCATGGCACTGAATACATTGTGAGAAGGACACTAGTTTATGAGAGCTGAAATGAGGCAGAATGTTACCTCATTCAACCTTAGCTTGGGAAGGTGCACCTTGGGTGATTCAAATATTTCACTGCTTTGCACAAGATTATATGCACAAATGACTGTGCAGGTGTCATGAATTTTGATTTTGGGACTACAAATAAATTTAATGCATAGACAAATTTGCATACAGAATTCATGAATCATGAGAAATGACTACATATAGTTAAGGTTAGATTTAGACTCAGAATTAAGCACATTATATATTCATGTGTATCATATTTATTTATATATTAAACTTCACAATATATTGTTGGTACTGTTATTTTTATTATTATTATTATAGTCAGTATTTGTTTATATTTACCCAGATATTATCTTTTATGTGGTCCTTTATTTCTTACTATATTTCCATCTTTCTGACTGGAATAATTTTCTTTCTTGAAGAACTCTATTAGTTCTTCAGTAAGATTCTAGTTTTGTTTGTCTGGAAACATCTTTATGTTACTTTAATCTTTTTGTTTCTTTGCTTAAGGTAGAATTCTAAGTTTTCAGTGTTTTTTCAGCACCTTAAAATATGTAATTTTTTTTATTTTCTCATTTCCATTGTGTCTATTGAGAAGTCTTATTTCTCCTTGAAGAAATGTCCTTTATTCTTATTGCTTTTAAGATTTTCTTTTTATTATTGATTTTCAACAAGATTACTATGATGAATCTAGGTACAGTTTTTGTTTGTTTGCTTGTTTATTTTATCTTGCTTGGGGTTAGTAGGGTTTCTTCAATCTGGGGCCTTAAATCTTCAATCCATTCTTTTTCTAGCTTAAGATATAATTGACATATAACATATCTAAGTTTAAAGTATATAATGTGATGGTTATATATGTAAGTATATATAATGATTCCCACAATAGGAACACCTCCATCCCCTCACATATTAACTCTGTGTGTGTGTGTGTGTGTGTGTGTGTGTGTGTGTGTGTTTTAGCAATTCTTAAATATATAATACAGAATTATTAGTTATAGTCATTATGCTGTATGTCCAAAACTTATTCATACTAAAACTGGAAGTTTGTACCATTCAACCAACATGCCTATTTCTCCCACCTTGCAGCCCCTGGCAACCACCATTCTACTCTCTGTCCTCTATTTCTACAAGTTTGGCTTTTCTAGATTCTCCCATATATGTGAGAACATATATTTGTCTTTCACTGTCTGACTTATCTCACTGAGCATAATGCCCTCAGGATTATTGTATTGCAAATGGCAGGATTTCTTTCTTTTTCTTCAATCCATTTTGGAAAATTCTTGGATGTTATTTCTTTCTCCCTCTCTTGCTTTCTTCTGCTCCTTCTGGGACTGTAACTACACATACATTAAATATTTTCACTTTGTCCTACATGCCTCTTATAATTTCTTCTGCATTTCCTATGTTTTTTTCTCTTTGTGCCTCAGGGTGGATATTTTCTATTTTTCAGTTCACTAATTGCCTCTGCTGCTATACCTAGTTTGTTGTTCTACTTTGTTCTTAATTCATTTTTTAAAGATTTTATTTATTTATTTAAGAGAGAGAGTGTGAGAGAGAGTAAGCACAAGGCGGGGAGGGTCAGAAGGAGAAGCAGACTTCCCGCTGAGTGGGGAGCCTGATGCAGGACTCTATCCTGGAACTCAGGATCATGACCTGAGCCAGAGGCTGACGCTTAATGGACTGAGCCACCCAAGCATCCAATTATTTCATTTTTTTTTAATTTGAAAATTTCTATATTTTTAAATTTAAGTTCTTTGGGGAAATTCTCTGTTTTGTCATCTACTGTCTTAAATATACTAATCACAGGTATTTCATATTCTACCTGATAACTTAAATATCTCAGTCATTTGTGAATCTATTTATGTTATCCATTATTTCTCATGATCATATTTCTTGGAATGTTTTTACTTTTGAATACTAGAAAAAGTGTATGATAAATATTTGAGGCACTCTATGATGTTCTCTTCCTCTAGAGAAGGTTTCCCTTATTTTCTGATAAGCACACACAGTGATAACAGATCATCTTAATCCATTTGGAGACTGAGATTACAGAAATTTTGGTATCAGCTTTGTAAGGTATCCCTAACCCTGGTTTATCTCTAATTCCAAGGTGAAGTCTTCCTTAGGGAACCTCCTTAGATGCTGAGGTTTCAGTGTGGCATTTCATCCTTGGTGGACAGTAAACTGCAATGCGTGCTTTTTAAAAACCCTTTGGGAGTTCTTTTCTGCCCTTCAGAACTTTCTTTTTTTTTTAAGATTTTATTTATGTATTTGACAGAGAGACAGCCAGCGCGAGAGGGAACACAAGCAGGGGGAGTGGGAGAGGAAGAAGCAGGCTCCCAGCGGAGGAGCCTGACGTGGGGCTCACCGGGATCACGCCCTGAGTGGCAGGCAGACGCCTAACGACTGTGCCACCCAGGCGCCCCCCATCAGAACTTTTTTCTTACTTTTTACCCTCCTGTTTTGCACAGTTCAAGAATTTAACAAATGCTTACAATGGAAAATTAGCAGCATGTCAGGCTTAGTTCGATGCACCTCTCTTTTCATTGGGTCCCTACTGGTTGTTTGAAGCAGACTTGAACTCTAATTTTTGTCTCTCTTGACCCATAAGATTGCCAAAAGTTGTACTTGTTTCTTTGTCTATTGGCAGCAGCCCTATGTTCTGGTTTTCTGCTGGAATAGCAGACTAGAAGCAAGCAAATGCTATAGAATTGTTGCTCACTACTCTGACTTTCTTATCCCTATTACCTCTCAAGTACTTTTGCTTATCAGTTTAACAACTTTCAGATATATTTTTAGTACCTTATCCAGCACTGGATTTTTATTGAGTGGGAGGATTAGTCTATCTCAGGCTATCTTACCATAGCCTGAGGAAACCTCATGACTTGCTTAATTTTTATATAGTTTTAAAGTTGCCTTCTGTTATTATCCATTCCTAAACAACACCTTATTCTCTGTAATAAATTTTCATACTAAACCATTTTATGCACATATCATGGTAAAATTTATTAGCCTTGTATTTTAAGTATTTTGTAAGGACATTTCCTTATTTATTGGACTTTTTTCTTTTTAATTGTTTCATTTAAATTCAAAGAAATTCCAGTATAGCTTTTAGGGAGAAAGTTCACAATTTTCTCCTTTTGTTTTTATCAGTTATATATGTACATTGAGTGCTACCATAAGAATACATAGTGACAAGTTATAACACAAGCTCTTCTTAGATGTGGACCATTAACCATACACTGAAGTAACTGACCTCATTGCAGAATTATAAAGTGATGTAAATTTCATAGATCTTCATATATCATGGATTTATGTTTTGTGACAGTTCTGAAATGAATTTGTTCAGCAGGAAGAGATGATGGTAGTGCCAGTTATTCTTCCTTCCCAAACTCCCCATTATCTTTAATTATGATGAAAACCCCAAAATGAGAAGGTTAATATGAAATATTTCACATTTGAGGAGCATGCTAGTGAATAGACAAAAGACAAAGTTTTAAGATGAGTTCAAATTAAGTCAAAGTTGTTGTTGAAAATATTGAGTGAATAAATAAATGAGTGACCAAACTGTAGGAATCAGGTAATAAAGACACATTTCCCATCCTTAGAATACCTATGTCTTGTAAAGATTTACCTTTCTTAAGGGAATGCCAATTAAGACTCATATACGGTCTTTTATTTTGATAACTCATTCTACCTGAATTACAGAGAAGTTGGTGAGGTCAAAGCGATTGGAAAATCATCCTGAAAAGAATGTAAATATTTTGTTTTAAGTTTTTTCTCCTATAATCATTTTCTCCACCAAGTGTCTAAAAGCTTGTATTTTCAGCAAGAAATTCTGATCATATTATTAAAACCTTAATTAATTCTGTCTTTTATTACATAAATTAGATTTTATACACACACACAGTATATAGTATACTTTTCATGTGATTGATATATATATACACACACACACACACACACACACACATATATATATAGTTAATCTATATACAGAATTGCATATCATTTCTATTCCTTTAAAACTACTTCAGGAAATTTAAACCAAGTCTTCCTATAGCAGTCACTTTTTATGATAGAACTATCATAACAAAATAAATAGTGTCATTGGTGAAAGGAATGTCAAGCTGTTTTTGAACTGACTAAACAGTAACTGATGTCCTCAAGGATTCTAGTGTATTATGACCCTGTTCTGCCAATTTGTTTAGCTACTGACGCTTCACCATATGGGGTTAGAGTGGTGATTTCTCACATAATGCCAAATGACCTAGAAAAGCCTGTAGCATTTGCATTGTGAACACTTGCTGAAGAATTAGGCACAGATGGGAAGGTTTTACTTTATATGTTTGGATTTGTTGTCATTAAATTACTTAATGTCACTTCTATGTATATTCCAGCCATCATGGGAAAATCCATGGCAACGAGACTCTAACTTCTGTTGGGGTCTTTCTCAATGTGAAATGCTGCATTTTCACTTGAACTTAGTAGTTTATAGTGGTGAACATAATTCTATAAATCTGAAGAAGAAGAAGAAGAAGAAGAAGAAGAAGAAGAAGAAGAAGAAGAAGAAGAAAGAAAGAAAGAAAGAAAGAAAGAAAGAAAGAAAGAAAGAAAGAAAAACAACCTTGAGAGAATTATTAATCAAAGATATCCTAAGGGATATCTTCCCTCAAGAGAGAGATCTTGGATATAAATGTGGTAGTGGAAAAAGAGGTAAACAATTTGATAGACCTGAATCACTTTTCTACATGCCCACTCATATAGAATAGTTACTTCACAATACCATGTGAAAAAACATCTTACATAAAAAGCAAATGGCATAGAGGATGCCAAATGACATGTGCAAAACATCAGTATAATGCAGTTTTGGAGTGTTTACAGGATTGTCAGTGAGGGCAATGTCAATAGACACAATGCATAATATTTGACTTTATAAACAATTAAGGGCAGATGTTGAGTACATGTACAGAAAACAAGATACCTAGTTTCAGTGAAGGAGAACAGAAGTTATTACTCTACTTAATACTATATATCATCTTGAAAATAAACATATTTAGAATATAAGTAGCAAAAAAGAGTGCTGCTGAAATTAAAGAGGTTTTTATTAGGGTCAGAAAAGCCAAGAAAATGTAGATGGCAATTAACAAACATGAGCTTTAGTTTAGTTTAATTAAAATAAATAGTGGGGGAGAAATAAGTGTCTCTGAATGGCATAGGGAGGGCAGCTAATTGAGAGAGTCACAAGGCATATTATATGACTTTGATTGAGAAGCTACTGACATTTTTTCACCCATTGCTCCATTCTCTCCCCTGTTAATTTTCTTTTATTTTTATATTGGTTTGCTGATGAATGTATTTTGTTCCTTCTTTTATAATCTGTCTCTTAATGATCCACAACCACCTGACCTTGGTCTCTGCTCATAAATAGACCACCACTATAACAAATGTTCACAATAAAATTATAACCTTGAAAAATGTATCCTTTGGTGAAAACTGACCCGTATTCTTCATTTTCAGGAATCCTGAAATCCATTTAGGATATGAGAGTTTGAAACAACAACAACAACAACATGAGGTTATCCTGAACTATTACACCCAGATCAAAAATGTTGCCAAATCCCTAGTGATGAGTAAACTACCATTTGATTTCCAAATAGCTTGGTGGTATCTTGTTCTACATGATTTTGCAACTAGTGAGGCTGTTAAATTCAGTTAAATACACACTAAATCTCATTCTGCTGTCTGATGGGTGATTGGATAATTTATTTGTATTTGGCCTTGGGTTAAGGTCTTACTCTCTTTCACTGATAAGAAAGAATATTATCTGTTGAATTCTGATTATGCATTAACTTCCTCCCAAATTTTACAACGAAGATCACAATTTTTAACTGGACCATTTTAGCATTAACAAAATATTATCTTAAAACTGTTTGTGGTAGCCAGAATTAATGTGAACACTAATACCGTGTTGTCTTCTTTTCTGAAATAAAGTAAACCATAAGAGTACATGCAACTCTCACCTACTGCAGAAGCAATTGTATGTTGCCTTTTCTGGAGTTAAAGAAATTAGCTGTTTTTCTAAGCTTGCCTGATAGTTTGTAATTCTCTTAGAATGACGTCCTTCTTTGATGCTTTCTTGGATGAAAGAAAATGCTTTACATGAGCAAGCTAAAACTTCTTTAAGCTTAAAGAAGCTGTCTTAAGGAACAAATTGCCTTCTGGAAACAATTCCTCGGAAAGGACGTGTAGACGGCATTATTGAGTATAAGAAATCTGCCCAAATGGAAATTGTTATATAGGGATGGTTCGGAGAAGCGTAGAGCAAAAGGAAAAACAAAAACAAAAAACAAAAACATCCACTTTAAATTGAACAGTATCCTCATAAAAGGAGGTCTGTGAAGGTAAAGAAAAAATCAGAGGAACCAAACTATGCTTTGCATATATGTATACTACCTTGCATATTCTTTTATAATAGCTCATTAAGGGCCAAAGTTATATGTTTCCAGGACCTATCTCTATGGAAGTATTTCAGCATGTAGTATAGTTTCAAATTACAAATTTATGTGCAAAGGAGATAACTGCGTGCCTTTTAGCATGCAAAAGAACAACTTGGGTATGGAATGAAACATCTGTGTGCAAACTCTTAACTCTTGAATTTACCTTACAGGATTTAAGAAAACACATTTTTCCAACACATCAGCCAGAGTTTAACTCCCCAGTCCCCACTACTCATACTCACACAAAGTGTTTTCACTGTGTAGATACAGTAGTCACAATGAAGTTTTGTAAATGACATAGAGGCATCTTAGTTGTGATCTCCTGGTCAATTCGGCATTCTAAGGAAAAAGATTACTAGATATACGGATAGATGATAGCAAACTTTTTGCTTTAGCGTGCACAAGAGGCCGAGCTTGTGAAGAATAAACTATGACATAAGACTCTTGAGTAAATATGGGCCAATGAGGAAGTCTTTGGCCAAGCAATCTTGTCAAAAAGCCCAACCTCCCTGTGTATGTGCATGGAGATTCATTTACTTAACTCTAAGTTAATCAGACTTATTTACAGAACTTTTCTGAATCACTTTAATTATGTGATTGACTCAAGAAGGCCCTTCCTGAGCTGCTAAGGATCTGAGCTGGGTTTTATAAATCATATCTAGAGTTTTTTGGGAGTGGTTGTTAATTATATAATGTGTCAATCATATACAGAAATATATTTTTGAGGAACACATTCTTCTGAAATTATGGTTATATATGTATGTTTAGAATAAATCATTCAATCAGAGAATGTTTTCCATAATGGACTTTCCCACACTTTGTGACATAAAGTAGACCATTTAATCATTTGGGGCATATTTAAGCCAAATATAAACATGTACATCTTCCTAGTAGCAATGCTAAGAGAATTAATGTTTGTAAAGCACACTAGGATCCTGAGATGAAAGGTTCTAAAGAAACAAATTATTAAACATCCCAATAAATATGCTCATCGTGAAAAGTTTAAGACTAATGAGCAGCATGAAGTTTATTCCTTGAGGTCTTCTCAGCTTTAGTTATTATTGAAAGAAAAAAAAACTGTTATTGGCAGAGTCGGGTATTTAGGCTAACTCTCTCTAGTGTAACTGCTCGCTCTTGCTCTCTCTTGCTCTCTCTCTCTCTCTCTCTCACACACACACACACATGCAACTTAAGGCAAATAATTTACTTTTTTTCATCAAGAAATAACATGACTCATATTCAGGACCTTCAGTCTGTTTAATACTATCTTTAACTCATGACTTGTTACACAAGGTAGTCTTTTTTATTTTTTTACTTACTATTTAGGAAGATTTAATTTTAAAATACATGAGTTATTAAAACTGCACTTCTTAAAAAGTATTTCATTTATTTGACAGGGAGAAAGAGAGTACAAGCAAGCAGAGCTGCAGACAGAGAGAGCAGGAAAAGCAGGCCACTGAGCAGAGAGCCCAACATAGGGCTCCATCCCAGGATCCTGGGATCATGACCTGAGTCAAAGGCAGATGCTTAACCAACTGAGCCACACACGCACCCCCTGTTTTTTTTTTTTAATTTTAAAAACTGCACTTTTTGAGTGGTATTTTGAGAAATAAGTAACTGTCTGCCAAAATTGCCTTTATTTTCTGCAGCTATATAAGAATAAAAACAAAATGGCTGAAATGGAATTGTACCCATTTCACGTCTGCAGCATTTAGTGTGTGAATGCACTGGGGCTACTCCCAGTTTTGCTATTTACAAGCTATCCAACCACAGAGAAGCTTTTAAATGTTCCATATCCTTATCTGTAGAGGTGGTTAAAAAATATTTATCAGAAGCACTCTCAGCTTTAAAAAACACAGTTTAGTTAAGTACTTATCATAGTTGCAGAAAAAGCATTTGACAAACTATAATATCTATTTGTGAAAAAAACCTCAACAAAGTAGTTTAGAGGGCGCCTGGGTGGCTTAGTCTGTTAAGTGTCCAACTCTTGATTTCGACTCATTTCATGACCTCAGGGTTGTGAGATTGAGCCCCACTGGGGGCTCTTCACTGAACATGGAGCCTGTTTCAGATTCTCTCTCTCCCCCCTCTCTGCCCCTCCCTGCTGCTTGTGCTCTCTCTCTCTCTTTCAAAAAAAAATTCAACACCCAAGAAAGGAATAATCCAAATAAAAAATGGGCAGAAGACATGAATAGACATTTTCCCAAAGGAGACATGAAGATGGCAAGTGGACACATGAAAATATGCTCAGTATCACTGATCATTAGGGAAATATGAATCAAAACTACAGTGAGATATCACCACACACTTGTCAGAATGGCTAAAATCAACAACACAAGAAACAACAGGTGTTGGAGAGGATGTGGAGAAAGTAGAGCCCTCCTAACACTGTTGGTAGGAATGCAAACTGGTGCAGCCACTCTGGAAGATAGTATGGAGGTTTCTCAACATTTAAAAATAGAACTACCATATGATCAGCAATTGCATGATCAGGTATTTACCCAAAGGATACAAAAATACTAATTCAAAGGGATACGTGCATCCTGGTGTTTATAGCAACATTATTTACAATAGCCAAATCATGGAAACAGCCTAAATGTCCATCAACTGACGGTTGGATAAAGATGTGGTGGAATATTACTCAGCCATGAAAAGATTGAAATCTTGCCACTTTCAATGACATGGATGGAGCTATGGAGTATTATGCTGAGTGAAATACAGAAATACATCAATCAGAGAAAAACAAATGCTGTATGATTTCACTCATGTGGAATCTAAGAAGTAAAACAAGCAAAGCATAGGGGAAAAAAGAGAGGCAAACCAAGAAACGGACTCTTAACTATAGAAAACAAACTGATAGTTATCAGAGGGGAGGTGGGTGGTGGGATGGATGAAATAGTTCATGGGGATTAAGGAGTGCACTTGTGATGAGCACCAGGTGTTGTATGGAGGTGTTGAATTGGTAGGAGAAGGAAGGGGAGAATGAAGGGGAGGTAAACAGAAAGGGGAATGAACCATGAGAGACTGTGGACTCTGGGAAACAAACTGAGGGCTTCAGAGGGGAGTGGGGTGGGGGATTGGGATAGGCCGGTGATGGGTATTAAGGAGGGCACATATTGCATGGTGCACTGGGTGTTATACACAAATAATGAATTATGGAACATTGCATCAAAAACTGGGGATGTACTGTATGGTGACTAACATAACTTAATAAAAAATTATTTAAGAAAATGAATCACTATAATTGTACACCTGAAACTAATATTACAGTGTATGCTAACTAACTGGAATTTAAATAAAAACTTAAAACAAAATAAATTACCTCTCATAGATCTTGGTACATGGCAAATAGCAACATGTTAGGTATTTCTGTTTTTACTATGAGCAGTATTGGTCCTACTTTTACTGCTATAAATACCACTACTTCTGTTGCTGCTGCTACTATTACTAGTACACCACTATTACTGCTGCTGTTACTACTACTCCTGCTACTATTACCCCATAATATTTCAATTAAACGTCATCTCAAAGTATTTTAATTTGTCTCGATATAAGCAAACTATAGGTTTTATGTAAAGTTGCTGTCAAATTGTAATCTCTGTGTAGTAGGTGCCAACTGATTTTTTTCTTCCTGGCAAGGACTGATTGCATTATTTTCTTCTTTGGAATGACTTGAGCTTTCTGCCTCTGCAATTCTGTCAGCATAGACTGCACAATGACATGGTAGACAGGTAGCAAGTCAAGCAGGAATACGAAAGGGCACATAAGTTAACTGCAACAACAACAACAACAACAACAACAAATATTCAAACTGTCTGTCTTATTTCCCTAACATCAAAGCCACAAAGAATCCTGCTTTTAGCTTTGTGAGGAAGCCCCATGTGTAACTGTAAACTTCAGGCTGTTATCAGTCAAATAAACCTCTTTCATCAGCTTTCTGAGAAGCATGCCTCAAACCTAAAGACACAGTTTATTTCCATGAAGTGAGTGAATGTTTTATTCTCTTGTTTTGACAATGACATAGGGATTTCCCAGATGAACAAGCCCTCTTATTAAAACTTGCTGTCTTAGCTGATCTATGTTTGAAGAAGGGAATAATGCAAGCTTTTTGTCAGTACAGAAATGTGAATAAACTTTGGCTTATTTGGACCACAAGGAAAGAAACTTTGTGTTTATTCTCAGTTCCTTTGCCATTTGCAAAACTGTTCTTTTACATTTACATTTGTGCAGGCAGATGGAGAGTGAATTTCAGGGAACTATTTGTCAGGAAGCCTAAATGGAAAGTGGTTAATATTTAGAGAAGCCTAACTTCTATGTCTTGATTTCTTAATTTCTAAAATGAGATTGTCATAACATTTGGCATCCATAGACAATAGGGCTGATGGGATGATTGGGTTAATAATTTAATGGGCTTTGATATCCTTGATTAAAAGGAGTGGGGTAAGGAGAAGTAATGAGTGCAATAACACTATCAAACAGGAAGCATCTCAATTTTCTTCTCTGCAACAAACCTGCAATATGGACTACATTTTTAAAGGAAGGTGTAATGGGTATGCTTACCAAATTTCGTGTATATGTGTTATACCCTCAGAAGCATATAATTGCATATGTAAAATGGATAATTGCATACAAAATTGTCCATTTGTGTGTGCAATTACCCATTTTATGTACACAAATGCTTGTTTGAAAATCTGGCCCTAAAACTGTAGCAAGTAGAGGAAAAATCAGCTTGCACACATGGTTTCTGAAACAGAAATTATGGCCTGCCTTGACTATATAACTGCTGTCAAGTATTTAAGCTGTCTTCTTTTCAGAGCTGAATCAGAATGTATTTCCAGACTGCGTAACAAGACACTAGCTTGAAAGATATTTTTTAAAGATAAACATAGAAACTTTTTATCCAGCTGCCACTGAAGATGCAGATATAGCTTGTGATACTAGCAGCCAGTGATGAGAGCTGTGTAATCACTGCTGGGTATAAGGGGCTTTTATACATAAAGGAAAAGGGAATCATGTTTGATCAAAACCATGAAGCATTATGTTTTAAATATCCCCACTTTTCTATGGTATAGGACTACTGAAAACAGTTAAATATTGGTCTACTTAAAGGTCAACTTCTTTTTTTGTTGTTGTTGACTAAGAACTGGCATTTTCATAACTCTTGAGATTTTTCTATTAGCAAAGACCCGCCTATGACCTAACTACCTTCTGTAGTATATAAGGACTTACAAAAAGAAAATCGTAGTGGTGGGGAGGGGGTGCTTTACAACTTGAATTTAAGTCATTATTTATTCTGTTTCTTTCAACAGAATAATCATTGTTATAGAAGCTAATCTGCAAAATTCCCATCCCTAGCCTGGTTATTTCTCTTTCAGAGACCATTGGCTATACTGCCCTTTTCCTAATTACTAATATACCCTCTCTTCAAGTCTATAGTAGCTTCTCCTTGTTTTTCCCATTCAGACCACACTTACTCTCTACTAAAACAAAACAAAACAAAAAGAACTTTCTTTAGGCTATGTCAAACTTCATGAAGTGTTTCCTTTCATGGTTCCTTTTGGCTTGCTATCTGAGCTCAGTCCTTGTCAATCTCACTGCTTCTTGCATCCAGTTTTCTCATTTTTAACTTGATGCATTTTATCAGAAAATCCCTATCATCCAAGGCCTGGCAATCATTCTTATTCTTCCTTTTCAAAAACCTCTACTATGTCCCTTAAATTCTCCAGATTAAAAAGAAGTCAGGTGACAACTACTTCCCCCAATTTACCTGTTTAATTTGTGGGAATAAACTTCATCTCACAAAAATCAGAAATATTAAAAATGGTTTGGCCTATATGACTACAGATTCTTGCCACTAATACATTATCACATTGTAAGTCATATGTATGAAAGAGTTGTTTGTGTTGTTTTAATGCAAACTCCTGTAGAGGAAGAGAGGTGAGGAGATAGGCAGACTTAACATCATATATGTAGTAAGCGTATTACCTGTCTCAGAAAAATACCATCTTTTTTTTTAATGTTCAGTTAGCCAATATATAGTACGTCATTAGTTTTTGATGTAGTGTTCAATGATTCATTAGTTGTGTATAACACCCACCGTTCATCACAACACATGCCCTCCTTAATACCCATCACCCGGTTACCTCATCCCCCCACCCCCCTCCCTTCTGTAACCCTGTTTGTTTCCTGGAGTCCAGAGTCTCATATGTTTGTCTCCCTCTCTGATTTCTTCCCATTCAGTTTTCCACCCCCTCCCCTATGGTCCTCTATGCTATTCCTTATGTTCCACATACGAGTGAAACTATATGACAATTGTCTTTCTCTGCTTGTCTTATTCCACTTAGCATAATCCCTTCCAGTGCCATCCATGTCAATGCAAATGGTAGGTATTCATTCTTTCTGACAGCTGAGTAATATTCCATTGTGTATATGAACCACATCTTCTTTATCCATTCATCTGTTAAAGGACATCTTGGTGTCTTCCACTGTTTGGCTATCGTGGACGATGCTGCTATGAGCACTGGGGTGCATGTGCCCTTTCTTTCACTACATTTGTATCTTTGGGATAAATACCTAGTAGTGCAATTGCTGGGTTGTAAGGTAGTTCTATTTTTAACAACTTGAGGAACCTCCATACTGTTTTCCAGAGTGCTGTCAAAATCAGTTTGCCAATTACAGTGAGCTTCTAAATATATTATCCTATTCATTCCTCCTAACAACTCCAGAAGAGGGTAGAAGTCATCCTTAGACATGGTAAGCTGAGCTTCAGCAAGTCTTACTCAACTAAGAGAATATGGCTTATAACTGGTGGGTCCATGATTCTGATCGAGATTTTATAAACTGCAAAACCAGGTTATTTCTCCACAGCACCACCAACATTTCAATAATTACATATGCACAGAATGAATAATAGACACTAGATACTCTTACCCTCTATCAGAAACATCACAAGTCCCTGGTGACTAAAATTATTAAAGCCACAGGAATATCTTGAAATGAGTTAATATTTAGCCTTTAAAAGAAAAAAAAAGTTTTATCCAAAAAAGATACACCTTGCCTTTACTTGCTACAGACTCTCTTACAAGCAGAGGCATGGACTTAATTTCTGTAAGTTCTTACTCAAGTATATTTTTTTCCCAAAGTCAGAGAGCAAATCTCAAACTACAAGTAATATTAAATGAGGCAAGAAACCACATGCTCAATCAGTGCTTTGGTATTGTAAGGCAGGCAAAAATATGCTTCTGTCTTGGTAACTTCAACTGTAGTTGAGATGGTTTCTACTAGTACGATAAGAAGAATTGTTCTTGAGGAAATACAGAATCTAGTAGCCCATTTGTGTAGTAGAAATCACCGGTAGATGTGAACACCATGACTTGGGAGCCATTTTCAAGTTTAAGACACAATTTCTTTTTTTTTTTCCATCCAGTAAGAAGGAACAACTTTATTAATGATAGAAACAGCACAAATTTCAAACCAAGTTGCAGTTATTCTTTTGAAACACCAAAAAAGGTCCTTGTTTTCAGATGGTTACATTCTTAATTCCATAATAGGGTTTACAATATCATTACTGTTGTTCTTCATGGGTCAGACTGCCTTTGCTCTTGACACATTTGCTTGTGACATGACCAATTCTATGTCCTTAACCTCTGCACCTGTTTCATCAACCTCCTGCTCTTCACTGTCCTCTTGTATAGTAGGAGTCTGTGTGTTTTCTTGAATGTTTGAGACAGTTTCACTTTGAACTTTAAATTTCTCAGCAGCAGATAGATCTTCAATCTTGGCTACCCCCCAAAACTATGTAGGTGTCTGAAGCTGGGCTATAATAGACATCTGGTTTTGTGATGACAAAGAAGATATTCTTAGATTTCCAGGTAGTGACTCTAGTAACCTCTGTAACCTGTTGAAGATCCAATTTAGTCATAGCCTTCCATGCCTTCTTTTCACTCCGGGTATGTTTTGCCTTACTGACTGGTTCTTCATCAATTTCAGCTGCTGCTGACAGCTGAGCTTGTTGTGTGGTTGCCTGTGTAGAATCTTGTTCCTCAAGGTCTGGTACTGATTCATCACTGTCAGATTCTGTTCCAGATCCTGTCTCAGCCTGGTGCTGTGGCAACTCCTGCTCTGTAGCAGGGACAGTTGCTGTGGCATCACCAGACATTTTGTGCAGGGAACACAGAACCAAGATGGCGACAGAAAGAGCAAGACACCATTTTGATCGATGTATGGACAAAACACCAAGTGTGTACAAAATAGAGCACTTAAGATCTGCGGAATATCCTCTAATGGTATTTAAGCAGAAAACTTTTTAAAAAAGATTTTATTTATTTATTTGACAGAGATAGAGACAGCCAGCGAGAGAGGGGACACAAGCAGGGGGAGTGGGAGAGGAAGAAGCAGGCTCATAGTGGAGGAGCCTGACGTGGGGCTCGATCCCATAACGCTGGGATTACACCCTGAGCCGAAGGCAGACGCTTAACCGCTGTGCCACTCAAGCGCCCCTAAGCAGAAAACTTTTAAACTTTATAATATATACATAATAGTTTTCTGGTACAAAACATAATGTTTATTATAAAGCTGAATAGTTTAGATCCTGCAAATAAATTTATAGGAAATAACCACTTATATGGTAAGCTAACAAATTTTTAGGATACTAATTACAACTAAGAAGAATAAATTAACCATGGCTATGTATTTTTTAAATTGTCAACAGAAATACTTTAAAATTTGTATAGTGTTTTTAACCAGATTCTTTATGTAAACATTTGTACATTTCCCAATGAGTGTTAAAATTTGTGACAGTATATAGTATTTTCTTAATGCTCCTTTTGAAAATTCTCAGATCTCAGGAGAACATCTCTTTAAGGAGCAAACATTTATAAAAGAAGTATTATTCAAATATTGTCGTATTTATCTTTGAATTATCTAACTTTACCTGCTGGTTTTGGAATAAAGCATTATACAAATAAATACAAACATTTAAATAATAAGTGAAATATATATGTCAAGATTGCTATGT
>NW_024423319.1:48359677-48371244 GCF_017311325.1 Ursus maritimus
TATGTTAATCTGTGATTTGGTGAAAAATTATCTAAAACCAATGTCAAAGACCAATTTGTTAATATAAGTAATAATATCTACATACTGTGTAATTTGTTTCACTTTATAAAATATTATCCTTAAAATAATTACAAGCTATTATGTTTGTCTTTTTTATACAAATATGCTTATTCACCAAGAAAAAAAGTAGTTGACGATAATACCAACTATTGTTGAAGAAAGTGTTCATGTGTGCTTGATGAAACATCCTTTTAGTAATTTTTATTTGGGGAGTTTCAAATAAGATGCCCAACATACCAGTTATAACTTAGAATGTAATAACAATTAGAAGAAGAAAAAAAAAACTTGAAGCCACATCAAGAGGTCCTATTAAGAGTAAAGCCAGTACTTAACTGAACTGGATTGCTGAGGACACACTACTAATATGGATGGGATTAATTTCTCTTCTATTTTCATGGCTATAGTAAGCCATCCTCATCAGCAAATATGGGTACTGTAAAGGGGAACAACAGTAATGATATTGTAAACCCTATTATGGAATTAAGAATGTAACCATCTGAAAACAAGGACCTTTTTTGGTGTTTCAAAAGAATAACTGCAACTTGGTTTGAAATTTGTGCTGTTCCTATCATTAATAAAGTTGTTCCTTCTTACTGGATGGAAAAAAAAAGAAATTGTGTCTTAAACTTGAAAATGGCTCCCAAGTCATGGTGTTCACATCTACTGGTGATTTCTACTACACAAATGGGCTATTAGATTCTGTATTTCCTCAAAAACAATTTTTCTTATCATATTAGTAGAAACCATCTCAACTACAGTTGAAGTTACCAAGACAGAAGCATATTTTTGCTTTGCCTTACAATACTAAAGCATTGATTGATCATTATAAATCCATTCCTACAACTGAAAAACTAGCTCAAAGTACACATCTTATTGATGGTTCAGAAGCATTTCTTTATACACAAAGCATCATGTTATACTATTTGAATAAACAGAAATATAGGAATCCTGCTGAAAAAAACACAACATTACAAAGATGAAAAACAGAGGATTTGCAAGTCTGGGAAATTTTAAGCATTTTTAAAAAATATATAATTGGAATTGTTTTGTACAAGTGAGATTACAACAGGCATAGCGAAGATTGATGGGGTGAAAGTGAAGGCTGTAATTTAGCTCTTGTCATCTTCCAAATGTGTTTTGTAGAGGATAAGAGATTTGGTTTCTAGCAATATTGTTTAAAATGAGAATGTATGGGCTTTAATCTGGATTGTGGGGGCACTATTAGTAACAGATACAGTCTAAATGAGATAACACAAGATTGCTCCCAAAATCCCTGTCATATTCCACCAACTTGTGGTTATGGATCTACTGGTTTTATCACATCATCATGTATGCACATGTAATGAGAAGGGCTTTTTCAAATTTGCATATCTGGTAAATGGTAAACTTGCTTTGGTCCTCTCAATATTGCTTCTAATTCTTCCTCAACCTTCACTGGATGACATATAAATTTTCAACACACACACACACACACACACACACACACACACACACACACACACCATCAAAACTGGAGATAGTATTCAAACACGAGTTATCTGTCATAATAATGCTCCATAGCTCATATGCCTCAGTAGCCTGAACTAATAACCATATAATATTGCTTATTAAGTCAGTGTGTTTGTTGGAAAGTTCTTCTTGTATTGGTCGGCTTGACAAGGCTCATTCATCGATCTGCAGGTCAGCTGGACAATTTTACTGATCTTATAACTGAGACCTCATCTGGGGCTAGATGGCTAAAACGTCTCTGCTCCACATGGTTTCATGTCCTCCAGCAGGACAACCTAAGTTTGTCCTGGAAGAGACAAGGATCCTAAAAAAAAAAAGTAGAAGTGTGTGAAGTCTCTTGAGGTCTAGACTCAGAACAGGCCCATCATCTGTTACATTCTATTGGTCAAATAAAGTAGTAAGGTTAGCCCAGATTTAAGGAGTTGGAAAATAGCCCCTTAATTATTGATGGGAGGTGCTATAAAATCACATTGCCAAGGGCCTAGATACCAAGAGAGGTGGAGAATTGGGCCACTTCTGCAATCAATTTAGCACAAGAATATTTTAATAAAAGAAGATCTGAAAGATTCAAGTGTCACCAGAATTGAAATTTCCCCAATGTGCAAAAATTCTCAACACCAGTGGAGCAGGCTTTCAAATGGAAGACCAGGGCATATCTGCCTCCAGATATCTGCATGACCCCTGTTTCAAATTGTTTACTTTCTCCTTAAACTTCATCTCTTTAAAGAGGCCTTCCCCAACTACCCCCTTCATCCTAACTAAAATTGTAGACCCTATTCACACCTTAACCCTTTACCCTGCTTAAGTTTTTTTTTTCCCTCTAACACTATTCAGCCCCTGACACACTATTTAGGTTTGTTTTTTATCTGTCTCCCCTAACTAGGAAGTAAGTTCCTTGAGTCCAGGAACTTTGGTCCATCTTGTCCATTACTATATTCCTAGTACTTAGAACACTGTCTGGCAGGGGTACCTGGGTGGCTCAATTGGGTAAGCATCTACCTTCAGCTCAGGTCATGATCCCAGGGTCTTGGGATTGAGCCCTGCAACAGGCTTCCTGCTCAATGGGGAGTCTGCTTCTCCCTCTCCCTTTGCCCCTCCCCCTGCTTGTTCTCTCTCTCTCAAATAAATAAATAAAATCTTAAAAAAAATAAAGAACACTCTCTCACAGAATAGATGCTCGATTAGTGTTCATTGAATGAATGTCTTAATAAACCAGGACTATTGAGGTCCCAGGGCCGCTGCCTTAAGAGCTAGGCATAAAAGCCACAAAGCCTATTAATAGCTGTATTTAGTTCTGACTTGGGCACTGGCATATGATCAAGCCATATCTCTGTTTTTGAGTTCTCTTCAGTAAGTCTCATCTACTGATTGTGTTGTGATCTGTTTTGATCCTGAAGCATTATGTCATCTCAATGCATTGTATTTTGACTCCTGCCCCACCTCAGCTCTTAGTTTCACCTAACTATAAACTTATATGGTTCTCATTTTGTGAAATAATGCTTTTTGCTTTAGGAAGATGTTATGGAATGCTGAAAAAGACTGCTTTCTGAGCATGAGGACTGGGGTTTAAAGTTCATTTCTGTTTTGATTATAACTTTGGAGGTTACTTATACTATTGGGATTCATTTTTCTTTCACCTATAAAATAAAAGATAATACTTACTATACCTAAGCTTATAGTAGTCCCCTTGATGGAAACTCTGGTCTGTAAAACTAGATTGCCAGTAGCCAAAATCTGACTGGGCTAAATCCAGCCCAGATTGAACCCATCAACCTCTCTTCCTATCCATCCTATTCTTGCAATTGGAAGCGAGGTTTGTGAAAGTAGGATCTGTGAACTGCCATCTTCTGCCATGAAGACTGAGTAAGAGAACAATTCTAAAGAGTTGGAAAGATAAAGCAGGCCCTCAGGAAAAAATCAGAAGCAAGAAATGGAGGGAAAGTATTCCCTTGTTTCCTGACAACTTACAATTTTCTCATTCCATTTTTTTTCCTGAGGTTTTTCTATGCACACCTTTGGGTTTCATGAAACATTCCTTGTTTCAAACAATGGACATTCCATTTCCTTGTTAATCTAGTTAGTTTGTTTCAGTTACTTACAACCAAAAAATCCAAATAAATATACTCTTTGAGTTGTTGTAAGGATAAAAGACATAAGGCCTGAAAAATGCCTGGCAAGCAAGTTAAATTTTCATTTAACTCTGCTGAAACTATGCCTGTCCCTAACTCTAATCTGTTTATTGCTCCTACCTGACTTAGCTGAGACTGGGCAGGTTGGTGTAAGGAACTGTTTGCAGATTTATTTAATAATGGATTTATACATATATGCTTTGATCCATGCACTGTTAAAGGAAATTACTATTTTTTTTCCAAGCAGGCATACAGAGATAGATCACATTTGTTTTCAACTTCCTAGAGATCTTACTCCTATCTTCATAGCACCCAAACTGGTTGAAACTCGAGCTCTGTCATTTGCTAGCTATGTGGACATGCATAAAATAATCAACCTTGCCTGTTTCTTCTGTAAAATGGGCTCAACAATAGTACCTACTAAATAAATTGTTTTGAGGCTTTAATGACTCAACACACAAAAAGCATTTTAGAACAGCTCTTTGATATTGAATTAGTGTGCTCCTAGAATATTCAGGGTCCTTCTCCGTCGACAGATACCTATAAACAGACTTAACACACCCTCTTTCAAATATACTTCATTATTTCTTGATAATATTAACTAAAATCACAGATACTAACACATCCATTCTTACTATTCCTGTTATTTATGATCACATTATTTATTAGACCAGGTTAAAAGAGCAAAAAGAGAGAAAGAATCACCATCTTCTTTCCTTTCCATCATCTCGTCTTCTGTCACTGACTCTCTTTTCTGCCTCATTTACCCTAGCTGTTAGAGCACCTATTTTATTTTATTTTATTTTATTTTTATTTTAATTTATTTTAAGATTGTATTTATTTATTTGACAGAGAGAGACAGCCAGCGAGAGAGGGAACACAAGCAGGGGGAGTGGGAGAGGAAGAAGCAGGCTCCTAGCAAAGGAGCCTGATGTGGGGCTTGATCCCAGAACGCCGGGATCACGCCCTGAGCTGAAGGCAGACGCTTAACGACTGCACCACCCAGGTGCCCCTAGAGCACCCATTTTAGACTGTTTCTCAGTTAGAGCATTTTTAATTTAGGCCCGATTCAATCTCATTTCTGCAGTATGAGATTCTCTAGTGTCTTTTATGTTCTTTTTTTCAAGCCCAGTTAGTAACTTTATAATAGTTATCCTGGATTCCAACTATGACATTTTACTTATAATCATATCGATTATATTTTTGACAGAGAGTATTACCTCTGGTTCTTTATTTTGTTGTGAATTACTCCTTCTAGTAATTTTTCCTAGAGAAAAATGGATGTATGAGTGAACAAAATCGAAAATATCAGCCATGACCCAAGCGAAATACACACTAGACAAATCCAAAGAGGTCAGAAACCAGAAAAGAAAAGAAAGAGAAAAAGGAAAAGAAAAAGAAAAAAAAAGGAAAGAAAAAAAGGGGGGAGAAATAATTTAATCTCACAGGGTGGTAAAAACAGGGTGATGCACTTGGTCCTGGGTATATTTTGGTCTGTGTGTTAGAAGACACTAAATCCCAATATTGTAAAGGAAGGAAAACTTACACACACACACACACACACACACACACACACACACACACACACACAAATAAAATTGAATAGAGTGAAGGGAAGCCCCAAATGAAGAATATCTCTATAAAATGTAAAAATGAAAGTTTAAAAAAAGACTTAAAAAGAAAGAGTTGATAAAATAAGAAACTAGTTGAAAAGGAAAAAAAAAAAGAAAAGAAATGGAAAGTTTTAAACTGAAAGATAAACAAATACTGAGAAAATACCTCACTTCTATATACTATTTTCCCCTAGAGCTGGAGTTTACAGTCCTGTGTTGTCTGTAAACTTGCTGTTCACCTATTCTTCCAGTTGGTCTTCTGGGGATGGCGTCTGCTGTGCTGATTCTCAGGTGTCTTTGCCTGGGTGGAGTTGCAGCATCCGTTGCCATTGGGACAGGCTCAGTGAAGCTGTTTTTGGTTGCTTTGTGTAGCTTTTGTTCCCCAAAGACTTTCCACACCTCTTTAGAGGATCAAAATTAAGATGGCCATACCCAATCTCCAGACCCAGAGCCAAAAGATCACAGTACCCCCTCCTCAATAAACCCTCAAGGATAACAAGTCTTTACTTTTGTGTGCCAAACTCTGCAGATGCCTGTGGTGTGTGCCCACACCAATCCTCCCAGGGGAAGGCAGAGGGTCCTGCATTTCTGCACCTTGCAGGGCCCTAAGCACAGAGAGCGGTTACCTGATTGGGCCATGGGTCAGTTTATGGTGAACTGAGCTAAGAGCCCTCTCCCAAGCTCGCTGACCCTAACCAGCTTTCCTGCTCCAATGCTTGGAAACTCTACCAGCTTAAGCACCCCAGTTCTTTCTGTGACTCTGGGGATCCTGAGACCACACTGTCCAGTCTAAGATTGCTTCACCAAGGAAACAGCTTTCAGGTAGGGATGTCTCTCACTGGAACAGATTTATAAGGGTTCCAATTTTGTATTCTGCAGCTATATCACTTTCCTGTAGCCAGCTTATGGAGGCTCCCTACCCCTGCTGTTTATCTTCAGATATCTCCCCTCAGATTCACTTGTCAGCACCTCCCACATTGCAAACAGTGGTTACTTTTTTACTTCTAGAGTTCCAGCAATTCTTTTCTTACATCTCAGGTTGAATTCATATGTGTTCAGAATGATTTGATAGTTATCTAGCTAAATTCAAGTTATCTATCTACCAGATGAAATGAGGTCCCCTACTCTTCCACCATCTTGCCTCTCTCCTATGTTTTCTGTTTTCAAATTACAAGCTACTTAAGAATGCAAAGTTGTTTAAAATTGGGGACTATATTTTGCAATGAATCGCATATAAAACCAGAAGTGTGAATGCTAAGAAATGTTATGGTAAGTGAAGTATAAGAGATTGTGCATCTTAATAAAAACACAGTTTCAGGTTTTTTTGGTTTGATTTTGTTTTGTTTTTTAATTGATTGAACATTGTAACTTTGGAACATGCACCAGGATTTAGTTCAAGCAGTTGCATTCCTTATGATATGCTATTTCCCTCACCAGTGCAGTTTGGTCTCTTTTATATGTGTGATTCTCAACCCACTACTTTAAATATTATATATTCCCTTTTCCCAGAAGTGATTACTACATCTTAAGAAAAGAAAAAGGAAGTTAATTTTTATATGTATCCGACACTGCCTTAAAGAAGAGTAGCTCAAGGTTTGACAATTATAACGTCTCTCAGATTCTGTTTAAGAGTGCTAGAGCAATACAAATATGAAGGAAAAATGCCTTGAAAAATACTCTGTATTAGTGTCTTGGTTTTCAGTTCACTTAGTTTATTAAGGCTTAAACTCTCTAGGTACATCTGTGCAGACTTTTTCTTTTGGTTTGCCACATTAGAAAAAAATCATTCTGTATTAGAGTGATGGCTTTGATGCAAAAACTTGGAACTCATAGGGTGAACATTTTACTTCTGTGGTAAGTACATGTCTTTGCTTAAAGTGTAACTCTTTATTTGTATATTTAATAACTTTGTTAAATAACTACAGTATATAAACTCACCTCTAACATTTGTGGGGCTTGGAATAAGAGTATAAATAATGGCCTACATGCCATATGTGTAAATATTTACAACTTATAAATCAATTTAGGAAATATATCATCATAATGACAAAATTTTTAAATGTGTAAAGCTATAATTTTTACATGTCTCAAAGTGGGGAAAATATCAAATCTGACCATACTTATTATTCTGATGTTGGGTCAATGTTTGAATTAGTAATATATACAGAGTAGAGAAATTATATTTTAATCCATAAAATTTTATCTTTCTCACCTTCATTTCAGTATAATCACTGTGTTGTAATTAAGTTTTCACGTAATTTTTGGGCTGTTGACACTCATGATCTAGAGTCAAAAAATAAAATGTTATTTTATTCAAAGTGTACAAAATTCTAATCTAGTTCATCAAAATATAAATAAGTAATGTGTAAAATAAAAAAATAAATTTACCTTTCATACATTATTGCAATAAATTATTTTTCATCTAAAATATTCAAGATATTTATTATATTTAAATAACACAAATTATATTTAATGAATAGTAAAGTTTTAAAATGAATTTGTATGAACGAAACTAAAATTTTATCACTTTTGCCAACGCAAACAAATTTTATTATGTAGATTTGTAGGTAAAACTATTCACAATTCTATTATTCAATGTAAATCAACATCGTGTTTAATATGCATTATAGCTCCACCTCTATAATTACAAATTTAGGGATTTTATGAATTATTTAATATTATAAAATATTCCTCAGCCACCATGTGTGAATGTCATGCTAATATCTGAATATTCCCAAAGCTACACTTTTTTTTTAAATTTCATATCTGCTTTTTAGTAGCTGTAGCAATTTATTTCTTCTAGGCTCTGTTTCCTCATTTATTTTTTTAATAATAATTTTTTATTATATTATGTTAGTCACCATACAGTACATCCCTAGTTTTTGATGTAAAATTCCATGATTCATTAGTTGCGTATAACACCCAGTGCACCATGCAATACGTGCCCTCCTTACTACCCATCACCAGCCTATCCCATTCCCCCACCCTCCTCCCCTCTGAAGCCCTCAGTTTGTTTCCCAGAGTCCATAGTCTTTCATGGTTCATTCCCCCTTCTGTTGCTATACTTTTAAACATGCACTGAAGAAGTAAAATGGACACACAGAACTACTGGGAATTTATATTTCACTTTGCAAGAATCTATTATATTTATGATATCTGAGAAGAAGGATTTTATTGTCTACTTTTCATTGAGTTTATTCAAATAAGAGCAACACCAAGATCCTAATAGGTATATTAGGCACAGGCAAAAGATATGAAAAGTTGTTTCACCCAAAAGGAAATATATAAAGCAAACAAACATATGGAAATTTGTTCATTAGACTAGTAATAGAAGTAGTAATTATTATAATAAAAACAAAGTGTTAGTGTACTCTTGTTAAATTAGAAAAAAATAGTAAGTATTTTTGAAAAGCCTGATACTGGGAGAACATGCAGGAAACTGGCATATCACACCTTTCTGGTGGTGAGGTACATTAGGATGATTATCTCATCTCAAAGACTTGCTCTAAGAAATCTATTTAAAAGAAAGTCCCTATATACAAATATGTATATGTTTGTATTAGAAAATTGGAGGCAACATTAATGGTTTCACATAGGGAAAGGATTAAGTAGAATATGCTACATTAAATATGCAAAGCATCTATTGAAAATGTTAGACAAAATTGTAGCTAATGAAAAAAATTACTAAGTAAAGAGAGGGCACAAAAGTGAAGGCACAGTATGCTTAAATGATGTAAAATATACACATATGGCTAAAGACTTGCCAGGGAACAGAAACTTAAAAATAGCTGTAAGAATATGTGCAATTTTTTCTTTACTAACTTTCTTGACAGTATAATTTTATTTTAACTTGAATTTATATCTAGTTTACATGCCATTGCCTATCATTTCAATATATCTAGTGCCAAACCAGAAAATACCCTGCTCCTTTATCTTCTCTTCATAACTACTGAGAAAAATTCCCAACCCTAGATAAAACCAAATACCCACTATCTCTGCACCTACATGCAAGCAACTGATCATTGTCAGGGGAAACAATATGACAAGGATTTTGGTAGGACTCTAAACTGAAGACCACCAATCTCAAATTGGCCTCCAACCACTCTGGCCTTTTTAATGATGTATTTTTTCTCAGCTGGCCCTCCTATACCCTACAATGATTATTTATTTCTAAATTAGCTCCATTGATTTCAAATATCTGACCTCTCCTCCTCCTCACTCACTTTCAACAGAGTTTTTCTCAGGGAAAAAAATGAAACAAAATAAGCCATCTAACAGGAATTCTCTCAACTTCCATACAACACATTTAAAAACCTACCTGAATCTGAGATATAGCATAGCATAATTAAGAACATATGCAACTAATGAATCATTGAGCACTACATCAAAAACTAATGATGTACTACATGTTGGTTAATTGAACATAAAATAAAAAAGAACATAAGTTCAGAAGCCAGAACTCCTGTGTCTAAAGCCTAGTAGTGTCACTTATGAGCTGTGTGATTTTGGGAAAGCTATTTCACTTCTCTCTAATCCTGTCTCCTCACCAGTAGGATAGGGATAATAATAGTCCTATACAGGATTGTTATAAGAATTTAGTCTTGTGAATATATTAGAATGGTGTCTGGTATATAATAAAAATTCAACAAATATTAGCTATATGTATTCAGAGCTATCTTTTTGCCTTTTGTTTTTATTACAATGCATAAATAATCCTCTATTTTGAATTGTGATTGAATTCCATCATCTTATAACTCTTTGAGAACAGTACCCAATGGAATTTCTTTTTTTATTGCTATATTTTCAACCACTTCTTCAGTACAGACTCTTTTCTATCAGTATTTAAATATGCTTAGGCATCTTCCCTTCACAACTAAATTCCTCAGAATAATTGTCTTTCTCTACTAGTCGTTCTCATACTTGAACATATAACAAAATCAACTGGAGGGCTTGTTTAAATAGATTTCTGGGCCCTCCCCCCAGAATTTCTTATTCAGTAAGGTGGAGCCAAAGAATTTGCATTTCTAACAAGATTTTAGTTGGTGTGCCTGCTACTGGTGCAGACACTACACTTTGAGAACTTCTGAACTACACACTGACCACCCACATACTTTTACCTCTCACAGATCTCACTTAACCACATCTGTAGAACTGGCCTATATAGGATCAGCAATGACTTCCAGGTTGCCTTTGGATACTTATTTTTGCAACAATTATCACTCTCTTCTTTTCTTCTTCTTCTTCTTCTTCTTCTTCTTCTTCTTCTTCTTCTTCTTCTTCTTCTTCTTCTTCTTCGTTCTAGAGAAAACTTATTGTGAAATTTCACCTTACACATTGTTCGACGTGATTAAAAACAAAGTAACATAAGTTCTAAATGATGCTGATTTTAAAAACGTAAAAATAGCAACAGCTTTTCAAGGATCCAGATGAACAAATCAATTAGAATATGTAACAGTCACATGAAAGACATAAAAAACTATGTTATTTTCAGTGATATGAACACCGTACCCATAGAATGGGAATAAAAATTATTCTTTTTTTCATAAATCTACCAGATGATATGGTTGCAAGTCGGCTTTGAACCATACTTTAAAAAACTGTGACTGTCAAGATAAAAACAAAAGTGTTAATTTGGGCTAAAAGCCTGCAAAAGATATAGCACTAGCAGACTGATGATTTTGTAAAGTATGTATTCAAAGCTTTTGCCCAGTTTTCTACTGTTTGCTTTTGTTCTCATGAAGTGTTAATAGTTTCATATATTCTGGATATGGATGCTTTGCTGGAGGTATAAGCTATGAATATTTCCCACACTGTGAAGGGGTTACCTTTTGTTTTCCCAATGGCTTCTTTTGATGAAGTTCTTAGCCTTAATACAATGCAATTTGCTATTTTTTCCTTTTAAGATTAATACTTTCTGTGTAGTAAAAAATATTTACCTCTTCCAATGTCACAAAGATATTCTATGTTTTCCTCTAAAAGAATTACGAATTTATCATTCATAATTATATATTAAATCATTCAGAATAGAATTTGTTGTATGGCAGTGACTCTCATGTTTCAGTCTCAGAAGTCCATTATAGTCTTAAACATTGGTGAGGACTGCAAAGAGCTTTTGTTTACGTGGTATTCATACCAGCCATAATAGAAAATAATAATGAGAAAATTTAAAAATATTTGTTAATTCTATTAAAATAATAAAATTACATGTTAATAAAAGTAACATATCTTATGAAAAATAATATTTTCCACAGCAAAA
>NW_024423319.1:48371254-48391488 GCF_017311325.1 Ursus maritimus
GCCTCTTCAGTGAGAAGAGTAGCTTTTTTTTTTTGCATTTTTATAAAACTCTTCAATACATGACTTAACAGGAACAGCTGGATTCTCGTATCTGCTTTCCCAACCTGGTATATTATGTTGTTTTGGTTGCAGTTTATAATGAAAATTGAGTCTTACACAGATTATAGTTGGAATCTTTCAAGATAATTATAAATATTCTTTGATACTACACTTGAGAAGTGATAGTTTCTTAAAGGTTAGTCACAATATAGAATCTGAAAAAAATATCAGTGAACTTTTTTGTACTCTTACTTTAAAAATAATTGATGTATCTTGCATGTTGAATGGATCTTTGATCCATACATGATTTTGTAACATATCTATCACTTGGAAAATATTTATTGATTGATTTATACAGATCTTTCAAATGTTGACACATTTTGTTTCATAATATTTAAAAATCACATTAGTTAATATCACCACAGGTCTCATTACAGAAACATGTAAGTACTTGGAAGATATCAGGTTCACAGCGGAAAATACAAATTTTCCATAATTCTAATTTTTAATTGAAGGTCAAATTTTATCATAGGCAATACGTATTATGAGTTATCTTTAAGTGATAGGCTGACTTCATTCATTTTCAGGAATACTGTCCACCAAATCATAAAATCTCAAGAAACATAGTTTGACAATCATTCCTTCAAGTAAATAATGGCATTCCATGTAAAAAGTGACTAGTTCAGCTGACAACTCAATCACTCAACAGTTTTTCCTTCAGAGAACCATCATAAGTACACAGCAGAAGTATTTTTTATATACTTTCTGTTTCATCATACAAAATAATAAAGATGTATACTAAAAGTTGGGATTTAAAAAAGGTAATAAATTTTACTGTTTCCAAAGACATACTTAAGTGAAATTCGCTTTTGTTTTTACTGTGAGTGCATGGTGATAAACAATACAATAACTACTAGTATAGTTTGCTGCCACTAACTTAATTGGTGCTAAGGTACTATGGGTTTTATCTCTTACCTCTCTCTGTACCAACATGGCAAATGTCAACACAGTGAAAAGGGTAAAGAACGTATAAATGGTGTTATGAAAATAGTTTTTACTTCAAAGATTCCCTGAAAGGAACTTGGAACTACCAGGGGTCCATGGACCACACTTTGAGAATCACTAGTGATTGTCCTAGATAAATGTTTTTCCATATGGATTTCTAATTGATCAAGCACAATTTAATGAAATGTTACTTCTTTTTCTATTGTATTACAGTATCATCTCTGCCATAAGTCAGGTGACTGTCTAGGTGTAGTAGGTCTATTTCTCGGTTCTTTTCTCTGATCCAATAGTCAGTTTATCTATGCATGTGTCAGTATCACACTGTTTTAATTCCTTTGTTTTATAATACATCTTGATATCTAATAATTTACATTCCCAAGCTTTGTTTTCTTCTTCAAAATATCTTTGGCTACTCTTGGTTCTGTGCATTTCCATTTGAGTTTTAGAGTCACCTTAATGATTTCCTCAAAAAATGCTAATATTTTAATTTGATTATATTGAATTTATAGAATAATTTGGAAGAATTGACACATTTATAGTATGGAATTTTCCGATCCAACATGATATATTTCTCTAGAAATATTCCTTGACTTATGATAAGGTAATTCAATAAAACCCATTATAAGTTAAAAATATCATAAGTTGAAAATGCATTTAATGCACTTAACCTTCTAAACATCATAGCATAGCCTAGCCTACCTTAACCATGCTCAGAACACTCACATTACATATAGTTGGGCAAAATCATCTAACACAAAGCCTATTTTATAAAGTGTTGAATATCATAATTTATTGAATACTCTGCTGAAAGTGAAAAACAGAATGGTTGCATAGATACAGAATGGTTGTAAGCATATCAGTTGTTTATGCTTGTGATCCCATGGCTGACTGGGAGCTGTAGCTTGCTGCCATTGGCCAGCATTGTGAAAGTATTGTACTGCATATCACTAGTCCAGGAAAAGATAAAAATTCAAAATTTGAAGTATAGATTCTATTGAATGCATATACTTTCACACTATTGTAAAGTCAAAATATTATGTTCAACTATTATAAGTTGGGGACCATCTGTAGATAGTTCTTAGTTTCTCCCATAATACTAATGCTTTTTTTCCCCTTTTTTTTTTTAGTTTTTAATATAGAGGTCTTATACATCTGTCATTTGATGCAGTCCTACATATATGCTTTTTTAATGTTTGGGGGTACTATTCTTTAAAGATTTATTTATTTATTTATTTATTTATTTATTTATTTATTTGAGAGAGGGGAGAGAGGCAGAGGGAAAGAATCCCATGCAGACTCCCCTTGAGCACAGAGCCTGGAATGGGCTCAATCTCAAGACCCTAAGATCTGAGCTGAAATCAAGAGTTGGACATTCAACTGACTGAGCGACCCAGGTGCCTCATGTTTTGGGGTAATATTTTATTAGTTTTTAACTTTTTTATTGGGGTAAAATATACATAACATAAAATTTACCATCTTAATCATTTTTAAGTGTAAAGTTTAGTAGTGTGATATATAGTCACATTGTTGGGCAACCTGTCTCTAGAACTTTTTCGTCTTGCAAAACTGTGCCCTTTAAATAACCTCCCATGAGGTCTTCTCCCCAGTCCCTACTAACCACTGTTCTACTTTCTGTTTCAATGAACTTGACCATCCTAGACAAGTCATATAAGTATACTCATTCAATATTTGTCCCTTTATGTCTGGTTTATTTCACTTAGTGTAATGTCTTTGGGGGTCATGTTGTAGCATCTATCAAAATTTCATTCCTTTTTATGAATGAATAATATTCCATTAGTGATGATATATATAGATATAGATATATAGATCTATATAGATATATAGATATCATCTCAAATGGAATATATATATATCACTATATATATATATCACTATATATATATATATATCACTAAATATTACTCCTGAAACCAATACAATACTGTATTTACATAACACATCTCCTTTTTTTAATTTTAATTCCAGTATAATTAACATACAGGGTTATATTAGTTTCAGATGTGCAATACAGTGATTCAACAATTCCATACATTTCTCAATGCTCATCACCACAAGTGCACATCTTAATCCCCATCACTTACCTCACCCATCCACCCACCACCTACCTCGCCCCTACGGTAGTTTGTTCTTTATACTTAAGAGTGTGTTTCTTGGTTTGTGTTTCTCTTTCTTTCATTTTTATCCTTTGCTCATTTGTTTTGTTTCTTTTTTTTTAAAGTTTGTATTTAAAATTCCAATTTGTTAACATACAGTGTAATATTAGTTTCAGGTATATAATTTAGTGATTCAACATTTCCATAAAATACCCAGTGCTTATCACAAGGGCACTCCATAATTCCCATAACCTATTTTATACACCCACCCACCCATTCACCTACCCTCTGGCAATCATGTTGGTTCTCTATAGTTAAGAGTCTGTTTCTTGGTTTTCCTCGCTCTTACTCTCCCCTATGATCATTTGTTTTGTTTTGTTTTATTTTTTTAATTTTTATTTTTTCTTTCCAAGTTTTTATTTAAATTCCAGTTAGCTAACATACAGTGTAGAATTGAGTGTTTCATCACTTACATACAACACCCAGTGATCATCACAAGAGCCCTCCTTCATACCCATCACCTATTTAACCCATCCCCTCCCCCACCCACCTGCCCTACAGTAACCAACAGTTTGTTCTTTATACTTAGAGTCTGTTTCTTGGTTTTCCTTTCTCTTATTTTCCCCTATGTTCACTTGCTTTGTTTCTTAAATTCCACATCTGAGTGAAACCATCTGGTATTTGTCTTTCTCTGACTTATTTCACTTAGCATAATACTCTCAAGCTCAATCCATGTCATTGTAAATGTTAAGATATCATTCATTTTTATGGCCGAGTAATATCCCCTTGCATTATATAAGTATTATATATATATACATATATATATCCATATATATTATATCCATATATATTATATATTATATCCATATATATTATATCCATATATATTATATATTATACTACACTTGAATTAGTGTTTTTGTATCTTTTGGGTAAATACCTAGTAGTGCAATTGCTGAAACTTAGGACAGTTCTATTTTTAGTTTAGTTTTTTTTTTTTTTTGAGGAAACTCCATACTGTTTCCCAGAGTGGCTACAACAATTTGCATTCCCACCAACAATGTAAGAGGGTTCCCCTTTTTCTGCATCCTCACCAACACCTGTTGTTTCCTGTGTTGTTGATTTTAGCCATTCTGACAGGTGTGAGGTGATAGCTCATTGTAGTTTTGACTTGTATTTCCCTGATGATGAGGGATGTTGAGCATCTTTTCATGTGTCTGTTGGTCATCTGGATGTCTCCTTTGGAAAAATATCTATTCATGTCTTCTGCCCCTTTCTTTAACTGGATTATTTTTTTCATATGTTGATTTTGATAAGTTCTTTATAGATTTTGGATACTAATCCTTTATCAGATATGTCATTTGCAAATATCTTTTCCCATTCTGTAGGCTGTCTTTTAGTTTTGATGATTCTTTCTTTTGCTGTGCAGCTTTTTATCTTGATGAAGTCCCAGTCATTTATTATTGCTTTTGTTTCCCATCTCAGGAGACATATATATTAAGAAGTTGTTAAGGCTGATGTCAAAAAGGTTACTGCTTATGTTCCCTTCTAGAATTCTAATGGTTTCCTGTCTCACATTTATGTTGTTAATCCATTTTGAGTTTATTTTTGTGTATGGTATAAGAAAGAAATCCAGTTCAGTTCTTCTACATGTTGCTGTCAACTTTTCCCAACACTACTTGTTGAAGAGACTGTATTTTTTTCCATTGGCTATTCTTTCCTGCTTTGTTGAAGATTAACTAACCATATAGTTGTGGGTTCATTTCTGGTTTTTTTTTCAAATTATGTTCCATTGATCTATGTGTCTATCTTTATGCAGTGCCAAACTGTTTTAATCACTACAGCTTTGTAATATAATTTGAAGCTCAGAATTGAGATGCCTCCAGCTTTGCTTTTCTGTTTCAAGATTGCTTTGGCTATTTGAGATCTTTTGTGGTTCCATACAAAGTTTAGGATTGTTTGAACAGGGATGTAAAAATTCTCAATAAAATACTAGTAAATCAAATTCAACAGTACATTAAAAGAATTATTCAGCAGAATCAAGTGGGATTTATTCCTGGGCTGCAGGGGTGGTTCATTATTCACAAATTAACCAACGTGATACACACATTAATATTAAGAAATGGTAAGAACCATATGATACTTTCAATAGATACAGAACAAGCATTAGACAAAGTACAGCATCCATTCATGATAAAATCTTCAGTATCGTAGGGATAGAGGGAGCACTGTGAAAAATGCTGTTGGTACTTTGATAGGGATTGCATGAAATGTGTAGATTGCTTTGGTAGTATAGTCATATGGAATGTTTTTCCATTTCTTCATGTCATCTTCAATTTCTTTCAACAGTGTTTTATGGTTTTCAGAATACACATCTTTTACCTATTTAGTTAGGTTTATACCTAGGTATTTTATGGTTTTTGGAGAAAGTGTAAATGGGATTGATTCCTTGATTTCTCTTTGTGCTGTTTCATTTTTTGGTGTAGAGAACTGCAACAGATTTTTGTACATTGATTTTGTATCCTGTGACTACTGAATTCATGTATCAGTTTTACCAATATTTTGGTGGAGACTTTTTGATTTTCTCTATAGAGTATTATCATGTCATCTGCAAATAGTGAAAGATCGACTTCTTCCTTGCCAATTTGGATGCTTTTTATTTCTTTTTGTTGTTTGATTATGGAGGCTAGGATTTCCAGTTCTATGTTAAGTAACAGTGGTGAGAGTGGACATCCCTGTCTTGTTTCTGACTATAGAGGAAAAGCTCTCAGGTTTCCCCATTGAGGAAAATATTACCTATGTGTTTTCTATGTATGGCTTTTATTATGTTGGCATGTGCACCCTCTAACCCTACTATACTGAAGATTTTTATCATGAATGGATCCTGTACTTTGTCAAATGCTTTTTCTGCATCTATTAAAAGAATCATATGGTTCTTACTGTTTCTTTTATTAATGTGGTGTATCATGTTGGTTGATTTATGTATAATGAACCACCCCTGCAGCCCAGGAATAAATCCCACTTTGATTCTGGTGAATAATTCTTTTAATGTACTGTTGAGTTTGATTTACTATTATTTTATTGAGAATTTTTACATCCATGTTCATCAGGAATATTGTCCTATAGTTTTCCTTTTTAGTAGAGTCTTCATCTGTTTTTTTTTTATCCTTGTGATGCTGGCCTCATAGAATGAATTTGGAAGTTTTTCTTCCTTTTCTATTTTCCAGAAAAGTTTGAGAATGAGTATTAACTCTTCTTTAAATGTTTGGTAGAATTCCCTTATGTGGCCCAGGACTTTTGTCTCTTGGGTGATTTTTTATTACCGATTCAATTTCTTTGCTCATTATCAATCTGTTTAAGTTTTCTATTTCTCCCTGTTTCAGTTTTGGTAGCTTATATGTTTCCAGGAATTTATCTATTTCTTCCAGGTTTTCCAATTTGTTGGCATATAGTTTTTCATAATATTCTCTCATAACTGTGTGTATTTCTGTGGTGTTGGTTGTTATTTCTCCTCTCTCATTTGTGATTTTATTCATTTGGATCCTTTCTTTTTTCCTTTTGATAGTCTGGCTAAAAGTTTATCAATTTTTTAATATTCTCAAGGAAAAAGCTCTTGATTTCATTGATCTGTTCTAGTGTATTTATTTTGTTTTGTTTGTTTTGTTTTTAGTTTGTATATCATTTATTTCTGTTCAAATCTTTATTATTTCACTTCCTCTGCTGCTTTTTTGGCTTCATTTGTTGTTCTTGTCCTTTTAGCTGTAAGGTTAGATTATTTATTTGATATTTTTCTTACTTCTTTAGGTAGGCCTGTATTGTTATATACTTTCCTCTTAATGACCATATTTGCTGTATCTCAAAGGTTTTGGGCCATTGTCCAAAGTTGGACCATTCTGTTTTCATTTTCATTTGTTTCCATGCACTTTTTAATTTCTCCGTTAATTCCATTCATTCTTTAGTAGCATGTTTTTTAACCTCCATGTATTTGTTGTCTTTCCAAATTTTTTCTTGTGGTTGACTTCAAGTTTCAGTGTTGTGGTCAGAAAAGGTGCGTACTATGATTGTAATCCTTTTGTACTTTTTGAGGCTTGATTTGTGACCTAGTATGTGAACAATTTTGAAGAATGACCCATGTGCACTTGAAAAGAATATGTATTCTGCTGTTTTAGAATGGAATGTTCTGGATATACCTGTTAAGTCTATCTGGTCAGGTGTGTCATTCAAAGCCATTGTTTCTTTATTGATTTTCTGCTTAGATTGTCTGTCCATCAATGTCAGTGGGGTGTTAAAGTCCCCTAATATTACTGTATTAGTATCAATTACTTCATTTATATTTGTTATTAATTGTTTTATGTATCTGTGTGCTCTCATATTGGATATATAAATATTTACAATTGTTGTCTTCTTGTTTGATTGTCCCCTTAATCTTTACATAGGGTCCTTCTTTGATTCTTGTAACAGTCTTTTTTTAAGGTCTACTTTGTCTGTGATAATTATTGCTACCATGGTTTCCTTTTGACTCCATTTGCATGATAAATATTTCTCCATCCCTTCACTTTCAATCTGAATGTGTGTTAGGTCTGAAATGAATCTCTCGTGGGCACCATATAGATGGGTCTTGTTTTTTTTATCCATTCCATTACCCTTTGTCTTTTGATTGGAGCATTTACTCCATTTACATTCAAAGTAATTATTGATAGACATGTATTTATTGCCATATTGTTATTTATTTTGTGGTTGTTTTTGTAGATCATCTCCATTCCTTTCTTCCCTTGTTCTTTTTTTAGCAAAAGTTGACGTTCTTTAGGGTCACCTGGATGGCTCAGTCAGTTAAGCATCTGCTTTTGGCTCAGGTCATGATCTCAGGATCCTTGGATGGAGCCCTGCATTGGGCTCGCTGCTCAGTGGGGAGTCTGCTTCTCCCTCTCCCTCTGTCTCCTTCCCCCTTTGTATGCTCTCTCTTTAAAATAAATAAAATATTTATTAAAATCTGACTTTGTTTAGTGGTGTATTTGCATTCCTTTCCCTTTACTTTTTGCATATCTATTACTGGTTTTTGATTTGTGATAACCATTAGGTTTGTATATAACATCTTCTGCATATAGCAGTCTATAATAAGTTGATGATTGCTTAAATTTGAACCCATCCTTTACTTTTCTCCTCCCCATACTTAGGTATATGATGTGATATTTTACATCTTTTTTATTTTGTGAGTCTCTTGAGTGATTTTTACAGATATACTTATTTTCACTGCTTTGTGTGCTTTCCTACTCTTCTTATTCTTACTTATGGTCTTTCTTTTCCACTGAGAGTCCCATTTAACATTTCTTGAAGGGCTGATTTAGTGGCCATGAACTCCTTTAGCTTTTATTTTTCTGAGATACTTTTTGTCTCTCCTTCTATTCCAAATGATAGCCTTGCTGGATAGAGTATTCTTGGCTGCAGATTTTCCCTTCATTACTTTGAATATATCGTGCCACTCACTTCTGTCCTGCAAAGGTTCTTCTGAAAAATCTGCTGATACCCTCATGGGGTTTCCCTTGTATTTAACTGTCTTCTTTACTCTTGCTGCTGTTAAAATTCTCTCCTCCACACTACTTTTTGCCATTTTAATTACTATGTATTTGGGTGTGGCCTTCCTTGGGTTGATTTTGTTGAGGGAATTCTTCCTCCTATATATGGACATCTGTTTCTTTCCCTAGATTAGGGAAGTTCTCAGCTATTATTTCTTCAAATACATTTCCTGCTCCTTTTTCTCTCTCTTGTTATTCTGGGATCCCTATAATGGGAATGTTATGCTTGATGGAATTGCTGAGTTTCCTAAGTCTCATTTTGTGTATTTTTTTTTCTCTCACCTGCTCAACTTGGTTACTTTCCATTACTCTGTCCTCCAGGTCATTGATTTATTCTTCTGCTTCCTCAAACCTGTTATTTATTCTATCAAGCAGATTTTTATTTATTGTGTACTTCATCTCTGATTGGTTTTTGTTTTTTGTTTTTTAGTCTCTTTGTTAAGGGTCTGACTGATGTTCCCCACTCCTTTCTTAAGTCCAGTGACTAACTTTATGATCATTACTTTAAATTCTCTATGTATTACTTATATCTGTTTCACTTAGATCTCTTGCTGTGGTTTGGTCCTGTTTTTTCATTTGAGACATATTTCTCTCGTTCCTCATTTTGTCTAACTCTTTGTGTCTCTTTCTGTGCATAAGGAAAGTCATCTATGTCCCCTGCTCTTGAAAGGAGTGAGCAGGGCCTGCACTTTTAACAAGGTGGTGCTGTCCTTTACCAATGGGGACATAGAGCTGTTGCAGAAAGCAGGGCTTGCTAGGGCCACACCACAAAAAGCATGGGTAGGGAACTCAGTATTCACATGTTTTATGTGCTGGTCTTCTTCCACAGGTGCAGCCAGCACCAAGTCTGTGATGACAAGGATCTTATCCACAAAGTGCACAGGAGTGGGTCATACAGCTCTAGCAAGGTGCATACTTTCTCTGCAGGAGGTGACCAGCTTCCATGCATTCAGGACCGAGTCAGGCCTGGCTGAAGGGTGCAGCTCACAGTGTAAGCAAGTTATGTGGTATAATCTGGCACTGTGCTGGTTTCCATAGTTGGCTTTGTGTTTATGCTGGGGGTTGGGAAGGAAATGGCATCTGCCAAGTCCTCTGCTCCTGGAGAAGTCTACCAGCAAAAACTGTCCCTCTGGGACACACTGTGATTAGTAAATAACTCTATCCTCTATGTCCCAGTTGTTTTCAAACTATTGCTTATATGGTGTATCTCTGCCAACTCTTTCTTGTGCTGTCTCTAAGGGCATGTACTCAGTTTCCTATCATCTTCTAGGTTCTGCCAGAGCCAAGCCCACTAATTTTTGTTGTTTTATTTTATATTTATTTATTTATTTATTTATTTATGATTTATTTACTTATTTGAGAGAGAGCAAGTGGGGGGGCAGAGGGAGAGAATTTCAAGCAGACTCCCCACTGAGAACAGAGTCTGACATGGGGCTTGATCCCACCACCCATGAGATCACAACCTGAGCCAAAACTGACAGCCAGCTGTTCAACCAACTGAGCCACTCAGGGGCCCCTTTTTAAAATTTATTTGAGAGAGAGAGAGAAAGAGAGAATGCAAGCGGGGGGCAGAAGGGACAGAGGGAGAGGGAGAGAAAGAATCCCAAGCAGTCTCCATACTGAGCATGGAGCCCAGCACAGGGCTTGATCTCATGACCCTGAGATCATGACATGAGCTGAAATCAAGAGTCAGATGCTTAACCAACTGAGCCACCTAGGCACCCCAAGCCCAATAATTTTTAAAGTTTTGGGGTTAAAAAAATAAAGTTCTAGGGTCTAAGTCTCACTGTAAGAACTCATGAAATTTGGCTCCTCTGCTTTTCAAAGTCAAATGTTATGGGGATTCATTTTCCCTGTGTGGTATCTCTGGTGTGAGAGTCTGTTTCTATCTCCTCTCCATGCCCATGGCTCCCTATTCTAGATGATCTGAGAGTCTGTTTAGCTCCTGACCTCCTCTCCATTCTTCCTTCCCTCTTTGGCATGTCCTGTTTTCTACGTTTAGTTTGGGAGTTTATTCTGCCTGTCTTTTGTCATTTTCTGGGTTATTTAAACTGATGTGAGTTTTGTCTAGTATCCATGGGATGAGGTGAGCTTAGGGTCCTCCTGCTATGCTCTTTTCCCCAGAGGTCTTTTGGATGCTACTTTTTTAAAGAAATGTATTTCAAGGGATGCCTGGGTGGCTCAGTCAGTTAAGCATCTGCCTTTGACTTAGGTCATGATCCCAGGATCCTGGGATTGAATCCCACTTCGGGCTCCCTGCTCAGCAGGGAGCCTCCTTCCACCTGTGCCTGTTGCTCTCCCTACTTGTGTTCTCTCTTTCTGTCTCTGTCTCTGACAAATAAATAAAGTCTTAAAAAATGTATTTCAATTTGTATGATGCTGGTACATAAGCACTTTTCGATCTTCTAGGTATGTAATTATATCATCTAAAACTAATTATTTGCTTTCCAAACCTTATACCTTTTTTTTTCTTTATCCTTTTCAGACAGACTGGATCCTTTAGTAGAGTACTGAATAAAATCAGTGATATTGGGCAGTCTTGTCTCATTCCTGAATTCAGTGAAAAAGTTTCCAGTATTTCCTGATTATCATATGTGCTGTAATGTTTTTGTAGATGTGTTGAGCAGTACAATACTCCAAAAATGTCCATGCCCTATCTCTGGAATTCATGAATATATTAGATTATATGACAAAGGGACTTTGTAGCTATAATTAAGACTATATGGCTTAAAATAATGAAATTATCTAGGTGGGCACAGTCTGATTGTGTGAGTCTTTAGTAGCAGAGCAATTTTTCTGTCTAGAGTTCCAGAGAGGAGGTGAAAGAGGAAGCAGAAGAAGTGCATCAGAGAAACACCAAGAGATTCTAAGCATGAGAAGGGTTCACCACATCACTGCATCGGAGCCATTTACAAGGACCAGACAGAGACCTCTAGAAGCTAAGGACAGCCTCTAGGTGATAGCATTCAAGGAAATAGAAACCTCAGTCTTACTCTTGCAATACTGTATTCTTCCAAAAATCTGAATAAGCCTGAAAGCAGATCCTTTCCCAGAGCTTTCAGTAAGAAATACAGCCTGACCAATGTCTTAATTTCACCCAAATCCACCCAGACTTCTGATCACAGAACATATGAGATAATAAATTTATGTTTTTCAGGATGCTAAATTTGTGCTAATTTGTTTTGGCAGCAGTAGATTAAAACAAACAAACAAAACAACAACAACAACACGAAACATGATTTTTACCACATTAAGAAAACTTCTATTCTTAATTTGACTAAAGTTTTCTCATGGTTAGTGCTGAATCTCTTCAAAGTTTTGTCTGCATCAATAAGGATGATCATATGAATTGCCTAATTTTTTTCCTATTAATGTGACTGATTTTCTGATTCTAAAGCACTCTTAAATACACATATGATACAATGAAACTAAAATAAACTTCACTTGGATAAAATGTGTTTTTCTTTTAATATATCCAATTTGCTAATATTTTATTATTGTGGCATATATGTAGATAAGAGTCTGATCTGTAATTTTTATTTCCTGCCATATTGTCAGGTTATAGAATTAAGGTTATACTGTCCTTAACAAATATATTAAAGAAGTGTTCCTTTTTCTGTTTTCTGAAAGAGTTTATACAAAATTGGTGGTATTTGTTTCCTAAATATTTGAAGAATTTATTAGTGAAGGTATGTGAGACTATGTTTGTGTGCGTGTGTGTGCTTGTGTATGCATGTGTTTTTGTGTGCATGTGCATATGAAAGAATTTAACAGAATCTCTTTAATAGAAGTCAGATTATGAAGATTTTTAATAGCCTCTGTCAGTTTTGGCAGTTTGTGCTTTTTGAAGAATATTCTATTTTATGCAAACAGTTAAAAGCATCTACATAAAGTCATTCTAATGACCTCTCATTATTGTGATGTATCTGTAGAATCTGTAATGAAGTCTTTGTTCTCCCTTTTATTTTCTTGATCAATCTTTCCAGAGATTTATCATTTCTATTAACGTATTTAAAACAACAATATTTATCTTTACTGATTTTCCTCTATTTTATGTTTGCTTTCTAATTCATTGGTTTCTACTTAAATCCTTACTTTTCCTTCCTTTTTCCTTCCTTATGCCTGATTTTTTTCCCTTAGCTTCTTGAGATAGCAACCTAAATCATTTAGTTTTAGTCTTTCATCTTTTCTAATATACGCACTTTAAGTAATCAATTTCCCTCTAGGTACTTGATTTAGCTGCACCCACCAAGTTCTGTTTTGTCAAACCATATTATTATTTCTTCCAAAATATTTTATAACTTCTGTTTGATTTCTTCTTTCACCCATGAATTATTTAGAAATGGATTGTCTAATTTCCAGCAGTGGAATTTTATATAATTATTGCTTTCTTACTGGGTTTTAACTTAATTCAATTACAGTCAGAAAACAAAATCTAAGTTATTTGATACTTTGAAGTGTATTGAGACTTTCTCTATGTTTTTGGTTTATGTTAATATGCACCTGAAAAGAAACTAAAGTATGCCATTGTTAAGCACGTGCTCTATATGTCAATTAGATCAACTTAATTGTGTAGTTCAAATTTCCATATCTTTATCTTTTTTTTTTTTTTTTTGGCCTGGTCGTCTTTACACATTGAAAGAAATGTGGTAAGGACTATTAACTATAATTGTTAATTTTCTATATATCTTTTTATTTTTGTTAATTTCTGCCTTATATACTTTTAGCTATGGTGTTAGGTAAATAAAGACTTAGAGTTATGACATTTTCTTGTTAGACTAATACCTTTGCTATTATGAATGTCTCCCTTACACCCAATAGTTTTTGCTCTAACATTTACTATGCCTGAAGCTGGCAGAGTTATACCAGGTAACTTTTGATTAGTTGTTTAGATGGTGTATGGTTTTTTATTTACTTTTCTCTTAAACTTTTTCTTTTTATATTTAATTATTTTATTTTTTAAAATAACATATGGCTTAGTCTTATTTTTTAATCAGTTCTGATCATCTTTTGCCTTAGAGTATTTTGCCTATTTTCATTTAATGTAATTTCTATATAGCTAGATATGTTTACTTTCTTTAACTTTACAGTTGCATCTTATTTTACTATTACGATAATTACCCTAAAGATTACAACCCATATTCCTTACTTGTCATAATGTAATAAAAATTTGGTATTTCTAACCACTTCCCTTATACTTACAGAGACATAGTATATTTAAGTCAATCTATGTCCACCCCTTTGTTATACTATTTTATATATATATTTTAAATTCTTTGTAAAATTGCAGTTGTTTGTGCGAGTCAGTATTCATTTATAATTATCATATATTTGCCCTTCTTGTATTAAACATTTTCATCTGCATTTTCAACTTCCATTTGAGATCATTTTCCTTCTTTCAAAAAACTACCTTTAATTCTTCTTTTAGTGTGGAATTGCTGGTGAAAAATCCTTTGTTTTTATTTCTGACAAAAATGACCTTATTGCACCTTTATTTTTATTATTTGTATTTTTAAATTATTTTATTTTTATCTTTTTATTTTAAAATACAATGAAATAAAATCATATTAAGTAAATCTATGGTGATGTGGGAAACAAAGGTGGAAGAAAAAATATTAAATTTCCTTACTACCTACATTGACAAGTCCTTGAAACAGGCAGAGTGACATTCCTCTACAGAATCAACTGCCTCAATGTTGACACTTTGCTAAGGGCAAAAGGCAATCCTAGTCCTAACCAATCCCCCCATGTTCCTGTAGGCCTACTTTAACATATAAAAATTATTTTGGAAACTTCCTTTATCTCTAAACCCCCAAGGTACATGTTGGCAATCATCCCCCAAGCATATGACCCACCGATACACATCTGAGTGGTCTCATGACTCAGGTTTTATGAGACAGTCATAAATGACTCTTTCCCAACAATAGCTGTCTCCCTCAAGGTTCTGGAAACCTTGCTTCCAAAATTCCTCAGAGACTTATGCTATCCCTAACACCCTCCCAACTTGAAAGTATATAATGGGCCATTCCTCATGACCCCAGTGCACCTCTTTCTGCTCATGGGTCCTGTCCCCATGCTTTAATAGAATCACTTTTGCACCAAAGATGTCTCAAGAATTCTTTCTTGGCCATTGGCTTTGAACCCTAATGTCATCTTTCCTATACCATATAATATAAAACAAATATTATTTTATAATCACCACACAGCTCAAGAAATAGAATTTGTTCAATTTTCCAAGAGTTCCCACCATGTGCTTTATTTTTATCACAGTCCTTGCTCTCTCTTTAAAAATACCACCATTTTTTATAGTAATTTCTTACTTGCTTTTCTTGATGGTTTTATCACCCAAGTTTGTATCTCCAAACATTCTAGTTTAGTCTTGCCAATTTTTAAAATATGTGATATGTGATAAAATATGTGAAATATTTTATGTCTCTTATGATCAGTATATTCCTTCATCCTTCCCTCAAAATTAAGCATAAAGTTTCCATATAACCCAGCAATTCCACTCCTAGTTATATACCAAAATGAAATGATATGGCTATACACATACTTGTACAAGGATATTCATAACAGAATTATTTATAATAACCAAAAAATAGAAATAACCAAAATATCCATCAACTGATGAATGCATAAACAAATTGTAGTATATCCTTATAATGGAATATTATTTAGTTAAAAACAGCAATGAAGTCCTGATACATGCTACAACATGAATGAACCTTGAAAATATGGTAGGTGACAGATACCAATCACAAAAGACCACATTGTGTATGATTCCATTTATATTGAATTTTTATAAATGCATATCTGAGATAAAATATATACTAGTAGTTGCCTAGGACAGACGGGAGGGTAGGATTGAGTATTAATGACTATGTACAGTTTTTTGGGGGAAGGAGGCTGATGAATATGTTGTATAATTGATTGTGGTTGTGGTTTTACAACTCCAAACATACTAAAAACCATTGAATTATACAGTTTATTTTCCCCTTTCATCCCACCCCCAGCCTCTTTAAATGGGTGAATTGTGTGTTAATTATATTTCAATAAAGTTTTTAACAACAAAAACATAAAGTTTCAATTATGACACTAATGTATGTTCTGTAAGATTAGCTTTTATAAAATTTTATAATGAAATTTTAAGTATTCTAAATACTAGTTTAATCTTTATATTCTCATGAAGAAATGCATTTTGTATGTATATGCTATTTGTGTGACTTATTCCATACTTGAAATAAAATAATCACATCAGTTGTGTTAAAACTTTAGCCTGTGGGACAGGCTATAATGTAATAATTTTATTTATTTCAGTATGTCAGGGGATTCTGGGCTGAATTTTAACCAGCATTCATTAATACCATGGTATATAATTAGTTCAACAAGTAGAAGCTGAATGAGAAAGGCTAATTTGTTTTAAACAAATCCTAATCTACATTGAGAAGTTAAGTATGTCCAGAACCTCCTCCTTCCCAAACGGGGGCATTATGTTGTGTTTAAATTACTATGAGAAAAGAATTACAAATATACTAATAATAGGTTTAACTAATAAATCTAAAATATTTACATTCAAGATAGAGCTATTCAATTTTACATTTTTTATGTGTTTATGTAAAGGGATGCATGTTTAAAAGCTCAAAATGATCAGGTGCTTGGGTGGCTCAGTCAGTTAAGCCTCTGCCTTCAGGTCAAGTCATGATCCTGGAGTCCTTGGATGGAGCCCTGCACTGGGCTCCCTGTTCAGCAGAGAGTCTGCTTCTCCCTCTTCCTCTGCCTCCCCACCCCCATTCTCTCTCTCTTGCTCACTCTCTCAAATAAATAAATGAAACCTTTTTTTTAAAAAAAGCATAAAATGAAAAACTTGGATTGTCTGGATCAAAACAAAAATGTTGAAATTAACAATTCTGAAAAATAATGGCATATTTATTTAAAGAATTTACAACCTTTCAGCTATGCCAATTTTGTTTTCCAAAGTTAGCCCAACTACACTGGAGAGACTTCCAAAAGTATTTGCTTAAAGCAATCAGCTCCTTACTCTCTTTGTGAAGATTGTGTACCATAGGCAGCTGTCCTAACTTGGGCTGGAATAAAACTACTCCTTTTCTCCTTTTCTAGTAAAGAAAAAAAAGGGGGAGTCAGCTTTTAATTGATGTTTCAGGTCAATCAATGTTTTTGGTACTTTTCAAATAGCAGGATGTAACTTGTTTTGGCACTGAGAGGAAGCTTACTTTTGGCTGCTCCTATACTTCAGTTAATCACTTGTCGCTGTTAATTCAAGTTAGAAAAGTCTATTTATGCATCTTGTGTATGATCAGCCTGGTTTGCTCAGGTTCTCACTCTTGATGTCTAAATTTTCTATCTTTTTGTATGTTTTCAAAATGGTTATAAAGTTTACAAAAGAGAAATAAGGTAGGAGCAACAGGTAATACCTAAAAAGGTGGTTATTTTCTGGTTATTTTCATGTTTCTTCACATTATATAAGATTTCAAAGAGTTCATTCTCTACTTCAAAGTATCTACCAAATTTATTCCAACATTTGACCTAACATACTACAAAACTTTCCTATCAATTAGAAAAAGTGAGAGAGGGAGAGAGTCTTTTGAAAATACATGAATTTTATAGGAAACTTAATATTCCTTTTGAGAAACAAGACACCCATTCTTTTTCACCCAACATTAGAATGCAATTTGCTCAGAATCTTCTTCAGGCCATAATGGAATGGTATACAAAGCTGAAAAATTTTTTTAAAGATTTTATTTATTTATTTGACAGAGAGAGACAGCCAGTGAGAGAGGGAACACAAGCAGGGGGAGTGGGAGAGGAAGAAGCAGGCTCCTAATGGAGGAGCCTGATGTGGGGCTTGATCCCAGAAAGCCAGGATCACGCCCTGAGCCAAAGGCAGATGCTTAACGACTGCAACACCCAGGCACCCCAAAGCTGAAATGTTTTATTCATTTCTAAATGGAAAACTAGGAGAGTCTAGAACCTGCCACAAATAAATTGGTGACAAGTAAATTATTTGTTTTACAATGTATCCAAAGTAAGTATAACTCATTTTTTTATTTTTTTCTCATTGAATTGTCAGAATTATCTAATTGTTTGGACCTTGTGAATACTTATATATATATATATATATATATATATATATATATATATATACATACACATATATGTCTACGTGTGTGTATATATATGTGTGTGTGTATATATATATGTGTATTATATGTACTGTTATATATAGTATTATGTATATATAGTATTATATAGTATATATATATATATAAAATACAGTACATATAGTACTATATACAATATATACCATTGCATATTCTATCAATATATTTTAGGGGGAGTTAAGATAAGGGGAGGGAGTTAAGATGGTGGAGGAGTAGGGGTCCCCTTTTTCAGTTGGCTCCCTGAGTCGAGCTTGATAGGTACCAAACCATCCTGAACACCCACGGAATCAGCCTGAGATGCAGGAAGATACATCTGGATCTCTACAAATGAACATCTCCAGCGCTGAGTATTGAGGTACGAAGCAGGGAGCCGTGAATCTGTGCAAAGATACCGGAAGATACACGGAACGGGAGGGAGCCTCTGTGCTCGGGCGCTGGGAAGCGGTAGTCACCTGCACTAGGGAGCATTCTGACTCGCAGACCAGCACCCACGTGAGAAGAGACTGAGACCATGAGCTGGGGAACGCAGCGCGACTAGTCTGAAAACCGGAGCTCTGGAGTGAACGAACCACACTGAAATGGAGCTCTGAGCACGCGGGGCAGCTGGTGGCTGGCAGTGTTAGAAACACAAAGGACAGTACGCACCGGCCCTGGAAGTGAGGGCTGGGATACCGGCTGTGGGACGCACATCCCAGGACACTGCAGGGTTTAGCAGCACCTACAGAAACAAAGTTAAAGAGGCCAGAAGAGCTCAGTGGAGAGCGACTGCAATATCTATGTTCTGACAGAGGCTGGGATTCAGCCACTGCTGCTCTGACCCTCAGAAGAGGCATAGCCGGCCGCCAGGGAAAGCCGCCAGAGAACAAAAGCCTGGAAATACCGGCTCAGAGAGTGCCCATCCCCATCCTCCCTCGCAGGGGACACGGAGACTCTACCCAAACAGGGTTGCCTGAGTATTGGCGTGGCAGACCCCTCCCCCAGAAGGCAGGCTGAAAAATCAAGAAGCCCACATCCCTAAGATCCCTATAAAACAAGGGGCACGGCCTGGGACCCAGTCAATAATTTTGGGCTCTGGAAACCCCGCAACCTCTCTTCATCAGAATGACAAGAAGGAGAAGCCCCCCCCAGCAAAGAAAAGACAGTGAGTCAGTGGCCTCTGCCACAGAACTAATGGATATGGATATAACCAAATTATCAGAAATGGAGTTCAGAGTAACAATGGTCAAGAAGACGTGTAGACTTGAAAAAAATATTAATGAAAATATTAACGAGAATATAGAATCTCTAAGGGCCAAAATGAGAGCAAATCTGGCAGAAATTAAAAATACTATGAATCAAATGCAGTCAAAACTAGATGCTCTGACGGCCAGGGTGATGAGGCAGAAGAACGAAAAGGTGAATTAGAGGATGGGTTAGTAGAAGAGAAAGCTAAGACAGAAAATTTGCTCAAAAAAATCCAATCTCATGAATGTAGGTTACGGGAGATTACTGACTCAATGAAATGATCCTATGTCAGAATCATCGGCATCCCCGAGGGGGTGGAGAAAAACAGAGGTCTAGAAGAGATATTTGAACAAATTGTAGCTGAAAACTTCCCTAATCTAGTGAGGGAAACAAACATTCGTGTCCAAGAGGCAGAGAGGACCCCTACCAAGCTCAGCCATGACAAACCTATGCCACGTCATGTCATAGCACAATTTGCAAATATTCGATCCAAAGATACAGTATTGAAAGCGGCCAGGGCAAAGAAATTTCTCACGTACCAAGGCAAAGGCATAAGAATTACATAAGACCTGTCTACACAGACCTGGAATGAGAGAAAGGGTTGAGGGGGCATTTTTAAAGCTCTTTCAGAGAAAAACATGCTGCCAAGGATCCTTTATCCAAAAAGGCTGTCATTCAGAACTGATGGAGAGATAAAGACCTTCCAGAATTGCCAGTCATTGACCAATTTCGTAACCATGAAACCAGCTCTAAGGAGACAGTAAGGAATGTTCTATAAAAGTAAAAAGGCCCCAAGAGTGATACAGAACAGAAGTTTACAATGTATAGAAACAAAGACTTTACAGGCAACATGACATCATTAAAATAATATTTCTCAATAATAACTCTTAATGTGAATGGCCTGAATGCTCCCATAAAGTGCCACAGGGTTGCAGATTGGATAAAAAGACATGACCCATCCATTGCTGTCTACAAGAGACTCATTTTGAACCTAAAGATACATCCAGACTCAAAGTAAAAGGATGGAATACCATCCTTCATGCAAATGGTTTCAAAAGAAAGCTGGGGTAGCAATTCTCATATCAGACAGATTGGATTTT
>NW_024423319.1:48391513-48412534 GCF_017311325.1 Ursus maritimus
ACAATAATCAGCTCCTCTCATTTTTCTAGTCAATGGTTTTGGGAAGTGTTTTTCTTGTACAACCAACTATGTGCACTTTATCCCCCTCATGATCAGGGCTCCACTCCCCTTTGCAGCATCTGGTACATTATTTTCTCCTCAAATCACATCCACATCTCCTACCTACAATATGTCCTCTTTTCTCCTATTTGTGCAGTTTTTCTCTCCAGTCCTCAGATCAACTTCACCATGTTCAGAATGATTTGATAATTATCTAGCTGTGTGTTCAAGGATGAAGAGGCAATCATAAAGGTCCCTACTACTGCTCTTCCATTTCAACTCCTCCTAGCTACCAGACTTAGGTCTTTGAGCCACTTTAGGTTTTGCATATTTTTGTGAGGTAGGAGTCCACTTTCATCATTTTGCATGTGGATACCCAGTTGGTTCAACACCATTTTTTGTAAACATTATTCTTTCCCCATTGAATGATCTTGACTCCTGTATTGAATTGTTTTTGCCATAGATATATGGGTTTGTTTCTGGACTCTGAATTTTATTCATTTGATCTATATATCTGTTCTTATAGTAGTGCCACACTGTCTTGATTAATATAGCTTTTCAATAAGTTTTGAAATTGGGAAAGTGAGTCCTCCAAATCAACTTTACTTTTTTTCAAGATTATTCTGGGTTCCTTGTAATATTTCTAACAATGTTATTCAATATTTAACCTATAAAAATAAAGTAATAAAATAAAAAGATAATTCTGAGGGAAAAAATGAGTAGTCAATGTAAACCTGTTATATAAGATATTGAGGGTATTATATAACTACCACTTATTTTATGTATTTATACTGGTTCTAAGAACAAATTCACTTAATGTACAAAAGCAAATTTATGCATAACTAGATTTGTAGTATATATAATAAAGGTAGCATTTCTTATTAATGAAAAAATTATTTAATTATTGAGAAATTGATAAGCCATCTAAAATCTTGAAGTTCAATATATACCTCATTCTTTAAATTAAAAAAAAAAAAAAATCTCATATGAATTACAGAGTAAATGCAAACATTAAAATATATAAATATAAGAAGAAAATATTTATAATATTGAAGCAGGAAAGGTTTTTCTTAAACAAGAGACAAAATGCAAATTAATAAATTATTTGAATGCAGTATAATTTAAATCTTTATTTTTAAAAATTAGCAAATATAAAATAAAATCACAAACATAAAATTAGTTGCAACATCTAAGATACAGGATTGATGGCATAAATATATGAACAACTTTTATAAACCAATAATAAAATAGCATACCCCAATAGTATATCAAATATATAGCAGGTAATTCACAAAATCAGAAACATGAATGTTCAGCAAACATTTTCAAAATATTTAGTTTTACTAATACTCAAATAAACATGTAATAATGTAAAAACATGGAATTATTTTGACCAGACATTTTGGTAAAGGCAAAAATAATAAATTATAATGATGCATTGTTAGGTAAAGTGTAAATTAATGTAAACCGTTATGCAGGACAATTTTTGATATATTAATGCTAAAATACATAATTTTTAGTAGTTATCATGCTATATTGTAATAAGTCTTCCATACAAATAAACACTACACATTTTCAAGGAGATATTAAAATGTTTTAAAATTTCTTATATTCCTTACAATGTTGTACAAACATCATAATGGCAGAATGAAAAGAAGGTTTTGTAATCCAGTCTTGAAGCTGTAAACTGGAATACAGTTATAAATATGTGGCCTTATCAAATCACTCTGAATTTTAATTTTTAGCTTTAAGACAAATATATTAATACCCACCTTGCAGACTTAACAGGGTGGGTGATGTAATGGTCTCCAGCATCCTCTACTGGAGTTGAGCATGTCTCCTTGAATTAAAAATTCATGGGATGCCTGGGTGGCTCAGTCGATTAAGCATCTGCCTTCAGCTCAGGTCATGATCCCAGGGTCCTGGGATTGGAGTCCCATTGGGCTCCTTGCTCGGTGGAAGCCCTTGCTTCTCCCTCTGCCTGCCACTCCCCCTGCTTGTGCTTTCTCTCTCTCTCTCTCTCTGATAAATAAATAAATAAATAAAATATTTTTAAAAAATTCCATGCCCGCAGGAATCTGTGACTGTGACGCTTCTTTGGAAATAGTACCTTTGCTCATGTAATTAAGTTAAGGTGAGGTCGTACTGGCTTGGGGTGGTCATAAAATCCAATATGATGGGTGCTGTTATTAAAAAGAAGGGAAATTTGGGGACACCTGTGTGTGGCTCAGTTGGTTAGAAGCTGCCTTCAGCTCAAGTCATGATCCCAGGATCCTGGGATCAAGTCTGATAGGCTTCCTGCTTGGCGGGGAGCCTGCTTCTTCCCTCAGCCTGCTGCTTTCCTTGCTTGTGCTCACACTCTCTCTCTCTGACAAATGAATAAATAAAATCTTTAAAAAAAAAAGAAAAGAGAAATTTGGGACAGGCTCAGACAGACAGTGGAGAAGGCCTTGGGAAGACAGAGGTGGAGACTGGAGCAATGCATCTGCAAGGCAAGGAATGCCAAAGATTGTCAATAACAACCAGAAAGCAAGGAAGGTTTTCCCTAGAAACTTCAAAAGGAACATGTCCTGCCAACACCTTGATTTTTTGGACTTCTGGCATCCAGAACTATAAAGAATAAATTTGTATTGTTTTAAGTCACCAAGTTTGAAGTACTTTATTATGGCAGCCTAAGAAACTAATACATGTATGTAGTACTTGCAAAGTAAAGAGCTCATTAAGGGAAAACTATTTTATTTACTGGTGACAATATTTTTTGTTATACACATATGATTTATGCTTCTTGTGATGTAGTTGGTTTATTATTTCCAGTTTTCAAAAAAATTAAGCAGAATTAGAGATTCACGTATCTTTTCTCCAGCTCACAAAATTAATAAGTAACACATTTGTTTCATATTTACTTGACAAAAAATACTCATTTTTAAAACATCAATTGACATTCTTGTTTTAAATTCCACCTTAGAAAGCTGACAAATCATTAAGGCAAGCTTGTCTGTAATGAGTTTTGAACTACATATTGGGAAATTCTAGAATCATCCACGTGCCTTTTTAGTGTTTACATGTAATTCATAAGAAAAATAGGAAATTCCAAATACTTACAGAATTTTTCATTGATTAGGACTGAAGTACCTGATAGGCAAGGCTAGTAAATGACAATAATTCAAGTTATTATACTCAAGCTCAAACCTACAAATTTTCATTGGCAGGGACTAGAGTACCGATAGACAAAGGCTAGTAAATGATAATAGTTTAAGTTATTAGACTCAAGATCAAAACTACAAAGATGATATGGCCAATCATACTTGTGCTGATGTATTTTTAATGTGGTAAATCTTTCCATTAGAAGAAAATAAGCTAAGCTAAGAGGGTGGAAATTCAAATAACTACTTTTCATTATAAAGAGAAAGAGAATACAGCAATAGTTTTTAAAGTTATTAAGTTATTGCTTCAATTCCCTAAAATTTCATCTTGAAGATACAAAGGAAATTTGAACCAAAATTCGAAGTCCATAAAAAGATCTCTTAAAATTCACCAAATTTCTTCAAGATAGTAATCTGTTATATAACCAATAAACACATTGCTAATCTTCGCGAAACTCAGTCTCCAATAGCCACATATTTCCACCAGTGATAAAAGTCATCAAATCCCAAGTTCTTAGCAGCAATTTTTCTAAAGTTGCATTGGAAACCAGCATGTTAAGTGAAGGAAGAACAACCTCTAGAAGTGATCCTGAACTCCTTTGCTATCTAACTTCCAGTCTACCTGACAAACCTAGAAAAGGAATAATTGTTTTCCATTCAATCAAAGCCCAATTCAAGTGACCTTAATTCCATGAGTCACTATTGAGCTTGTGCTCAATGCACTTTCTTTCCCTAACATCATTTGTATACTTACTATATGCCAGACATTGTGAAAGACACATAATACACAATATCTCATTTATTGCTCACAAAAAGCTGTGAGGCAGGTATTTGGCTAGATGCTATGCCTAAAAATCCAAATCATGTTAGACTTTACCCTGTGCCATATCTCTAGGGACCTAGGCACTATGACTATTGTCAGATACTCAGACAAATAAAAGCCTCATCTCTTTAAAGGGCTTCTCCAGGGCAAAAAGAAAGAATTGCTATTTTTAATAATCTCCACAGCACATTTCACAGTTCTAGGCCCCAAATAGGTACTCTACAAATGCTTGTTGAATGATGGATACTAAATATGGAAAGAGGCATGATATTGTGGAAAGAATATTCTATTGAAAGTCAGAGAAATAAGTCACACAGCTATAATCTGAGGAAACAATCTCTGAGCTTGTTTTATTTTCTATAAAATGAATGGATCAGGTTAGATCTCTGACACTCTCTCTTACTCTGACACTATAGTGTACATCAAAGGTCAAGGAACTGTTACTTGGAAGCAAAGGTTTACCTACAGCAATCAAAGTATGCAGGGGATTTTTTTTGTTTTTCAGAGTTTATTTATTACTTTGTGGGGAGGGGCAAAGGAGAGGGAGACAGCCAATATGGGGCTCCCATCTCATGACCGTGGAATAATGACCTGAGCTGAAAACAAGAGTGAGATGCTGGGCAGCCACCACTAGAGTGCCCCAAGCTGAAATATTTTAAGAACATTTAAAATAATTACATCATAAAACACTATACACCATAGCTGTAAACCTCAGTACTACACAGATATGAAGGAATATCTTTAGGTGAAGACAATGTATAGATTTGATTTTTTTTTTCCTTAAAATCAATTAATTAAAGTATAGTGTATTACTAGTTTCAGAGGAAGTAGTTTAGTGATTCATCAGTTGCATATAACACCCAGTGCTCATTACATCAAGTGCCCTCCTTAATGCCCATCACACATTTACCCCATCCACCGCCCATCCTTCCTCCAGCAACCCTCAGGGTTTTTTTTCCTATAGTTAGGAGGTCTCTTATAGATTGCCTCCCTCTCTGTTTTTGTTTTATTTTATATTTCCTTCCCTTCCCCTATAGTAATCTGTTTTTGATTCTTAAGTTTCCACATATGAGTGAAATCATATGGGCATTATTTATCTTTTCTCAGACCTTGTGACCTATATTTGCTCAGCATAATATCCTCTACTCCCATCACATGTTGTTGCAAACAGCAAGATTTCATTCTTTTTAATGACTGAGTGTGTATATTTGTGTGTGTGTGTGTGTATCTCACATCTTATTTGTCCATTTCCAGTCATCTGAGATGGACATATAAGCTCTTTCTAAATTTTGGCTATAAGGTGGACATTGCTGCTACTAAACATTAGGTGCATGTGCCTTCTAATCACTATGTTGATATCCTTTGGGTAAATACCTGGTAGTACAATTGCTGGGTGGTAAGGGTAGCTCTATTTTTAACATTTTGTGGACCTCCGTACTGTTTTCCAGAATGTACAAGAGTTTGCATTCCGAACAGTGTAAGAGGGGGTTTCCCTCTCCTCCACAACCTTGCCAGCATCTGTTGATTACTGACTTGTTAATTTTAGCCATTCTGACTGGTGTGAGGTGGTATATCATTGTGGTTTTGGTTTGTATTCTCCTGATGTCAGTGATGTTGAACATTTTTTTTTTTATGTGTCTATTGGCCATTTGTTTGTCTTTCTTGGAAAAATGTTCACATATTCTGCCCATTTATTGACAATTTTTTGTTGTTGTCTTTTAGGTGTTTAGTTTTGATAAGTTCTTTATAGATTTTTATACTAGGCTTTATCTGATAAGACATTTGCAAATATATTCTCCCATTGGGTAGGTTGTCTTTTAGTTTTGTCTACTGTTCCTTTGCTGTGCAAAAGCTTTTTATCTTGGCCGAAGTCCCAAAGTCCATTTTTGCTTTTGTTTCCCTTGCCTTTAAAGATGTGTCTAGCAGTACACGTTGCTGCAATGGAGGTGAAGGGATTGCTGCCCTGTATTCTCTAGGATTTTGATGGATTCCTGTATCTCACATTTAGGTCTTTCATCCATTTTGAATTTATTTTTGTGTATAGTGTAAGAAAATAGTCCAGTTTCATTCTTCTGCACATGGATGTCCAATTTTGCAAACAACCATTTTATTTGAAGACAATGTCCTTTTCCATTGGATATTCTTTCCTGTTTTTTGTCAAAGATTGGCTGAACATAGAGTTGGCCAGTCCCTTTCTGGGTTCTGTATCCTGTTCTATTGATCTATGTGTCTGTTTGCATTGCCAGTTCCATACTGTCTTGATGATTATATAGCTTTGTAATACAGTTTGAAGTCAGGAATTGCTTGTGATGCCACCAGCTTTGGTTTCCTTTTTCCAACATTCCTCTGGCTATTCAGGGTCTTTTCTGGTTCCATGCAAAACTTAGGATTCTTTGTTCCAGCTCATGAAAAATGTTGATGGTATTTTTGGTAGGGATTGCATTCAATGTAGACTCGTTTGGGTAGCACAGACATTTTAACGATATTTGTTCTTCCAATCCATGAGCATGGAATGTTTTTCCATGTCATCAAGTCTTCCTCAATATATTTCACTAGTGTTGTAAGAGTTTTGCAGGTACAGATCATTTACCTCTTTGGTTAGCTTTATACCTAGGTATCAAATGGGTTTTTGGTGTATTATTGTAAATTGGATTGATTCCTTGATTTCTCTTTCTTCTACCTCCTTGCTAAGTGTATACAAATGCAACTGACGCTTCTGTGCATTGATTTTATATCTTGTGACTTTGCTGAATTCCTATATGATTTCAGCTATTTTAGTGTGGAGTATTTTGGAATTTCCACATAAGAGTATCATGTCATCTGCGAAGAGTGAAAGTCTGACTTCTTTGATTTTGGATGGCTTTTTATTTATTTTGTTGTCTGCTTGTTGAGGCTAGGACTTTGGGACTATGTTGAACAACAGTGGTGAGTGGACATCCTGTGGTGTTCCTGACCTTAGGGGGAAAAGCTCTCCAGTACTTCCCCATTAGAGGATGATATTTGCTGTGAGTTTTTTTTTTTGTATGGCTTTTATGATATTGATATACTCCCTCTATCTACACACACCGCAGAGAGTTTTAATCAGAGGCGATGCTGTATTTTGTCAAATGTTTTTCTGCATCTATTGAGAGGATCATATAAGTTTCTTTTCCTTTATTTAGTTAATGTGGTGTATCATATTGATTGATTTGCAGATGTTGAACTACCCCTACAGCCTTGGAGATAAATCCCACTTGGTTGTAGCGAATAATCCTTTTTAATATACTGTTGGATTCTATTAGTATCTTGGTGAGAAATTTTTTGTATCCATGTTCATCACGGTTATTGGTCTGTAATTCTTTTTCTGGAGTTCTTTGTCTGGTTTGGGATCAAAGGCGATGCTGGCCTCCTTAGTACAAATTTGGAAGTTTTCCTTCCATTTCTATTTTTTTTTAGAAACATTTTCAGAAGAATAGGTATTCATTCTTCTTTAAATGTTTTGGTAGAATTCATGGGAGGCATCTGGCCCTGGATTCTAGATTTTTTTTTGGGAGATTTTTATTACTGCTTCCATTTCTCTGCTGGTTACATGGTTCTGGTCAAGTTTTCTATTTCTTTATGTCTTTGTTTTGGTAGATCTATATGTTTCTAGGAATGCATCCATTTCTTCCAGATTGCCTGATTTTGTTGGCATACAATTGTTCAAATATTCTCTTAGAGTTGTTTTGTATTTCTTTGGTGTTGGTTATGATTTTTCTTCTTTCATTTATGATTTTATTTATTTGGGTCCTTTCTCTTCTTTTTTGATAAGTCTGGCTAGGGGTTTAACAATCTTATTAATTCTTTCAAAAGTATCAGCTCCTAGTTTTTGCTGATCTGTTCTACTGTTCTTTTTGATTACTATGTCATTGCTTTCTGCTCTAACCTTCATTATTTCTCTTCTCCTGCTGGATTTAGGCTTTGTTTGCTGTTCTTTTTTCCAGCTCCTTTAGGTCAACCAAGTTAGGTTGTGTATTTGAGACTTTTCTTATTTCTTGAGAAAGGTCCGTATTTATATACTTCCCTCTTAGCACCACCATTGCTGCATCCCAAGGTTCTGTACTGTCGTATTTTTTCATTTTCCTCTGTTTTTCCATGTATCTTTTTAATTCTCCTTTAATTCCCTGATTAAACCTTTCATTTTGTAGTAGGGATGCTCTTTAACCTCTATGTATTTGTGTTCCTTCCAACTATTCTCTTGTGATTGAGTTCAAGTTTTATAGCATTGTGGTCTGAAAATATGCATGGTATAATCTCAGGTTGAGACCTGATTTGTGACCCAGTATGTGATCTATTCTGGAGCATGTTCCATGTGCGTTCAAGAAAAATATGTATTCTGTTGCTTCTGGATGGAATGCTCCTGAATACATCTGTTAAGTCATCTGGTGCAGTGTGCCATTCAAAACTCTTGTTTCCTTGATCTTCTGCTTAGGATATGTCCATTGCAGTGAGGGTTGTTAAAGTCCCCTACCATTATTGTATTATTGTCTATGTGTGTTTATTTGATTTTGTTATTAATTGGCTTATATATATTTGACTGCTCCCATGATGAAGCATAAATATTTACAATTGTTGGAGTCTTCTTGTTGGATAGACCCTTTAATTATGATATAGTGTCTTTCCTCATCTCTTATTATACTCTTTTGGTTTTAAAATCTAATTTGTCCGATATATAAGGATGGACACCCCAGCTTTCCTTTGATGCCCATTAGCATGATAAATTGTTCTTCACTCCCTTACTTTCCAATCTCTTGTTGTCTTTGGTCTAAAATGAGTCTGCTTGTAGACAGCATGATGATCAGCCTTATCTTTTTATCCAATTGATATCCTGTGTCTTTTGATTGGAGCATTTAGTCTATTTACATTCAGACTAATTATTGAAAGATATGAATTTTAGTGCCATTGTATTACCTGTAAAGTCACTTTGTTTCTGTAGATTGTCTCATGTTCCTTTCCTGGTCTTTGTTACTTTGGGGCTATCTCTTCACTCAAAGCTCCTTTAATATTTCTTGCAAGGGTTGGTTTTTAGTGTTCACAAAATTTCCTTAGTTTTGTTTCTCTAGAAACTATCTCTCTTTCTATTCTGAATGACAGCCTTGCTGGATAAAGTATTCTTGCTTGCGTATTTTACCCATTTTGCATATTGAGTATATCATGCCAGTCCTTTCTGGCCTGCCAGCTCTCTGTAGACAGGTCTGCTCCCAACCTTGTGTCTACCTTTAGAGGTTAAGGACCTCTTGCCTAAGTTGCTTTCAGGATTTTCTTTTTATCCCTGGGAGTTGCAAGCTTCACTATTATATGTTGAGGTGTTGACCATTTTTATTGATTTCGAGGGAGGTTCTCACCTTGTCTCTCCTGGCCTTGAATGGCTGTTTCCTTCCCCCAGATTAGGGATGTTCTCAGCAATAGGATTGTTCAAATAAACCTTTTGCCTCCCTCTCTCCTCCTCTTTAGGATTGCCGTTACTTGAATATTATTTTTGCTTTATATTATTACTAGTTTCTCCAATTTTTCCCTTCATGAGCCGGTAGTTATTTTTCTTTCTTTTCTCAATTTTTCTTATTCTCCATCATTTGTCTTCTATATCACTGACTCTTCTGCCTCATTTATACCTTGATTAGAGCCTCTATTTTTGACTGCATCTCAGTAATAGCATTTTTAATTTTGACCTGATTAGATTTTGTTCTTTTATTTCACACTAAGGGATTCTCCACTGTCTTGCATGCTTTTTTCCAGTCCAGCTAGTGTCTTTATAGTTATTGTTTTGAATTCTAGTTTCAAAATCCTACTTATATCCATATTGATTAGATCTCTGCCAGTGGTAGTGCCTTCTGTTCTTTCTTTTGAGGTTTCTCCATCTTGTCATTATGTCAGAAAAAAATAGATGAAAGAGAGAGAAGAAAGACAAAAATATCCAACAACACAATAGAAAAATACAAACAAAACAAATCAGAAGAAAACAGAAACAAAATGAGAAATAATTAAACAAGAAGTAAAACAGAACAAAACAATAAACTAGATCTTGAATTGTATTTTTGGTCTGTTTGTTTAAAATTAGATCCCAAAATGAAAAGAGAGAAAAAAATTACACATATACAAAAATAAAATACAGTACAGTGAAAGGGAACCAAATAATACATATAACATACATAAAAAATACTAAGTTAAAAATAATTTAAAAAAGAATTCATAAAATAAGAAAATAACTGAAAAGAGAAGTAAAAACTGAAAGACTAAAGAAGAATAAAAAAAGTCCCATGAATTCTATATACTGTTTTCCTTAAGAGCTGACGTTTTGCAGTTCTCTATGATTAGCAAACTTGATAGGTGGTTGTTCGATGGTCTTCTGGGGAAGGGACCTGTTGCAGTGATTACCAAGGTGTCTTTGCACAGGGTGAAAGATTACCCCTTGCCAGGGGGCTGGGCTCCACTGTAAGTGGCTCTGGATTTCACTGTGTGATGCTGTTTTGTTCCCCCAAAGACTTCCAGGACTGATGGGGGGGATATAAATGGCAGCACCCCAATGTCTAAAACTGGAGTGGAAAATTCATGCCCCCACTCTCCAGTGAGTCCTCTAAAATAGAAAGCAATCACTCTTGTCTCCCTGATTTCCCTAACTCTGTGTTCACCCAACCTGAACTGAGCATTTTTATCTCAGGCACACATGACCCAGTTTCCAGTCTCCAAACTTTATGGACTCCTGCAGTGTGGACCATGCCATTCTTCCCAGGGGGATAGAGGTGTGTCCTGCCCTGGACTCCTGCCTAGAGAGCAGTTGCCTGACAGTGCAGCAGTTTGCAGTTTATGGCAACAGTGAGCAGAAAGCCAGTGCCTAGACTCACTGTTTTTAGCCAGCTTCTGTGTTCCAATACTTGGGTCTGTGCACTCAGGCACCCTTGCTCTTTTTGTGACCCTGGAGATCCTTCTGAGACCATGCTGTCACACCTGGTATTCCACCCCACTTTGGCACCTGAGCACCTTTAAGCCAGGCACATCCCCAACTGTAGCAGACTGCTTAAAGTTCTGATTTTCACCCCACTCTGCTGCTTATAATACTTTCTGGTAGCCTCCTTCGTAAGCCCCTCCCTCCATGGTTTTTATCTTCTAATATATCACCTTGGATTCCTGTCTCACCTCCTACCTTGCAAAAGTGATCACGCTTGTATTTGCGGGAGTGCAGCAATTATTTTCTCAGATCTCTGATTGATTTTGCAGGTGTTCAGAATGATTTGATAACTACCTAGCTGAATTCCAGGCACCCACGATGAAGTGGAGGTTCCCCTACTCCTCCACCATCTTAACTTCTCCCTCAGATTTGATTTTTTCTAAATGTATTGCTGAGATATACTCTTTTTTATTATTTTTAAATAATTTTTATTTTGTTATATTAGTCACCACACAGTACATCCCAGTTTTTGATGCAATGTTCTATGATTCATTATTTGCATATAACATGATGCACCATACAATATGTGCCCTCCTTAATATCCATCACTGGCCTATCCCAATCCCCCCACCCCCTAAGCCCTCAGTCATATGGTTTCACTCATTTTATGGAACATAAGAAATAGGAAGATCGGTAGGAGAAGGAAGGGGAAGAAGAATGCAGGGAGTAAGCAGAAAGAGGGAATGAACCATGAGAGACTGTGGACTCTGGGAAACATACTGAGATATGCTCTTGATAAATTCTTCTGTCTTGCCTCAGTCTTTTCTCACAATATAACCAGAGTAGTCTTTTTCTACAGTTACCAGGCAAATCACTTTACCAGCCTGATTAAAAAAACTATTCAATGGCTTTCACATTTTTCTTCAGAAAAATATAAATCCTTAAAATTATCTCTATGACCTCCCTGGATCCTGACACCTTCCTAAAACCTAACCTCAACTTTCACTCTCTGTACCAAAATCATTACACTGGGCTTCCAGCCATAGTCAACTCTTTTCAGATACCCAAAGGGCCACAGGTATACTCCCTCTGTGGGCTTTTGGACGAAATCCCACCAATTAAAAATGCTAAGGATATATTACATATGAAAAAGCAGTTGAATGCTCTTGCAGTATTATTTGCAATAACCAGAAACTGAAAAAAAGCCCACAAATATTCATCAACTAATGGATGGGTAAACAGAAGTTTTACTATCCATACATTGTATTTTCACACAATGAAATATTATTCAGCTAAAAAGAATCAAGTTCATGCTACAATATAGATGAACTTTGAAAACATGCTAAATGAAAAGAACCAAACACAAGGTCACATATTGTATAACTGCATTTGCATGAAATGTCTGGAAGAGCAAATCCCATAAAGATAGAAAGTAGATTGGTAGTTCCCAGGTTCTGGAGTGAGGGGAGAGGGGGTGAAGTGACTGCTAATGGGAATTATGTTTCTTTTGGGGATAGTGAAAATGTTCTAATATTAGATTTTAGTGATGGTTGCACAACTCTATATGAATACTAACAAGCATTAAATTGTATTCTTTAGATGGATGAAATATATTGTATTTGAAATAAATTTCAACAAAACTTAAAAATGCAATTTAGTATGCTTTGAAAGTCATTATATAAGTAGCAGAGAAACAAGGGTAATCCAGTCAAAATAAATAAATAAATAAATAAATAATAAATAACTGAATTGAGGTTGGAGTGTTGGCACCTTGGCTTGCTGGGTTTGTGAGCTTGGATAAAATCATTTCTCAGCCTTTAACTGTAAAACTGATAAAAATACAACCTATGTTAGCTTGTGTGAGGAATAAAATGGGATAACATAGGTAAAAATGCTACTAAACTGCAAAATACTATTCAAATGTAAAGATCTAGTAAGATAATACATAACTTTGCATTGTGTGATTTTTAACAATAATATACAGTAGGTATGTGAAGTCAGTGTTGACACCTGTATTTTTATTCTTAGTCCCAAAAGCTCCCTTGATAATGATAAAAAAATAACTTTAGATAAAGAAAAATTCTCTTAATTATCCCCTTTTTGATTTTAAAGAATGCCAAAAGTATTCTATTATATCTCGTTGATACTTAGACAAGCGAGTTTTGTTCATGAGTCTCTGAATACAACATTTTCATCTAATGCTAATACTCTAGAAGAAATCTGTTCATAAAATCCAAAAGAGGAAAACTATGGAAAGATTTGGCTTAAGGTTTATAATGTGGCATTTAGGAGGCAGGGGAAGAAAAAGAGGGGAGGAGGAATGATGCATATTTCTTTATAAGTTTTCTTGCTGAAAAATCTTGGGGTGGGTAGAGAAGCAAACATCTGTAGTGGTGATTTTTTTCTCCCTTAAATCTAAGAAGGACAGCTGAAAAGCAATCTGTTGTTTGTACAGAAAGAAATGTTAGTAAAAGAGGAAGAAAGTACACTTGGGGGAACTCTTATACGAAACCACTTGAAAAGAAAGTAAACGCCTGGAACTGATTATTTTGTTTATGCATTCCACTAATAGTGATTTGCATATATTCTCTGGTTGCGATTTGAACTGGAAGCAATCTTTAATGATTTCCCACATACCTGCTGAATGAAGTTCACACCAGTCAGTCTGGCATAAAAAGTCTGTTACTATCTATTCCGGGCACTTCTTCATTATTTTCAGCAACATAAACCTTTCATTCTTTTTAAATTGAATTATCCCTTCCTCATAAATGCCTCATACCTCCTCTAACCTCTAGGCCTTGGGACGGGTGTCCTTAAATATGGAAATTTCCTTTTTATCTGCCAATTAATTGATACTGAGGTAGATATCTGATTTAAAGTTGGGCCAAGCAGAAATTTACACCTTAGCTGTTTCTCTCCCCAGGGAGGTTGTAAGGCCACCAAGGCTTATGACGTGCAATGTGGCTTAAGTACATGTGAAACAGAAAAGCAGTGAAAAACCTGGAATGAGAATTTGGAAAAACTCAAACACTTGGAGACTAAGAACAATCCTGTTCAAGAATGATTCGATAAACCGAAATCAAAAATCAATTTAAACTTAATTTATGGAGACCAACGAGGAGGCCAGCATAGTCCAAAACCTATGGGACACTGCAAAGGCAGTCCTAAGGGGAAAAATACATAGCCATTCAGAAGCCTCACTCAAAAGAATAAAAGAAAAATCTAAGAAATGCAGTTTTTAATTTCTCACCTCCAGGAAGCTGGAACAGCAACGGAAGAACAGCAGGCTAACCCACTTGCGAAAGCGGTTGATCGGGTTAGAGCAGAGATCGATGAATTAGAAATCAAGGAGCACAGTAGAGCAGATCAACAGAACAAGAGTTCTTTGAAAGAATAAATAAAATAGAATATAGAAGCCACTGGCAAGACATCAAAAAGAATAGAGAAAGGACCCAAATTAATAAAATTATGAATGAAAAGGGGAGAGGTCACAACCAACACCAATGAAATAGGAAGGGATTATTAGAAACATTTATCGACAGCTTTTATGCCAATAAATTAAGCAACCTGGGAGAGATGGAGGCCTTCCTGGAAACTTATAAACTACCAAGACTGAAACAGGAAGAAATTGATTTTTTAAACAGACCAATTAATTATGAAGAGATTGAAACGGTGATTAAAAACCTTCCAAAAAACAAAACTCCAGTGCCTGATGGATTCCCTGGGGAATTCTAGCAAACATTCAAAGAAGAAATAATACCTATTCTCCTAAAGCTATTTCAAAAAATAGAAACAGAGAGGCGCCTGGGTGGCACAGCGGTTAAAGCGTCTTGCCCAACCCGGCTCAGGGGCGTGATCCCTGAATTGTTCGAGGATCGAGCCCCACATCAGGCTCCTCTGCTATGAGCCTGCTTCTTCCTCTCCCTCCCTGCTTGTGTTCCCTCTCTCACTGGCTGTCTCTGTCTCTGTCAAATAAATAAATAAAATCTTTTAAAAAAATAGAAACAGAAGAAAGCTACCAAACTCATTCTATGAGAACGTATTACCTTGATCCCCAAACCAGGCAAAAAGACCTTCCCATCAAAAAGCAGAATTACAGACCGATTTCCCTAATGAATATGAGCATGGAAATTCTCAACAAGATCCTTGCTAATAGGATCCAACAGTAGATTAAAGGGATTATCCCATCATGACCAAGTGGGATTCATCCCTGGGATGCAGAGGTAGTTCAACATTCGGAAATCGTCAGTGTCATAGATTATATCAACAAGAAAAAAGCCAAAAATCATGTGATCCTCTAAATAGATGCAGAAAAAACATTTGACAAAATACAGCATCCTTTCCTGAATGAAGCCCTTCAGAGTGTAGGGATAGAGGTACATTCCTCCAATCTCATAAAAACCATCTAGGAAAAGCCTACAGCAAATACCATTCTCAATGAAATATTAAATATAAAATTCATATAAATATTAATATTTATATTGAATCAAATATAAAACAAAATATCCCTTCTCTGACAAGAATATATCAGAAGATCTTCTTTTTATATAACAATATTTTTATTATATTATGTTATTCAAAATACAGTACCTCCCTGGTGTTCGATGTAAAATTTGATGATTCATTAGAAGCGCATAACACCCAGTGCGATGCAATCCTTGCCCTCCCTTACTACCCATCACCAGTCTATCCCATTCCCCACGCCCACCCCTCTGAAGCCCTCAGTTTGTTTCTCAGAGTCCATAGTCTCTCATGCTTCATTCCCCCTTCTGATTACCCCCCCTTTCTTTATCCTTTCCTAATACCCTACAGATCTTCTTAGTTCTTATATTCCATAAGATGAGAGAACCATATGATAACTGTGATTCTCTGCTTGACTTGTTCACTTAGCATTATCTCCTCCAGTGCCGTCCATGTTGCAATAATAATGTGGCGTAATAATGTGTAATGTGTAATGAATGACAATAATGTGTGGCATGTGTGTGTGTGTGTGTGTGTGTGTGTGTGTGTGTGTGTTGAGAACTCATACGGTTCTGATAGCTGAGCAATATTCCATTGTATGTATGGACCACAACTCTTCATCCAGTCATCTGTTGAAGGGCATCTCGAGTTCCTTTCACTATTTAGCTATTGTAGACAATGCTGCTATGAACATTAGGGGTGCATATGGCCCTTCTCTTCACTACATCTGTATCTTTGGGGTAAACACCCAGTAGTGCAATGGCTGGATCATAGGGTAGCTCAATTTTTAACTTTTTAAGGGACCTCCACACTGTTTTCCAGAGTGGCTGTACCAACTTGCATTCCCACCAACAATGTAGGGGAGGGATCCCTTTCTCCCCATCCTCTCCAGCAATTGTTGTTTCTTGCCTTGTCAATTTTTGCCATTCTAACTGGCGTAAGTGGTATCTCAGTGTGAAGTTTTTTGATTTGAAATTCCCTGATGGCTAATGATTTTGAACATTTTTCATGTGTCTGTTAGCCATTTGTATATCTTCCTTAGGAAGGTGTCTGTTCATATATTCTGCCATTTTATGATTTATTTGTTTCTTGTGTATTGAGTTTGAGGAAGTTCTTTGTAGATCTTGGATACCAGTCTTTTATCTGTAGCATCATTTGCAAATATCTTCTCCCATTCTGTGGGCTGCCTCTTAGTTTTTTTGACTGTTTCTTTGGCTGTGCAGAAGCTTTTTATCTTGATGAAGTCCCACAAGTTCATTTTTATCTTTTGTTTCTCTTGCCTTTGGAGATGTGTCATGAAAAAAGTTGCTGTGGCTGATGTCATAGGGTTGCTCCCTATGTTCTCCTCTAGGATTTTGATGGATTCCTGTCTCATTGAGGTCTTTCATCCATTTGGAGTTTATTTTTCTGTATGGTGTGAGAGAGTGAGTCAAGGATTCATTCTTTTATGTGAGTAATAAATTTTCCCAGCACCAATTATTGAAGGACTGTCTTTTTCCACGGATGTTTTCCTGCTTTATTGAAGATTAGCAGTTTGCCCAAGAGCCGAGGGTCCATTTCTGGGTTCTCTATTCTGTTCCATTGGTCTATGTGTCTGTTTTATGACAGTACCATGCTGTCTTTAGCCAGTCACAACTTGTAGTACAGCTCGAAATCCGGCATTGTGATGCCCCCAGCTTTGTTTTCCTTTTCAACAGTTCGCCCAGTAGTCAGGGGTCTTTTCTGGTTCCACACACTTTAAGGGTTGTTTGTTCCAGTTCTTTGAAAAATGTCATTGGTATTTTTGATAGGGATAGCATTGAAAGTGTAAAGATTTACTCTGGTACCATGGACATTTAAGTATGTGAAGTGGCCCAATTTTTCTGATCCATGAGCATGGAATATTTTCAATCTTTTTGTGTCTTCTTCAATGTCTTTCCAAAATTGATTTGTAGTTACCATATAGATCCTTCGTCTCTGGTTAAGTTTATTTGAAGATACGTATGATTTTTGATGTTATTGTAAAGTGGAATGGATTCCCTAATTTCTCTTTTCAGTGTCATTGTTCGGTGTATAGAAATGCAGCGATTTTCTGAGCATTAATTTTTGTACATCGCCACATTACTGAATTGCCCTATATAACTTCTATTAGCTTGGGAATTGAATTCTTTTGGAGTTTTCCATATACAGAATCATGTCATCTGCAAAGAGACAGTTTGACTCTTCTTTGCCGATTTGAATACCTTTTATCCCTTTTTGTTATCTGATTGCTGTTGCAAAGGACTTCTAGTACTATGTTGAAGACAATAACGGTGAGTAGGGAATGCTTTGTGGTTTTCTGATCTTGGGGAAAGGCTTCCAGTTTTCCCCATTGAAAATGATAATTGCTGTAGGCTTTTCTAGATGGTTTTATGAGATTGAGGAATGTACCCTCTATCCACACTCCTGAAGGGTTTCAGGGAAAGGATGCTGTATTTTGTCAAATGCTTTTTCTGCACCTATTGAGAGGATCATGTGATTCTTGGCTTTTTTCTTGTTGATATAATCTATCACACTGATCGATTTCCGAATGTTGAACCACCCTTGCATCCCAGGGATGAATCCCACTTGGTCATGATGGATAATCCCTTTAATCTACTGTTGGATCCTATTAGCAAGGATCTTGTTGAGAATTTTGGCGTTCATATTCATTAGAAATCGGTCTGTAATTCTGCTTTTGATATGGGGTCTTTGCCTGGTTTGGGGATCAAGGTAATATTGCCCTCATAGAATGAGTTTGGTAGCTTTCCTTCTGTTTCTATTTTTTTTTAAAGATTTTATTTATTTATTTGACAGAGACAGAGACAGCCAGCGAGAGAGGGAACACAAGCAGGGGGAGTGGGAGAGGAAGAAGCAGGCTCATGAGAGGAGCCTGATGTGGGGCTCGATCCCGGAACACCGGGATCACGCCCTGAGCCGAGAAGGCAGGCCGGCTTAACAGCTGTGCCACCCAGAGCGCCCCTCTGTTTCTATTTTTAAATAGGCTTTAGGAGAATAGAATATTATTTCTTCTTTGAATGTTTGGTAGGAATTCCCCAGGGAATCCATCAGGCACTGGAGTTTTGTTTTTTGGAAGGTTTTTAATCACCGTTTCAATCTCTTCATAATTAATTGGTCTGTTTAAAAAATCAATTTCTTCCTGTTTCAGTCTTGGTAGTTTATAAGTTTCCAGGAAGGCCTCCATCTCTCCCAGGTTGCTTAATTTATTGGCATAAAGCTGTCGATAAATGTTTCTAATAATCCTTCCTATTTCATTGGTGTTGGTTGTGACCTCTCCCTTTTCATTCATAATTTTATTAATTTGGGTCCTTTCTCTATTCTTTTGGATAAGTCTTGCCAGTGGCTTATCTATTTTATTTATTCTTTCAAAGAACTTCTTGTTCTGTTGATCTGCTCTACTGTGCTCCTGATTTCCACAATTCATCGATCTCTGCTCTAATCCTGATCAACTGCAACACCGTGCGTGGGTTAGGCCTGTTCTAACTCTGTTGCTGTTCTAGTTTCTTGAGGTGAGAAATTAAAAACTGCATTTTAGATTTTTCTATTCTTTTGAGTGAGGCTTGAATGGCTATGTATTTTCCCCTTAAGACTGCCTTTGCAGTGTCCCATAGGTTTTAGACCATGTGCTTTCATTCTCGTTGGTCTCCATAAATTGTTAAAATTGATTTTTGATTTCCTGGTTTATTGAATCATTTTTGAGCAGGATGGTCTTAGTCTCCAAGTGTTTGAATTTCTTCCAAATTTTTCCTTGTGGTTGAGTTCCAATTTCAAAGCATTGTGGCCTGAGAATATACAGGGAATAATTTCAGTCTTTTGGTATCGGTTGAGACCTGTTTTGTGACCCAGAACATGGTCTATTCTTGAGAACGTTCCATAGGCATTAGAATAGAATGAGTATTCTTTTGTTCTTGGGTGTAGTGTTCTGTATATATCTATGAGGTCCAACTTGTCTAGTATGGCATTCAAAGCTCTTGTTTCTTTGTTGATTTTCTGTTTAGGTGATCTATCTATTGCTGATAGTGGAGTGTTGAGGTCCCCTAATATTAACATATTATTTTCTACATGTCTCTTTTTTCTGGTTAAGAGTTGGCTTGTGTATCTTGTTGCTCCCCTGTTGGGGCCATATATATTTACAATTGTCATATGCTTTTGTTGGATACATCCTTAAGAATAATATAGTGCCCTTCTGTATCTCTAACTATAGTCTTTAGTTTAAAAGCATTTGACAAAATACAGCATCCTTTCCTGATTGAAACCCTTCAGAGTGTAGGGATAGAGGGTACATTCCTCAATCTCATAAAAACCATCTAGGAAAAGCCTACAGCAATTATCATTTTCAATGGGGAAAAACTGGAAGCCTTTCCCTTAAGATCAGGAAAACCACAAAGATTCCTACTCTCACCGTTATTATTCAACATAGTACTAGAAGTCCTTGCAACAGCAATCAGACAACAAAAAGGGATAAAAGGTATTCAAATCGGCAAAGAAGAAGTCAAACTGTCTCTCTTTGCAGATGACATGATTCTGTATATGGAAAACCCAAAAGAATCCACCCCCAAGCTACTAGAAGTTATAGGGCAATTCAGTAATGTGGCGGGATACAAAAATTAATGCTCAGAAATCAGTTGCATTTCTATACACGAACAATGACACTGAAAAAAGAGAAATTAGGGAATCCATTCCATTTACAATAACATCAAAAATCATACGTATCTTCAAATAAACTTAACCAGAGACGTAAAGGATCTATATAGTAACTACAAATCACTCCTGAAAGACATTGAAGAAGACACAAAAAGATTGAAAAATATTCCATGCTCATGGATCAGAAAAATTAACATACTTAAAATGTCCATGGTACCCAGAGTAATCTACACTTTCAATGCTATCCCTATCAAAATACCAATGACATTTTTCAAAGAACTGGAACAAACAACCCTTAAATTTGTGTGGAACCAGAAAAGACCCTGAATTACCAAGGAACTGTTGAAAAGGAAAAACAAAGCTGGGGGCATCACAATGCCGGATTTCGAGCTGTACTACAAGTTGTGATCACAAAGACAGCATGGTACTGTCATAAAAACAGACACATAGACCAATGGAACAGAATAGAGAACCCAGAAATGGACCCTCGGCTCTTTGGGCAACTAATCTTCAATAAAGCAGGAAAAAACATCCGGTGGAAAAAAGACAGTCCCTTCAATAATTGGTGCTGGGAAAATTGGACATCTACATGCAAAAGAATGAACTTGACCACTCTCTCACACCATACAGAAAAATAAACTCCAAATGGATGAAAGACCTCAATGTGAGACAGGAATCCATCAAAATCCTAGAGGAGAACATAGGGAGCAACCTCTATGACATCAGCCACAGCAACTTTTTTCATGACACATCTCCAAAGGCAAGAGAAACAAAAGATAAAATGAACTTGTGGGACTTCATCAAGATAAAAAGCTTCTGCACAGCCAAAGAAACAGTCAAAAAAACTAAGAGGCAGCCCACAGAATGGGAGAAGATATTTGCAAATGATGCTACAGATAAAAGACTGGTATCCAAGATCTACAAAGAACTTCTCAAACTCAATACACAAGAAACAAATAAATCATAAAATGGGCAGAATATATGAACAG
>NW_024423319.1:48412544-48447944 GCF_017311325.1 Ursus maritimus
ACAATAATCAGCTCCTCTCATTTTTCTAGTCAATGGTTTTGGGAAGTGTTTTTCTTGTACAACCAACTATGTGCACTTTATCCCCCTCATGATCAGGGCTCCACTCCCCTTTGCAGCATCTGGTACATTATTTTCTCCTCAAATCACATCCACATCTCCTACCTACAATATGTCCTCTTTTCTCCTATTTGTGCAGTTTTTCTCTCCAGTCCTCAGATCAACTTCACCATGTTCAGAATGATTTGATAATTATCTAGCTGTGTGTTCAAGGATGAAGAGGCAATCATAAAGGTCCCTACTACTGCTCTTCCATTTCAACTCCTCCTAGCTACCAGACTTAGGTCTTTGAGCCACTTTAGGTTTTGCATATTTTTGTGAGGTAGGAGTCCACTTTCATCATTTTGCATGTGGATACCCAGTTGGTTCAACACCATTTTTTGTAAACATTATTCTTTCCCCATTGAATGATCTTGACTCCTGTATTGAATTGTTTTTGCCATAGATATATGGGTTTGTTTCTGGACTCTGAATTTTATTCATTTGATCTATATATCTGTTCTTATAGTAGTGCCACACTGTCTTGATTAATATAGCTTTTCAATAAGTTTTGAAATTGGGAAAGTGAGTCCTCCAAATCAACTTTACTTTTTTTCAAGATTATTCTGGGTTCCTTGTAATATTTCTAACAATGTTATTCAATATTTAACCTATAAAAATAAAGTAATAAAATAAAAAGATAATTCTGAGGGAAAAAATGAGTAGTCAATGTAAACCTGTTATATAAGATATTGAGGGTATTATATAACTACCACTTATTTTATGTATTTATACTGGTTCTAAGAACAAATTCACTTAATGTACAAAAGCAAATTTATGCATAACTAGATTTGTAGTATATATAATAAAGGTAGCATTTCTTATTAATGAAAAAATTATTTAATTATTGAGAAATTGATAAGCCATCTAAAATCTTGAAGTTCAATATATACCTCATTCTTTAAATTAAAAAAAAAAAAAAATCTCATATGAATTACAGAGTAAATGCAAACATTAAAATATATAAATATAAGAAGAAAATATTTATAATATTGAAGCAGGAAAGGTTTTTCTTAAACAAGAGACAAAATGCAAATTAATAAATTATTTGAATGCAGTATAATTTAAATCTTTATTTTTAAAAATTAGCAAATATAAAATAAAATCACAAACATAAAATTAGTTGCAACATCTAAGATACAGGATTGATGGCATAAATATATGAACAACTTTTATAAACCAATAATAAAATAGCATACCCCAATAGTATATCAAATATATAGCAGGTAATTCACAAAATCAGAAACATGAATGTTCAGCAAACATTTTCAAAATATTTAGTTTTACTAATACTCAAATAAACATGTAATAATGTAAAAACATGGAATTATTTTGACCAGACATTTTGGTAAAGGCAAAAATAATAAATTATAATGATGCATTGTTAGGTAAAGTGTAAATTAATGTAAACCGTTATGCAGGACAATTTTTGATATATTAATGCTAAAATACATAATTTTTAGTAGTTATCATGCTATATTGTAATAAGTCTTCCATACAAATAAACACTACACATTTTCAAGGAGATATTAAAATGTTTTAAAATTTCTTATATTCCTTACAATGTTGTACAAACATCATAATGGCAGAATGAAAAGAAGGTTTTGTAATCCAGTCTTGAAGCTGTAAACTGGAATACAGTTATAAATATGTGGCCTTATCAAATCACTCTGAATTTTAATTTTTAGCTTTAAGACAAATATATTAATACCCACCTTGCAGACTTAACAGGGTGGGTGATGTAATGGTCTCCAGCATCCTCTACTGGAGTTGAGCATGTCTCCTTGAATTAAAAATTCATGGGATGCCTGGGTGGCTCAGTCGATTAAGCATCTGCCTTCAGCTCAGGTCATGATCCCAGGGTCCTGGGATTGGAGTCCCATTGGGCTCCTTGCTCGGTGGAAGCCCTTGCTTCTCCCTCTGCCTGCCACTCCCCCTGCTTGTGCTTTCTCTCTCTCTCTCTCTCTGATAAATAAATAAATAAATAAAATATTTTTAAAAAATTCCATGCCCGCAGGAATCTGTGACTGTGACGCTTCTTTGGAAATAGTACCTTTGCTCATGTAATTAAGTTAAGGTGAGGTCGTACTGGCTTGGGGTGGTCATAAAATCCAATATGATGGGTGCTGTTATTAAAAAGAAGGGAAATTTGGGGACACCTGTGTGTGGCTCAGTTGGTTAGAAGCTGCCTTCAGCTCAAGTCATGATCCCAGGATCCTGGGATCAAGTCTGATAGGCTTCCTGCTTGGCGGGGAGCCTGCTTCTTCCCTCAGCCTGCTGCTTTCCTTGCTTGTGCTCACACTCTCTCTCTCTGACAAATGAATAAATAAAATCTTTAAAAAAAAAAGAAAAGAGAAATTTGGGACAGGCTCAGACAGACAGTGGAGAAGGCCTTGGGAAGACAGAGGTGGAGACTGGAGCAATGCATCTGCAAGGCAAGGAATGCCAAAGATTGTCAATAACAACCAGAAAGCAAGGAAGGTTTTCCCTAGAAACTTCAAAAGGAACATGTCCTGCCAACACCTTGATTTTTTGGACTTCTGGCATCCAGAACTATAAAGAATAAATTTGTATTGTTTTAAGTCACCAAGTTTGAAGTACTTTATTATGGCAGCCTAAGAAACTAATACATGTATGTAGTACTTGCAAAGTAAAGAGCTCATTAAGGGAAAACTATTTTATTTACTGGTGACAATATTTTTTGTTATACACATATGATTTATGCTTCTTGTGATGTAGTTGGTTTATTATTTCCAGTTTTCAAAAAAATTAAGCAGAATTAGAGATTCACGTATCTTTTCTCCAGCTCACAAAATTAATAAGTAACACATTTGTTTCATATTTACTTGACAAAAAATACTCATTTTTAAAACATCAATTGACATTCTTGTTTTAAATTCCACCTTAGAAAGCTGACAAATCATTAAGGCAAGCTTGTCTGTAATGAGTTTTGAACTACATATTGGGAAATTCTAGAATCATCCACGTGCCTTTTTAGTGTTTACATGTAATTCATAAGAAAAATAGGAAATTCCAAATACTTACAGAATTTTTCATTGATTAGGACTGAAGTACCTGATAGGCAAGGCTAGTAAATGACAATAATTCAAGTTATTATACTCAAGCTCAAACCTACAAATTTTCATTGGCAGGGACTAGAGTACCGATAGACAAAGGCTAGTAAATGATAATAGTTTAAGTTATTAGACTCAAGATCAAAACTACAAAGATGATATGGCCAATCATACTTGTGCTGATGTATTTTTAATGTGGTAAATCTTTCCATTAGAAGAAAATAAGCTAAGCTAAGAGGGTGGAAATTCAAATAACTACTTTTCATTATAAAGAGAAAGAGAATACAGCAATAGTTTTTAAAGTTATTAAGTTATTGCTTCAATTCCCTAAAATTTCATCTTGAAGATACAAAGGAAATTTGAACCAAAATTCGAAGTCCATAAAAAGATCTCTTAAAATTCACCAAATTTCTTCAAGATAGTAATCTGTTATATAACCAATAAACACATTGCTAATCTTCGCGAAACTCAGTCTCCAATAGCCACATATTTCCACCAGTGATAAAAGTCATCAAATCCCAAGTTCTTAGCAGCAATTTTTCTAAAGTTGCATTGGAAACCAGCATGTTAAGTGAAGGAAGAACAACCTCTAGAAGTGATCCTGAACTCCTTTGCTATCTAACTTCCAGTCTACCTGACAAACCTAGAAAAGGAATAATTGTTTTCCATTCAATCAAAGCCCAATTCAAGTGACCTTAATTCCATGAGTCACTATTGAGCTTGTGCTCAATGCACTTTCTTTCCCTAACATCATTTGTATACTTACTATATGCCAGACATTGTGAAAGACACATAATACACAATATCTCATTTATTGCTCACAAAAAGCTGTGAGGCAGGTATTTGGCTAGATGCTATGCCTAAAAATCCAAATCATGTTAGACTTTACCCTGTGCCATATCTCTAGGGACCTAGGCACTATGACTATTGTCAGATACTCAGACAAATAAAAGCCTCATCTCTTTAAAGGGCTTCTCCAGGGCAAAAAGAAAGAATTGCTATTTTTAATAATCTCCACAGCACATTTCACAGTTCTAGGCCCCAAATAGGTACTCTACAAATGCTTGTTGAATGATGGATACTAAATATGGAAAGAGGCATGATATTGTGGAAAGAATATTCTATTGAAAGTCAGAGAAATAAGTCACACAGCTATAATCTGAGGAAACAATCTCTGAGCTTGTTTTATTTTCTATAAAATGAATGGATCAGGTTAGATCTCTGACACTCTCTCTTACTCTGACACTATAGTGTACATCAAAGGTCAAGGAACTGTTACTTGGAAGCAAAGGTTTACCTACAGCAATCAAAGTATGCAGGGGATTTTTTTTGTTTTTCAGAGTTTATTTATTACTTTGTGGGGAGGGGCAAAGGAGAGGGAGACAGCCAATATGGGGCTCCCATCTCATGACCGTGGAATAATGACCTGAGCTGAAAACAAGAGTGAGATGCTGGGCAGCCACCACTAGAGTGCCCCAAGCTGAAATATTTTAAGAACATTTAAAATAATTACATCATAAAACACTATACACCATAGCTGTAAACCTCAGTACTACACAGATATGAAGGAATATCTTTAGGTGAAGACAATGTATAGATTTGATTTTTTTTTTCCTTAAAATCAATTAATTAAAGTATAGTGTATTACTAGTTTCAGAGGAAGTAGTTTAGTGATTCATCAGTTGCATATAACACCCAGTGCTCATTACATCAAGTGCCCTCCTTAATGCCCATCACACATTTACCCCATCCACCGCCCATCCTTCCTCCAGCAACCCTCAGGGTTTTTTTTCCTATAGTTAGGAGGTCTCTTATAGATTGCCTCCCTCTCTGTTTTTGTTTTATTTTATATTTCCTTCCCTTCCCCTATAGTAATCTGTTTTTGATTCTTAAGTTTCCACATATGAGTGAAATCATATGGGCATTATTTATCTTTTCTCAGACCTTGTGACCTATATTTGCTCAGCATAATATCCTCTACTCCCATCACATGTTGTTGCAAACAGCAAGATTTCATTCTTTTTAATGACTGAGTGTGTATATTTGTGTGTGTGTGTGTGTATCTCACATCTTATTTGTCCATTTCCAGTCATCTGAGATGGACATATAAGCTCTTTCTAAATTTTGGCTATAAGGTGGACATTGCTGCTACTAAACATTAGGTGCATGTGCCTTCTAATCACTATGTTGATATCCTTTGGGTAAATACCTGGTAGTACAATTGCTGGGTGGTAAGGGTAGCTCTATTTTTAACATTTTGTGGACCTCCGTACTGTTTTCCAGAATGTACAAGAGTTTGCATTCCGAACAGTGTAAGAGGGGGTTTCCCTCTCCTCCACAACCTTGCCAGCATCTGTTGATTACTGACTTGTTAATTTTAGCCATTCTGACTGGTGTGAGGTGGTATATCATTGTGGTTTTGGTTTGTATTCTCCTGATGTCAGTGATGTTGAACATTTTTTTTTTTATGTGTCTATTGGCCATTTGTTTGTCTTTCTTGGAAAAATGTTCACATATTCTGCCCATTTATTGACAATTTTTTGTTGTTGTCTTTTAGGTGTTTAGTTTTGATAAGTTCTTTATAGATTTTTATACTAGGCTTTATCTGATAAGACATTTGCAAATATATTCTCCCATTGGGTAGGTTGTCTTTTAGTTTTGTCTACTGTTCCTTTGCTGTGCAAAAGCTTTTTATCTTGGCCGAAGTCCCAAAGTCCATTTTTGCTTTTGTTTCCCTTGCCTTTAAAGATGTGTCTAGCAGTACACGTTGCTGCAATGGAGGTGAAGGGATTGCTGCCCTGTATTCTCTAGGATTTTGATGGATTCCTGTATCTCACATTTAGGTCTTTCATCCATTTTGAATTTATTTTTGTGTATAGTGTAAGAAAATAGTCCAGTTTCATTCTTCTGCACATGGATGTCCAATTTTGCAAACAACCATTTTATTTGAAGACAATGTCCTTTTCCATTGGATATTCTTTCCTGTTTTTTGTCAAAGATTGGCTGAACATAGAGTTGGCCAGTCCCTTTCTGGGTTCTGTATCCTGTTCTATTGATCTATGTGTCTGTTTGCATTGCCAGTTCCATACTGTCTTGATGATTATATAGCTTTGTAATACAGTTTGAAGTCAGGAATTGCTTGTGATGCCACCAGCTTTGGTTTCCTTTTTCCAACATTCCTCTGGCTATTCAGGGTCTTTTCTGGTTCCATGCAAAACTTAGGATTCTTTGTTCCAGCTCATGAAAAATGTTGATGGTATTTTTGGTAGGGATTGCATTCAATGTAGACTCGTTTGGGTAGCACAGACATTTTAACGATATTTGTTCTTCCAATCCATGAGCATGGAATGTTTTTCCATGTCATCAAGTCTTCCTCAATATATTTCACTAGTGTTGTAAGAGTTTTGCAGGTACAGATCATTTACCTCTTTGGTTAGCTTTATACCTAGGTATCAAATGGGTTTTTGGTGTATTATTGTAAATTGGATTGATTCCTTGATTTCTCTTTCTTCTACCTCCTTGCTAAGTGTATACAAATGCAACTGACGCTTCTGTGCATTGATTTTATATCTTGTGACTTTGCTGAATTCCTATATGATTTCAGCTATTTTAGTGTGGAGTATTTTGGAATTTCCACATAAGAGTATCATGTCATCTGCGAAGAGTGAAAGTCTGACTTCTTTGATTTTGGATGGCTTTTTATTTATTTTGTTGTCTGCTTGTTGAGGCTAGGACTTTGGGACTATGTTGAACAACAGTGGTGAGTGGACATCCTGTGGTGTTCCTGACCTTAGGGGGAAAAGCTCTCCAGTACTTCCCCATTAGAGGATGATATTTGCTGTGAGTTTTTTTTTTTGTATGGCTTTTATGATATTGATATACTCCCTCTATCTACACACACCGCAGAGAGTTTTAATCAGAGGCGATGCTGTATTTTGTCAAATGTTTTTCTGCATCTATTGAGAGGATCATATAAGTTTCTTTTCCTTTATTTAGTTAATGTGGTGTATCATATTGATTGATTTGCAGATGTTGAACTACCCCTACAGCCTTGGAGATAAATCCCACTTGGTTGTAGCGAATAATCCTTTTTAATATACTGTTGGATTCTATTAGTATCTTGGTGAGAAATTTTTTGTATCCATGTTCATCACGGTTATTGGTCTGTAATTCTTTTTCTGGAGTTCTTTGTCTGGTTTGGGATCAAAGGCGATGCTGGCCTCCTTAGTACAAATTTGGAAGTTTTCCTTCCATTTCTATTTTTTTTTAGAAACATTTTCAGAAGAATAGGTATTCATTCTTCTTTAAATGTTTTGGTAGAATTCATGGGAGGCATCTGGCCCTGGATTCTAGATTTTTTTTTGGGAGATTTTTATTACTGCTTCCATTTCTCTGCTGGTTACATGGTTCTGGTCAAGTTTTCTATTTCTTTATGTCTTTGTTTTGGTAGATCTATATGTTTCTAGGAATGCATCCATTTCTTCCAGATTGCCTGATTTTGTTGGCATACAATTGTTCAAATATTCTCTTAGAGTTGTTTTGTATTTCTTTGGTGTTGGTTATGATTTTTCTTCTTTCATTTATGATTTTATTTATTTGGGTCCTTTCTCTTCTTTTTTGATAAGTCTGGCTAGGGGTTTAACAATCTTATTAATTCTTTCAAAAGTATCAGCTCCTAGTTTTTGCTGATCTGTTCTACTGTTCTTTTTGATTACTATGTCATTGCTTTCTGCTCTAACCTTCATTATTTCTCTTCTCCTGCTGGATTTAGGCTTTGTTTGCTGTTCTTTTTTCCAGCTCCTTTAGGTCAACCAAGTTAGGTTGTGTATTTGAGACTTTTCTTATTTCTTGAGAAAGGTCCGTATTTATATACTTCCCTCTTAGCACCACCATTGCTGCATCCCAAGGTTCTGTACTGTCGTATTTTTTCATTTTCCTCTGTTTTTCCATGTATCTTTTTAATTCTCCTTTAATTCCCTGATTAAACCTTTCATTTTGTAGTAGGGATGCTCTTTAACCTCTATGTATTTGTGTTCCTTCCAACTATTCTCTTGTGATTGAGTTCAAGTTTTATAGCATTGTGGTCTGAAAATATGCATGGTATAATCTCAGGTTGAGACCTGATTTGTGACCCAGTATGTGATCTATTCTGGAGCATGTTCCATGTGCGTTCAAGAAAAATATGTATTCTGTTGCTTCTGGATGGAATGCTCCTGAATACATCTGTTAAGTCATCTGGTGCAGTGTGCCATTCAAAACTCTTGTTTCCTTGATCTTCTGCTTAGGATATGTCCATTGCAGTGAGGGTTGTTAAAGTCCCCTACCATTATTGTATTATTGTCTATGTGTGTTTATTTGATTTTGTTATTAATTGGCTTATATATATTTGACTGCTCCCATGATGAAGCATAAATATTTACAATTGTTGGAGTCTTCTTGTTGGATAGACCCTTTAATTATGATATAGTGTCTTTCCTCATCTCTTATTATACTCTTTTGGTTTTAAAATCTAATTTGTCCGATATATAAGGATGGACACCCCAGCTTTCCTTTGATGCCCATTAGCATGATAAATTGTTCTTCACTCCCTTACTTTCCAATCTCTTGTTGTCTTTGGTCTAAAATGAGTCTGCTTGTAGACAGCATGATGATCAGCCTTATCTTTTTATCCAATTGATATCCTGTGTCTTTTGATTGGAGCATTTAGTCTATTTACATTCAGACTAATTATTGAAAGATATGAATTTTAGTGCCATTGTATTACCTGTAAAGTCACTTTGTTTCTGTAGATTGTCTCATGTTCCTTTCCTGGTCTTTGTTACTTTGGGGCTATCTCTTCACTCAAAGCTCCTTTAATATTTCTTGCAAGGGTTGGTTTTTAGTGTTCACAAAATTTCCTTAGTTTTGTTTCTCTAGAAACTATCTCTCTTTCTATTCTGAATGACAGCCTTGCTGGATAAAGTATTCTTGCTTGCGTATTTTACCCATTTTGCATATTGAGTATATCATGCCAGTCCTTTCTGGCCTGCCAGCTCTCTGTAGACAGGTCTGCTCCCAACCTTGTGTCTACCTTTAGAGGTTAAGGACCTCTTGCCTAAGTTGCTTTCAGGATTTTCTTTTTATCCCTGGGAGTTGCAAGCTTCACTATTATATGTTGAGGTGTTGACCATTTTTATTGATTTCGAGGGAGGTTCTCACCTTGTCTCTCCTGGCCTTGAATGGCTGTTTCCTTCCCCCAGATTAGGGATGTTCTCAGCAATAGGATTGTTCAAATAAACCTTTTGCCTCCCTCTCTCCTCCTCTTTAGGATTGCCGTTACTTGAATATTATTTTTGCTTTATATTATTACTAGTTTCTCCAATTTTTCCCTTCATGAGCCGGTGTTATTTCTCTTTCTCAAGTTTTTCTTATTCTCATCATTTTGTCTTCTATATCATAATCTTCTGCCTCATTTATACTTAGATTAGAGCCTCTATTTTTGACTGCATCTCAGTAATAGCATTTTTAATTTTGACCTGATTAGATTTTTGTTCTTTTATTTCACACTAAGGGATTCTCCACTGTCTTGCATGCTTTTTTCCAGTCCAGCTAGTGTCTTTATAGTTATTGTTTTGAATTCTAGTTTCAAAATCCTACTTATATCCATATTGATTAGATCTCTGCCAGTGGTAGTGCCTTCTGTTCTTTCTTTTGGGTTTCTCCATCTTGTCATTATGTCCAGAAAAAAATAGATGAAGAGAGAGAAGAAACAAAAATATCCAACAACACAATAGAAAAATACAAACAAAAACAAATCAGAAGAAAACAGAAACAAAATGAGAAATAATTAAACAAGAAGTAAAACAGAACAAAACAATAAACTAGATCGTTGAAGTGTATTTTTGGTCTGTTTGTTTAAAAATTAGATCCCAAAATGAAAGAAGAAAAAAATTACACATATACAAAAATAAAATACAGTACAGTGAAAGGGAACCAAAATAATACATATAACATACATAAAAATACTAAGTTAAAAATAATTTAAAAAGAATTCATAAAATAAGAAAAATAACTGAAAAGAAAGTAAAAACTGAAAGACTAAAGAAAATAAAAAGTCCATGAATTCTATATACTGTTTTCCTTAAGAGCTGACGTTTTGCAGTTCTCTATGATTAGCAAACTTGATTAGGTGGTTGTTCTGATGGTCTTCTGGGGAAGGGACCTGTTGCAGTGATTACCAAGGTGTCTTTGCACAGGTGAAATTCACCCCCTTGCCAGGGGGCTGGGCTCACTGTAAGTGGCTCTGGATTTCACTGTGTGATGCTGTTTTGTTCCCCAAAGACTTCCAGGACTGATGGGGGGGATATAAATGGCAGCACAATGTCTAAAACTGGAGTGGAAAATTCATCACTTACTCTCCAGTGAGTCCTCAAAATAAAGCAATCACTCTTGTCTCCCTGATTTCCCTAACTCTGTGTTCACCCAACCTGAACTGAGCATTTTTATCTCAGGCACACTGACCCAGTTCCAGTCTCCAAACTTTATGGACTCCTGCAGTGTGGACCATGCCATTCTTCCCAGGGGATAGAGGTGTGTCCTGCCCTGGACTCCTGCCTAGAGAGCAGTTGCCTGACAGTGCAGCAGTTTGCAGTTTATGGCAACAGTGAGCAGAAAGCCAGTGCCTAGACTCACTGTTTTTAGCCAGCTTCTGTGTTCCAATACTTGGGTCTGTGCACTCAGGCACCTTGCTCTTTTTGTGACCCTGGAGATCCTGAGACCATGCTGTCACACTGGTATTCCACCCCACTTTGGCACCTGAGCACCTTTAAGCCAGGCACATCCCCAACTGTAACCAGACTGCTTAAAGTTCTGATTTCCCCACTCTGCTGCTTATAATACTTTCTGGTAGCCTCCTTAAGTAAGCCCCTCCTCCATGGTTTATCTTCTAATATATCACCTTGGATTCCTGTCTCTACACCTCCTACCTTGCAAAAAGTGATCACGCTTGTATTTGCGGGAGTGCAGCAATTATTTTCTCAGATCTCTGATTGATTTTGCAGGTGTTCAGAATGATTTGATAACTACCTAGCTGAATTCCAGGCACCCGATGAAATTAAGTTCCCCTACTCCTCCACCATCTTAACTTCTCCCTCAGATTTGATTTTTCTAAATGTATTGCTGAGATATACTCTTTTTTATTATTTTTAAATAATTTTTATTTTGTTATATTAGTCACCACACAGTACATCCCAGTTTTTGATGCAATGTTCTATGATTCATTATTTGCATATAACAATGCACCATGCAATATGTGCCCTCCTTAATATCCATCACTGGCCTATCCCAATCCCCCACCCCTAAGCCCTCAGTCATATGGTTTCACTCATTTATGGAACATAAGAAATAGGAAGATCGGTAGGAGAAGGAAGGGAAGAAGAATGCAGGGGGTAAACAGAAAGAGGAATGAACCATGAGAGACTGTGGACTCTGGGAAACATACTGAGATATGCTCTTGATAAATTCTTCTGTCTTGCCTCAGTCTTTTCTCACAATATAACCAGAGTAGTCTTTCTACAGTTACAAACAAATCACTTTACCAGCCTGATTAAAACTATTCAATGGCTTTCACATTTTCTTCAGAAAAATATAAAATCCTTAAAATTATCTCTATGACCTCCCTGGATCTGACACCTTCCTAAAACCTAACCTCAACTTTCACTACTCTCTGCTTCAAAATCATTACACTGGGCTTCCAGCCATAGTCAACTCTTTTCAGATACCAAAGGGCCACAGGTATACTCCTCTGTGGGCTTTTGGACGACCCACCAATTAAAAATGCTAAGGATATATTACATATGAAAAAGCAGTTGAATGCTGCAGTATTATTGCAATAACCAGAAACTGAAAAAAGCACAAATATTCATCAACTAATGGATGGGTAAACAGAAGTTTTACTATCCATACATTGTATTTTCACACAATGAAATATTATTCAGCCACAAAAAGAATCAAGTTCATGCTACAATATAGATGAACTTTGAAAACATGCTAAATGAAAAGAACCAAACACAAAGGTCACATATTGTATAACTGCATTTGCATGAAATGTCTGGAAGAGCAAATCCATAAAGATAGAAAGTAGATTGGTAGTTCCCAGGTTCTGGAGTGAGGGAGAGTGGGGAGTGACTGCTAATGAGAATTATGTTTCTTTTGGGGATGATGAAAATGTTCTAATATTAGATTTTAGTGATGGTTGCACAACTCTATGAATACTAACAAGCATTAAATTGTATTCTTTAGATGGATGAAATATATTGTATTTGAAATAAATTTCAACAAAACTTAAAAATGCAATTTAGTATGCTTTGAAAGTCATTATATAAGTGGCAGAGAAACAGGGTAATCCAGTCCAAAATAAATAAATAAATAAATAAATAATAAATAACTGAATTGAGGTTGGAGTGTTGGCACCTTGCTTGCTGGGTTTGTGAGCTTGGATAAATCATTTCTCAGCCTTTAACTGTAAAACTGATAAAAATACAACCTATGTTAGCTTGTGTGAGGAATAAATGGGATAACATAGGTAAAAATGCTTACTAAACTGCAAAATACTATTCAAATGTAAGATCTAGTAAGATAATACATAACTGCATTGTGTGATTTTAATTATAATATACAGTAGGTATGTGAAGTCAGTATTTGACACCTGTATTTTTATTCTTAGTCCCAAAAGCTCCCTTGATAATGATAAAAAAATAACTTTAGATAAAGAAAAATTCTCTTAATTATCCCTTTTTGATTTTAAAGAATGCTAAAAGTATTCTATTATATCTCGTTGATACTTAGACAAGCGAGTTTTGTTCATGAGTCTCTGAATACAACATTTTCATCTAATGCTAATACTCTAAGAAGGAAATCTGTTCATAAAATCCAAAAGAGGAAAACTATGGAAAAGATTTGAAAGCCAAGGTTTATAATGTGGCATTTAGGAGGCAGGGAAGAAAAAGGGAGGAATGATGCATATTTCTTTATAAGTTTTTGCTGAAAATCTTGGGGTGGGTAGAGAAAAGCAAACATCTGTAGTGGTGATTTTTTTCTCCTTAAATCTAAAGGACAGCTGAAAAGCAATCTGTTGTTTGTACAGAAAGAAATGTTAGTAAAAGAGGAAGAAAGTACACTTGGGGAACATCTTATACGAAACCACTTGAAAAGAGTAAGCATGGGAAACATTTTTGTTTATGCAATTACACTAATAGTTTTGCATATATTCTCTGGTATGCAGATTGTGAACTAGAGAAGCAATCTTTAATGATTTCCCACATACCTGCTGAATGAGTTCACACCAGTCAGTCTGGCATAAGAAAGTCTGTTACTATACTATATCGGCACTTCTTCATTATTTTCAGCAACATATAACACTTTCATTCATTGTTTAAATTGAATTATCCCTTGCCTACATAAATGCCTCATACCTCCTCTAACCTTAGGCCTTGGACGGTGATCCTTAAAGTATGGAAATTGTCCCTCTTTTATCTGCCAATTAATTGATACTTAGAGGTAGCATATCTGATATTAAAGTTGGGCCAAGCAGAAATTTTACACCTTAGCTGTTTCTCCCCCAGAGGTTGTAACCACCAGAGCTTATGACTAATGTGGCTTAAGTACTGTGAAACAGAAAAGCAGTGAAAAACCTGGAATGAGAATTTGGAAAAACTCAAACACTTGGAGACTAAGAACAATCCTGTTCAAGAATGATTCGATAAACCGAAATCAAAAATCAATTTAAACTTAATTTATGGAGACCAACGAGGAAGCCACATGGTCAAAACCTATGGGACACTGCAAAGGCAGTCCTAAGGGGAAAAATACATAGCCATTCAGAGCCTCACTCAAAAGAATAAAGAAAAATCTAAAATGCAGTTTTTAATTTCTCACCTCAGGAAGCTGGAACAAGCAACAGGAAGAACAGCAGGCTAACCCACTTGCGAGAAAGCGCGTTGATCGGGTTAGAGCAGAGATCGATGAATTAGAAATCAGGAGCACAGTAGAGCAGAATCAACAGAACAAGAGTTCTTTGAAAAAGAATAAATAAAATAGATATAGGCCACTGGCAAGACATCAAAAAGAATAGAGAAAGGACCCAAATTAATAAAATTATGAATGAAAAGGGAGAGGTCACAACCAAAAACAATGAAATAGGAAGGATTATAAGAAACATATATCGACAGCTTTATGCCAATAAATTAAGCAACCTGGGAGAGATGGAGGCCTTCCTGGAAACTTATAAACTACCAAGACTGAAACAGGAAGAAATTGATTTTTTAAACAGACCAATTAATTATGAAGAGATTGAAACGGTGATTAAAAACCTTCCAAAAAACAAAACTCCAGTGCCTGATGGATTCCTGGGAATTCTCAAACATTCAAAAATAATACCTATTCTCCTAAAGCTATTTCAAAAATAGAAACAGAGGCGCCTGGGTGGCACAGCGGTTAAGCGTCTGCCCGGCTCAGGGCGTGATCCTGTGTCGGGATCGAGCCCCACATCAGGCTCCTCTGCTATGAGCCTCTTCTTCCTCTCCCACTCCCTGCTTGTGTTCCCTCTCTCACTGGCTGTCTCTGTCTCTGTCAAATAAATAAATAAAATCTTTTAAAAAAAATAGAAACAGAAGGAAAGCTACCAAACTCATTCTATGAGGGCAATATTACCTTGATCCCCAAACCAGGCAAAGACCCCATCAAAAAGCAGAATTACAGACCGATTTCCCTAATGAATATGAACGCCAAAATTCTCAACAAGATCCTTGCTAATAGGATCCAACAGTAGATTAAAGGGATTATCCATCATGACCAAGTGGGATTCATCCCTGGGATGCAAGGGTGGTTCAACATTCGGAAATCGATCAGTGTCATAGATTATATCAACAAGAAAAAAGCCAAAAATCATGTGATCCTCTAAATAGATGCAGAAAAAACATTTGACAAAATACAGCATCCTTTCCTGAATGAAACCCTTCAGAGTGTAGGGATAGAGGGTACATTCCTCAATCTCATAAAAACCATCTAGGAAAAGCCTACAGCAAATACCATTCTCAATGGGGAAATATTAAATATAAAATTCATATAAATATTAATATTTATATTAAATCAAATATAAAACAAAATATCCTTCTCCTGACAAAGAATATATCAGAAGATCTTCTTTTTATATAACAATATTTTTATTATATTATGTTATTCAAAATACAGTACCTCCCTGGTGTTCGATGTAAAATTTGATGATTCATTAGAGCCATAACACCCAGTGCGATGCAATCCTTGCCCTCCTTACTACCCATCACCAGTCTATCCCATTCCCCACGCCCACCCCTCTGAAGCCCTCAGTTTGTTTCTCAGAGTCCATAGTCTCTCATGCTTCATTCCCCCTTCTGATTACCCCCTTTCTTTATCCCTTTCTTCCCTACAGATCTTCTTAGTTCTTATATTCCATAGATGAGAGAACCCATATGATAACTGTGATTCTCTGCTTGACTTTTCACTTAGCATTATCTCCTCCAGTGCCGTCCATGTTGCATGCAAATGTTGAGAACTTGTCATTACTCATTTCTGATAGCTGAGCAATATTCCATTGTATGTATGGACCACAACTTCTTCATCCAGTCATCTGTTGAAGGGCATCTCGGTTCCTTTCACTATTTAGCTATTGTGGACAATGCTGCTATGAACATTGGGGTGCATATGGCCCTTCTCTTCACTACATCTGTATCTTTGGGGTAAACACCCAGTAGTGCAATGGCTGGATCATAGGGTAGCTCAATTTTTAACTTTTTAAGGGACCTCCACACTGTTTTCCAGAGTGGCTGTACCAACTTGCATTCCCACCAACAATGTAGGAGGATCCCCTTTCTCCCCATCCCTCTCCAGCAATTGTTGTTTCTTGCCTTGTCAATTTTGCCATTCTAACTGGCGTAAGTGGTATCTCAGTGTGAGTTTTGATTTGAAATTCCCTGATGGCTAATGATTTTGAACATTTTTTCATGTGTCTGTTAGCCATTTGTATGTCTTCCTTGGGAAGGTGTCTGTTCATATATTCTGCCCATTTTATGATTTATTTGTTTCTTGTGTATTGAGTTTGAGAAGTTCTTTGTAGATCTTGGATACCAGTCTTTTATCTGTAGCATCATTTGCAAATATCTTCTCCCATTCTGTGGGCTGCCTCTTAGTTTTTTTGACTGTTTCTTTGGCTGTGCAGGAAGCTTTGGTGGGAATGCAAGTTGGTACAGCCACTCTGGAAAACAGTGTGGAGGTCCCTTAAAAAGTTAAAAATTGAGCTACCCTATGATCCAGCCATTGCACTACTGGGTGTTTACCCCAAAGATACAGATGTAGTGAAGAGAAGGGCCATATGCACCCCAATGTTCATAGCAGCATTGTCCACAATAGCTAAATAGTGAAAGGAACCGAGATGCCCTTCAACAGATGACTGGATGAAGAAGTTGTGGTCCATACATACAATGGAATATTGCTCAGCTATCAGAAAGAATGAGTTCTCAACATTTGCTGCAACATGGACGGCACTGGAGGAGATAATGCTAAGTGAAATAAGTCAAGCAGAGAATCACAGTTATCATATGGGTTCTCTCATCTATGGAATATAAGAACTAAGAAGATCTGTAGGGGAAGAAAGGGATAAAGAAAGGGGGGGTAATCAGAAGGGGGAATGAAGCATGAGAGACTATGGACTCTGAGAAACAAACTGAGGGCTTCAGAGGGGTGGGCGTGGGGGAATGGGATAGACTGGTGATGGGTAGTAAGGAGGGCAAGGATTGCATCGTGCACTGGGTGTTATGCGCTTCTAATGAATCATCAAATTTTACATCGAACACCAGGGAGGTACTGTATTTTGAATAACATAATATAATAAAAAAATATTGTTATATAAAAAAGAAGATCTTCTGATATATTCTTTGTCAGGAGAAGGATATTTTGTTTTATATTTGATTTAATATAAATATTAATATTTATATGAATTTTATATTTAATATTTCCCCATTGAGAATGGTATTTGCTGTAGGCTTTTCCTAGATGGTTTTTATGAGATTGAGGAATGTACCCTCTATCCCTACACTCTGAAGGGTTTCATTCAGGAAAGGATGCTGTATTTTGTCAAATGTTTTTTCTGCATCTTGGAATTACCAAGGAACTGTTGAAAAGGAAAAACAAAGCTGGGGGCATCACAATGCCGGATTTCGAGCTGTACTACAAGTTGTGATCACAAAGACAGCATGGTACTGTCATAAAACAGACACATAGACCAATGGAACAGAATAGAGAACCCAGAAATGGACCCTCGGCTCTTTGGGCAACTAATCTTCAATAAAGCAGGAAAAACATCCGTGGAAAAAGACAGTCCCTTCAATAATTGGTGCTGGGGAAAATTGGACATCTACATGCAAAAGAATGAATCCTTGACCACTCTCTCACACCATACAGAAAAATAAACTCCAAATGGATGAAAGACCTCAATGTGAGACAGGAATCCATCAAAATCCTAGAGGAGAACATAGGGAGCAACCTCTATGACATCAGCCACAGCAACTTTTTTCATGACACATCTCCAAAGGCAAGAGAAACAAAAGATAAAATGAACTTGTGGGACTTCATCAAGATAAAAAGCTTCTGCACAGCCAAAGAAACAGTCAAAAAAACTAAGAGGCAGCCCACAGAATGGGAGAAGATATTTGCAAATGATGCTACAGATAAAAGACTGGTATCCAAGATCTACAAAGAACTTCTCAAACTCAATACACAAGAAACAAATAAATCATAAAATGGGCAGAATATATGAACAGACACCTTCCCAAGGAAGACATACAAATGGCTAACAGACACATGAAAAAATGTTCAAAATCATTAGCCATCAGGGAATTTCAAATCAAAACCACACTGAGATACCACTTTACGCCAGTTAGAATGGCAAAAATTGACAAGGCAAGAAACAACAATTGCTGGAGAGGATGGGGAGAAAGGGGATCCCTCCTACATTGTTGGTGGGAATGCAAGTTGGTACAGCCACTCTGGAAAACAGTGTGGAGGTCCCTTAAAAAGTTAAAAATTGAGCTACCCTATGATCCAGCCATTGCACTACTGGGTGTTTACCCCAAAGATACAGATGTAGTGAAGAGAAGGGCCATATGCACCCCAATGTTCATAGCAGCATTGTCCACAATAGCTAAATAGTGAAAGGAACCGAGATGCCCTTCAACAGATGACTGGATGAAGAAGTTGTGGTCCATACATACAATGGAATATTGCTCAGCTATCAGAAAGAATGAGTTCTCAACATTTGCTGCAACATGGACGGCACTGGAGGAGATAATGCTAAGTGAAATAAGTCAAGCAGAGAATCACAGTTATCATATGGGTTCTCTCATCTATGGAATATAAGAACTAAGAAGATCTGTAGGGAAGAAAGGGATAAAGAAAGGGGGGTAATCAGAAGGGGGAATGAAGCATGAGAGACTATGGACTCTGAGAAACAAACTGAGGGCTTCAGAGGGGTGGGCGTGGGGGAATGGGATAGACTGGTGATGGGTAGTAAGGAGGGCAAGGATTGCATCGTGCACTGGGTGTTATGGCCTAATGAATCATCAAATTTTACATCGAACACCAGGGAGACATGTATTTTGAATAACATAATATAATAAAAATATTGTTATATAAAAAGAAGATCTTCTGATATATTCTTTGTCAGGAGAAGGATATTTTGTTTTATATTTGATTTAATATAAATATTAATATTTATATGAATTTTATATTTAATATTTCCCCATTGAGAATGGTATTTGCTGTAGGCTTTTCCTAGATGGTTTTTATGAGATTGAGGAATGTACCTCTATCCCTACACTCTGAAGGGTTTCATTCAGGAAAGGATGCTGTATTTTGTCAAATGTTTTTTCTGCATCTATTTAGAGGATCACATGATTTTTGGCTTTTTTCTTGTTGATATAATCTATGACACTGATCGATTTCCGAATGTTGAACCACCCTTGCATCCCAGGGATGAATCCCACTTGGTCATGATGGATAATCCCTTTAATCTACTGTTGGATCCTATTAGCAAGGATCTTGTTGAGAATTTTGCTATGTCATATTCATTAGGGAAATCGGTCTGTAATTCTGCTTTTTGATGGGGTCTTTGCCTGGTTTGGGGATCAAGGTAATATTGCCCTCATAGAATGAGTTTGGTAGCTTTCCTTCTGTTTCTATTTTTTTTAAAAGATTTTATTTATTTATTTGACAGAGACAGAGACAGCCAGTGAGAGAGGGAACACAAGCAGGGGGAGTGGGAGAGGAAGAAGCAGGCTCATAGCAGAGGAGCCTGATGTGGGGCTCGATCCCGGAACACCAGGATCACGCCCTGAGCCGAAGGCAGACGCTTAACCGCTGTGCCACCCAGGCGCCTCTCTGTTTCTATTTTTTGAAATAGCTTTAGGAGAATAGGTATTATTTCTTCTTTGAATGTTTGGTAGAATTCCCCAGGGAATCCATCAGGCACTGGAGTTTTGTTTTTTGGAAGGTTTTTAATCACCGTTTCAATCTCTTCATAATTAATTGGTCTGTTTAAAAAATCAATTTCTTCCTGTTTCAGTCTTGGTAGTTTATAAGTTTCCAGGAAGGCCTCCATCTCTCCCAGGTTGCTTAATTTATTGGCATAAAGCTGTCGATAAATGTTTCTAATAATCCTTCCTATTTCATTGGTGTTGGTTGTGACCTCTCCCTTTTCATTCATAATTTTATTAATTTGGGTCCTTTCTCTATTCTTTTGGATAAGTCTTGCCAGTGGCTTATCTATTTTATTTATTCTTTCAAAGAACTTCTTGTTCTGTTGATCTGCTCTACTGTGCTCCTGATTTCTAATTCATCGATCTCTGCTCTAATCCTGATCAACTGCTTTCTCGTGCGTGGGTTAGGCCTGTTCTTCTGTTGCTGTTCTAGTTTCTTGAGGTGAGAAATTAAAAACTGCATTTTAGATTTTTCTATTCTTTTGAGTGAGGCTTGAATGGCTATGTATTTTCCCCTTAGGACTGCCTTTGCAGTGTCCCATAGGTTTTAGACCATGTGTTTTCATTCTCGTTGGTCTCCATAAATTGTTTAAATTGATTTTTGATTTCCTGGTTTATCGAATCATTCTTGAACAGGATTGTTCTTAGTCTCCAAGTGTTTGAGTTTCTTCCAAATTCTCATTCCAGGTTTTTCACTGCTTTTCTGTTTCACATACTTAAACACATTAATGTCATAAGCTCTCAGGTTTTACAACCTCCTGGGGAGAAACAGCTAAGGAAAATTTCTGCTTGGCCCAACTTAAATCAGATATCTACCTCAGTATCAATTAATTGGCAGATAAAAAAAGGAAATTTCCATATTTAAGGGGACACCTGTCCCAAGGCCTAGAGGTTAGAGAGGTATGAGGCATTTATGAGGAAGGGATAATTCAATTTAAAAAGAATGAAAGGTTTATGTTGCTGGAAAATAATGAAGAAGTGCCCCGGAATAGATAGTAACAGACTTTTTATGCCAGACTGACTGGTGTGAACTTCATTCAGCAGGTAAGGGGAAATCATTAAAGATTGTTTTAGCAGAAAGCAACATGGTAGAGTTAAATTAAGGTTTATCTTCCACCAATGAGTAAAGTGAATTTGAGTAGGGATGACTAAGAACAGCAGTTCTCACACTTATGTGTATATATGAAATACTTATGATGCTAGTATAAAAATGCATATTCCAGTCACCTGGCCTCAGAGATTCTAGTTCTGGGATATATTCCAGGAAACAGTGCTTATAATTAACACCTCAAATATTTCCTACATAATGTACACTGAGGTCAGGTGTTTCATATATGCATGTACATACATACATACATACTCAAAGGTTTCATACATGGAAATGTTCCTTACATATATAGTGTTTGAGAGCTTCTTCTCTGATTTGTGTTTATGCCAATTTTCTTAACCAATGCACTAGTGATGCAATTTGGAGTGTGGGAAATATGGTAGGCGGAAGAATATACACTATCTCCAAATCAAGCAGCTGTGCCTCAGGTCAAGCCAATTATTGCCATGCAGGAAAGTCAAATGAGTTGTTTGTTTTTATCTGCTTTTTCAGGAGAAACCAGGTATCTGAATTCTTATGGGAAGTCTCCCAATTGTTTTTTTTTTTTTTAAGATTTTATTTATTTATTTGACAGAGATAGAGACAGCCAGTGAGAGAAGGAACACAAGCAGGGGGAGTGGGAGAGGAAGAAGCAGGCTCATAGCGGAGGAGCCCGATGTGGGACTCGATCCCAGAACGCTGGGATCATGCCCTGAGCCAAAAGCAGACGCTTAACTGCTGTGCCACCCAGGCGCCCCAAGTCTCCCAATTGTTAAATAATTAGTATGATGGGAGTGTGTGTGTGTGTGTGTGTGTGTTTGTGTGCACAAACCAAACCAAGCCAAACAGAGCTTTTGGTTGGATTTGGCTCAAGGGCAGCTAATGCAAGACCTCTGATCTTTCTTGACTAGCTCCACTAAGTCCCGGTTATTATATAAAAAATATATATGTGTGTGTGTGTGTGTGTGTGTGTGTGTGTGTGTGTGTGTGTATTATTCTTGTGTGTTCTTGGCCTCATATTTACATTTATTTCTATGGTGTTGTATATATCAATATGACTTGTTTAGACACTCTGGCTCCTTAAGTCAGCCAATAGTTTGTCAAAAGCAGGGACATCCCTTATTTCAACTGTTCTCTACTTACAATGAGCATATCATAAGGAAGGTGGAGGGTTGACTTATGCTAGGGCAATAGATGCCATTCATGGTTACTGTGTTTAAATTATCATAACCTGTATAGCCTAGTCTTAAAATATATTTGAAAGGAAAAAGTCAATATATTGTATTTTTACTTGTTTCCTTATGCTACATAGACTTATGCATACAGATCTTTCTTGTATTATTCTCTTTTCATTTCTGCAGTACAGTATATGCTGTGTATTGTACAAATGTTTCCCCATGCTTACTTTTCAAGTGGTTTCTCAGAGCAGATGTTCCCCCAAGTGTACTTTCTTCCTCTTTTACTAACATTTCTTTCTGTACAAACAACAGATTGCTTTTCAGCTGTCCTTTAGATTTAAGGAGAAAAAAAAAATCACCACTACAGATGTTTGCTTTTCTCTACCCACCCCAAGATTTTCAGCAAAAACTTATAAAGAAATATGCATCATTCCTCCTCTTTTTCTTCCCTGCCTCCTAAATGCCACATTATAAACCTTGGCTTTCAAATCTTTTCCATAGTTTTCCTCTTTGGATTTTATGAACAGATTTCCTTCTTAGAGTATTAGCATTAGATGAAAATGTTGTATTCAGAGACTCATGAACAAAACTCGCTTGTCTAAGTATCAACGAGATATAATAGAATACTTTTACATTCTTTAAAATCAAAAGGGGATAATTAAGAGAATTTTTCTTTATCTAAAGTTATTTTTTTATCATTATCAAGGGAGCTTTTGGGACTAAGAATAAAAATACAGGTGTCAAATACTGGACTTCACATACCTACTGTATATTATAATTAAAATCACACAATGCAGTTATGTATTATCTTACTAGATCTTACATTTGAATAGTATTTTGCAGTTTAGTAAGCATTTTTACCTATGTTATCCCATTTATTCCTCACACAAGCTAACATAGGTTGTATTTTTATCAGTTTTACAGTTAAAGGCTGAGAAATGATTTATCCAAGCTCACAAACCCAGCAAGCTAAGGTGCCAACACTCCAACCTCAATTCAGTTATTTATTATTTATTTATTTATTTATTTATTTTGGACTGGATTACCCTGTTTCTCTGCCACTTATATAATGACTTTCAAAGCATACTAAATTGCATTTTTAAGTTTTGTTGAAATTTATTTCAAATACAATATATTTCATCCATCTAAAGAATACAATTTAATGCTTGTTAGTATTCATAGAGTTGTGCAACCATCACTAAAATCTAATATTAGAACATTTTCATCATCCCCAAAAGAAACATAATTCCCATTAGCAGTCACTCCCCACTCTCCCTCACTCCAGAACCTGGGAACTACCAATCTACTTTCTATCTTTATGGATTTGCCTCTTCCAGACATTTCATGCAAATGCAGTTATACAATATGTGACCTTTTGTGTTTGGTTCTTTTCATTTAGCATAATGTTTTCAAAGTTCATCTATATTGTAGCATGAACTTGATTCTTTTTTGTGGCTGAATAATATTTCATTGTGTGAAAAATACAATGTATGGATAGTAAAACTTCTGTTTACCCATCCATTAGTTGATGAATATTTGTGGGCTTTTTTCAGTTTCTGGTTATTGCAAATAATACTGCAAGAGCATTCAACTGCTTTTTCATATGTAATATATCCTTAGCATTTTTAATTGGTGAGTCTGTCCAAAAGCCCACAGAGGAGTATACCTGTGGCCCTTTTGGGTATCTGAAAAGAGTTGACTATGGCTGGAAGCCCAGTGTAATGATTTTGAAGCAGAGAGTAGTGAAAGTTGAGGTTAGGGTTTTAGGAAGGTGTCAGATCCAGGGAGGTCATAGAGATAATTTTAAGGATTTTATATTTTTCTGAAGAAAATGTGAAAGCCATTGAATAGTTTTAATCAGGCTGGTAAAGTGATTTGTTTGTAACTGTAGAAAGACTACTCTGGTTATATTGTGGAGAAAAGACTGGAGGCAAGACAGAAGAATTTATCAAGAGCATATCTCAGTATGTTTCCCAGAGTCCACAGTCTCTCATGGTTCATTCCCTCTTCTGTTTACCCCCCCTGCATTCTTCCCTTCCTTCTCCTACCGATCTTCCTATTTCTTATGTTCCATAAATGAGTGAAACCATATGACTGAGGGCTTAGGGGGGTGGGGGATTGGGATAGGCCAGTGATGGATATTAAGGAGGGCACATATTGCATGGTGCACTGGGTGTTATATGCAAATAATGAATCATAGAACATTGCATCAAAAACTGGGGATGTACTGTGTGGTGACTAATATAACAAAATAAAAATTATTTAAAAAATAATAAAAAAAGAGTATATCTCAGCAATACATTTAGAAAAATCAAATCTGAGGGAGAAGTTAAGATGGTGGAGGAGTAGGGGAACTTAATTTCATCGGGTGCCTGGAATTCAGCTAGGTAGTTATCAAATCATTCTGAACACCTGCAAAATCAATCAGAGATCTGAGAAAATAATTGCTGCAATTCTGCAAATACAAGCGTGATCACTTTTTGCAAGGTAGGAGGTGTAGAGACAGGAATCCAAGGTGATATATTAGAAGATAAACCATGGAGGGGGAGGGGCTTACTTAAGGAGGCTACCAGAAAGTATTATAAGCAGCAGAGTGGGAAATCAGAACTTTAAGCAGTCTGCTACAGTTGGGGATGTGCCTGGCTTAAAGGTGCTCAGGTGCCAAAGTGGGGTGGAATACCAGGTGTGACAGCATGGTCTCAGGATCTCCAGGGTCACAAAAAGAGCAAGGGTGCCTGAGTGCAGCACAGACCCAAGTATTGGAACACAGAAGCTGGCTAAAAACAGTGAGTCTAGGCACTGGCTTTCTGCTCACTGTTGCCATAAACTGCAAACTGCTGCACTGTCAGGCAACTGCTCTCTAGGCAGGAGTCCAGGGCAGGACACACCTCTATCCCCTGGGAAGAATGGCATGGGTCCACACTGCAGGAGTCCATAAAGTTTGGAGACTGGAAACTGGGTCATGTGCCTGAGATAAAAATGCTCAGTTACAGGTTGGGTGAACACAGAGTTAGGGAAATCAGGGAGACAAGAGTGATTGCTTATTTTGTGAGGACTCACTGGAGAGTGGGGGGCATGAATTTTCCACTCCAGTTTTAGACATTGGGGTGCTGCCATTTATATCCCCCCCATCAGTCCTGGAAGTCTTTGGGGGAACAAAACAGCATCACACAGTGAAATCCAGAGCCACTTACAGTGAGCCCAGCCCCCTGGCAAGGGGGGGTGCAATTCACCTGTGCAAAGACACCTGGTAATCACTGCAACAGGTCCCTTCCCCAGAAGACCATCAGGAACAACCACCTAACAAGTTTGCCAATCATAGAGAACTGCAAAACGTCAGCTCTTAAGGAAAACAGTATATAGAATTCATGGGACTTTTTTTTATTCTTTAGTCTTTCAGTTTTACTTTCTTTTCAGTTATTTTCTTATTTTATGAATTCTTTTTTAAATTATTTTTAACTTGTATTTTTATGTATGTTATATGTATTATTTTGGTTCCCTTTCACTGTACTGTATTTTATTTTTGTATATGTGTAATTTTTTTTTCTCTTTTCATTTTGGGATCTAATTTTTTTAAACAAACAGACCAAAATACACTCAAGATCTAGTTTATTGTTTTGTTCTGTTTTACTTCTTGTTTAATTATTTCTCATTTTGTTTCTGTTTTCTTCTGATTTGTTTTGTTTGTATTTTTCTATTGTGTTGTTGATATTTTTGTCTTTCTCTCTCTTTCATCTATTTTTTTCTGGACATAATGACAAGATGGAGAAACCTCAAAAGAAAGAACAGAAGGCACTACTCACTGGCAGAGATCTAATCAATATGGATATAAGTAGGATTTTGAAACTAGAATTCAAAACAATAACTATAAAGACACTAGCTGGACTGGAAAAAAAGCATGCAAGACAGTGGAGAATCCCTTAGTGTAGAAATAAAAGAACAAAAATCTAATCAGGTCAAAATTAAAAATGCTATTACTGAGATGCAGTCAAAAATAGAGGCTCTAACTGCTAGTATAAATGAGGCAGAAGAGTCAGTGATATAGAAGACAAAATGATGGAGAATAAGAAAACTGAGAAAAAGAAAGAAAAATAACTACCGGCTCATGAAGGGAAAATTGGAGAAACTAGTAATAATATAAAGCAAAATAATATTCAAGTAACGGCAATCCCAAAGAGGAGGAGAGAGGGAGGCAAAAGGTTTATTTGAACAACTTATTGCTGAGAACATCCCTAATCTGGGGAAGGAAACAGCCATTCAAGGCCAGGAGAGACAGAGAACCTCCCTCGAAATCAATAAAAATGGTCAACACCTCAACATATAATAGTGAAGCTTGCAAATTTCAGGGATAAAAAGAAAATCCTGAAAGCAACTTGGGGCAAGAGGTCCTTAACCTCTAAAGGTAGACACACAAGGTTGGGAGCAGACCTGTCTACAGAGAGCTGGCAGGCCAGAAAGGACTGGCATGATATACTCAATATGCAAAATGGGTAAAATACGCAAGCAAGAATACTTTATCCAGCAAGGCTGTCATTCAGAATAGAAAGAGAGATAGTTTCTAGAGAAAACAAAACTAAGGAAATTTGTGAACACTAAACCAACCCTGCAAGAAATATTAAAGGGGAGCCTTTGAGTGAAGAGATAGCCCCAAAGTAACAAAGACCAGAAAGGAACAGAGACAATCTACAGAAACAGTGACTTTACAGGTAATACAATGGCACTAAATTCATATCTTTCAATAATTAGTCTGAATGTAAATAGACTAAATGCTCCAATCAAAAGACACAGGATATCAATTGGATAAAAAGATAAGGCTGATCAATATGCTGTCTACAAGAGACTCATTTTAGACCAAAGACAACAAGATTGAAAGTAAGGGAGTGAAGAACAATTTATCATGCTAATGGGCATCAAAGGAAAGCTGGGGTGTCCATCCTTATATCGGACAAATTAGATTTTAAACCAAAGAGTATAATAAGAGATGAGGAAAGACACTATATCATAATTAAAGGGTCTATCCAACAAGAAGACCTAACAATTGTAAATATTTATGCTTCATCATGGGAGCAGTCAAATATATATAAGCCAATTAATAACAAAATCAAATAAACACATAGACAATAATACAATAATGGTAGGGGACTTTAACAACCCCCTCACTGCAATGGACATATCCTCTAAGCAGAAGATCAAGGAAACAAGAGTTTTGAATGGCACACTGCACCAGATGGACTTAACAGATGTATTCAGAGCATTCCATCCAGAAGCAACAGAATACATATTTTTCTTGAATGCACATGGAACATGCTCCAGAATAGATCACATACTGGGTCACAAATCAGGTCTCAACCTGAGATTATACCATGCATATTTTCAGACCACAATGCTATAAAACTTGAACTCAATCACAAGAGAATAGTTGGAAGGAACACAAATACATAGAGGTTAAAGAGCATCCTACTACAAAATGAAAGGTTTAATCAGGGAATTAAAGGAGAATTAAAAAGATACATGGAAACAGAGGAAAATGAAAACACGACAGTACAGAACCTTTGGGATGCAGCAATGGTGGTGCTAAGAGGGAAGTATATAGCAATACGGACCTTTCTCAAGAAATAAGAAAAGTCTCAAATACACAACCTAATCCTACACCTAAAGGAGCTGGAAAAAGAACAGCAAATAAAGCCTAAATCCAGCAGGAGAAGAGAAATAATGAAGGTTAGAGCAGAAAGCAATGACATAGTAATCAAAAGAACAGTAGAACAGATCAGCAAAACTAGGAGCTGATACTTTGAAAGAATTAATAAGATTGTTAAACCCCTAGCCAGACTTATCAAAAAGAAGAGAAAGGACCCAAATAAATAAAATCATAAATGAAAGAAGAAAAATCATAACCAACACCAAAGAAATACAAACAACTCTAAGAGAATATTTGAACAATTGTATGCCAACAAATCAGGCAATCTGGAAGAAATGGATGCATTCCCAGAAACATATAGACTACCAAAACAAAGACATAAAGAAATAGAAAACTTGACCAGAACCATAACCAGCAGAGAAATGGAAGCAGTAATAAAAAAATCTCCCAAAAAAAATCTAGAATCCAGGGCCAGATGCCTCCCAGCTGAATTCTACCAAACATTTAAAGAAGAATGAATACCTATTCTTCTGAAAATGTTTCAAAAAATAGAAATGGAAGGAAAACTTCCAAATTTGTACTATGAGGCCAGCATCGCCTTGATCCCAAAACCAGACAAAGAACCCAGAAAAAAAGAATTACAGACCAATAACCGTGATGAACATGGATACAAAAATTCTCACCAAGATACTAATAGAATCCAACAGTATATTAAAAGGATTATTCACTACAACCAAGTGGGATTTATTCCAAGGCTGCAGGGGTAGTTCAACATCTGCAAATCAATCAATATGATACACCACATTAACTAAATAAAGGAAAAGAACCATATGATCCTCTCAATAGATGCAGAAAAAAACATTTGACAAAATACAGCATCGATTCTTGATTAAAACTCTCTGCGGTGTAGAGATAGAGGGAGCATATCAATATCATAAAAGCCATACAAAAAAAAAAAACCTCACAGCAAATATCATCCTCAATGGGGAAGTACTGAGAGCTTTTCCCCTAAGGTCAGGAACACCACAGGGATGTCCACTCTCACCACTGTTGTTCAACATAGTCCTGGAAGTCCTAGCCTCAACAAGCAGACAACAAAATAAATAAAAGCCATCCAAAAAATCAAAGAAGTCAGACTTTCACTCTTCGCAGATGACATGATACTTTATGTGGAAATTCCAAAATACTCCACACTAAAATAGCTAGAAATCATATAGGAATTCAGCAAAGTCACAAGATATAAAATCAATGCACAGAAGTCAGTTGCATTTGTATACACTTAGCAAGGAGGTAGAAGAAAGAGAAATCAAGGAATCAATCCAATTTACAATCACACCAAAACCCATTTGATACCTAGGTATAAAGCTAACCAAAGAGGTAAATGATCTGTACTCTGCAAAACTCTTACAACACTAGTGAAATATATTGAGGAAGACTTGATGACATGGAAAAACATTCCATGCTCATGGATTGGAAGAACAAATATCGTTAAAATGTCTGTGCTACCCAAACGAGTCTACACATTGAATGCAATCCCTACCAAAATACCATCAACATTTTTCATGAGCTGGAACAAAGAATCCTAAGTTTTGCATGGAACCAGAAAAGACCCTGAATAGCCAGAGGAATGTTGAAAAAGGAAACCAAAGCTGGTGGCATCACAATTCCCGACTTCAAACTGTATTACAAAGCTATAATCATCAAGACAGTATGGAACTGGCACAAAAACAGACACATAGATCAATAGAACAGGATACAGAACCCAGAAAGGGACCGTCAACTCTATGTTCAGCCAATCTTTGACAAAACAGGAAAGAATATCCAATGGAAAAAGGACATTGTCTTCAACAAATGGTGTTTGCAAAATTGGACATCCATGTGCAGAAGAATGAAACTGGACTATTTTCTTACACTATACACAAAAATAAATTCAAAATGGATGAAAGACCTAAATGTGAGACAGGAATCCATCAAAATCCTAGAGAACACAGGCAGCAATCCCTTCACCTCCATTGCAGCAACGTACTGCTAGACACATCTTTAAAGGCAAGGGAAACAAAAGCAAAAATGGACTTTTGGGACTTCGTCAAGATAAAAAGCTTTTGCACAGCAAAGGAACAGTAGACAAAACTAAAAGACAACCTACCCAATGGGAGAATATATTTGCAAATGTCTTATCAGATAAAGCCTAGTATAAAAAATCTATAAAGAACTTATCAAACTAAACACCTAAAAGACAACAACAAAAAAATTGTCAATAAATGGGCAGAATATGTGAACATTTTTCCAAGAAAGACAAACAAATGGCCAATAGACACATAAAAAAATGTTCAACATCACTCGACATCAGGAGAATACAAACCAAAACCACAATGATATACCACCTCACACCAGTCAGAATGGCTAAAATTAACAAGTCAGTAATCAACAGATGTTGGCAAGGTTGTGGAGAGAGGGAAACCCTCTTACACTGTTCGTGGGAATGCAAACTTGTACATTCTGGAAAACAGTACGGAGGTCCACAAAATGTTAAAAATAGAGCTACCCTACCACCCAGCAATTGTACTACCAGGTATTTACCCAAAGGATATCAACATAGTGATTAGAAGGGGCACATGCACCCCAATGTTTATAGCAGCAATGTCCACCATAGCCAAAATTTAGAAAGAGCTTATATGTCCATCTCAGATGAATGGAAATGGACAAATAAGATGTGAGATACACACACACACACACACAAATATACACACTCAGTCATTAAAAAGAATGAAATCTTGCTGTTTGCAACAACATGGATGGGAGTAGAGGATATTATGCTGAGCAACATAGGTCAGTCTGAGAAAGATAAATACCATATGATTTCACTCATATGTGGAACTTAAGAATCAAAACAGATTACTATAGGGGAAGGGAAGGAAATATAAAATAAAACAAAAACAGAGAGGGAGGCAATCTATAAGAGACTCCTAACTATAGGAAAAAAACCCTGAGGGTTGCTGGAGGAAGGATGGGCGGTGGAGGGGTAAATGTGTGATGGGCATTAAGGAGGGCACTTGATGTAATGAGCACTGGGTGTTATATGCAACTGATGAATCACTAAACTACCTCTGAAACTAGTAATACACTATACTTTAATTAATTGATTTTAAGTAGAAAAAAAATCAAATCTATACATTGTCTTCACCTAAAAGATATTCCTTCATATCTGTGTAGTACTGAGGTTTCTTTACAGCTATGGTGGGTATAGTGTTTTATGATGTAATTATTTTAAATGTTCTTAAAATATTTCCCCAGCTTGGGGCACCTAGGTGGTGTGGTCAGTTCAGCATCTCACTCTTGTTTTCAGCTCAGGTCATTATTCCACGGTCATGAGATGGAGCCCCATATTGGCTGTCTCCCTCTCCTTTGCCCCTCCCCCACAAAGTAATAAATAAATCCTGAAAACAAAAAAAAATCCCCTGCATACTTTGATTGCTGTAGGTAAACCTTTGCTTTCCAAGTAACAGTTCCTTGGACCTTTTGATGTACACTATAGTGTCAGAGTAAGAGAGAGTGTCAGAGATCTAACCTGATCCATTCATTTTATAGAAAATAAAACAAAGCTCAGAGAGATTGTTTCCTCAGATTATAGCTGTGTGACTTATTTCTCTGGACTTTCAATAGAATATTCTTTCCACAATATCATGCCTCTTTCCATATTTAGTATCCATCATTCAACAAGTATTTGTAGAGTACCTATTTGGGGCCTAGAACTGTGAAATGTGCTGTGGAGATTATTAAAATAGCAATTCTTCTTTTTGCCCTGGAGAAGCCCTTAAAGAGATGAGGCTTATTTGTCTGAGTATCTGGACAATAGTCATAGTGCCTAGGGTCCCTAGAGATATGGCACAGGGTAAAGTCTAACATGATTTGGATTTTTAGGCATAGCATCTAGCCAAATACCTGCCTCACAGCTTTTTGTGAGCAATAAATGAGATATTGTGTATTATGTGTCTTTCACAATGTCTGGCATATAGTAAGTATACAATGATGTTAGGAAAGAAAGTGCATTGAGCACAAGCTCAATAGTGACTCATGGAATTAAGGTCACTCTGAATTGGGCTTTGATTGAATGGAAAACACTATTCCCTTTTCTAGGTTTGTCAGGTAGACTGAAGTTATATAGCAAAGGAGTTCAGGATCACTTTCTAGAGGTTGAATTCTTCCTTCACTTAACATGGTTTCCAATGCAACTTTAGAAAAAATTGCTGCTAAGAACTTGGGATTTGATGACTTTTTATCACTGGTGGAAATATGTGGCTATTGGAGACTGAGTCATGAAGATTAGCAATGTGTTTATTGGTTATATAACATGATTAATATCTTGGAAGAAATTTGGTGAATTTTAAGGAGACCTTTTATGGACTTCGAATTCTTGGTTCAAATTTCCTCTTTTGTGGCCTTTCAAGATGAAATTTTTTAGGGAATTGAAGCAATAACTTAATAACTTTAAAAACTATTGCTGTATTCTTTCTCTTTATAATGAAAAGTAGTTATTTGAATTTGACCTCTTAGCTTAGCTTATTTTCTTCTAATGGAAAGATTTACTCACATAAAACACATCAGCACAAGTATGATTGGCCATATCATCTTGTAGTTTTGATCTTGAGTCTAATAACTTAAACTATTATCATTTACTAGCCTTGTCTATCAGGTACTCTAGTCCCTGCCAATGAAAATTCTTGTAGGTTTGAGCTTGAGTATAATAACTTGAATTATTGTCATTTACTAGCCTTGCCTATCAGGTACTTCAGTCCTAATCAATGAAAATTCTGTAAGTATTTGGAATTTCCTATTTTTCTTATGAATTATACAAAGACCTAAAGGCACGTGATGATTCTAGAATTTCCCAATATGTAGTTCAAAACTCATTACAGACAAGCTTGCCTAATGATTTGTCAGCTTTCAAGGTGGAATTTAAAACAAGAATGTCAATTGATGTTTTAAAAAATGAGTATTTTTTGTCAAGTAAATATGAAACAAATGTGTTACTTATTAATTTTGTGAGCTGAGAAAAGATACGTAACCTCTAATTCTGCTAATTTTTTTGAAAACTGGAAATAATAAAACCAACTACATCACAAGAAGCATAAATCATATGTGTATAACAAAAATATTGTCACCAGTAAATAAAATAGTTTTCCTTTAATGAGCTCTTACTTTGCAAGTACTACATACATGTATTAGTTTCTTAGGGCTGCCATAATAAAGTACTTCAAACTTGGTGACTTAAAACAATACAAATTTATTCTTTTACAGTTCTGGATGCCAGAAGTCCAAAATCAAGGTGTTGGCAGGGACATGTTCCCTTTGAAGTTTCTAGGGAAAAAACCTTCCTTGCCTTCTGGTTGTTATTGACAATCTTTGGCATTCCTTGCCTTGCAGATGCATTGCTCCAGTCTCCACCTCTGTCTTCCCAAGGCCTTCTCCACTGTCTGTCTGAGCCTGTCCAAATTTCTCTTTTTTTAAAGATTTTATTTATCTATTTGTCAGAGAGAGAGAGTGTGAGCACAAGCAAGGAAAGCAGCAGGCTGAGGAAGAAGCAGGCTCCCCGCCAAGCAGGAAGCCCAATGCGGGACTTGATCCCAGGATCCTGGGATCATGACTTGAGCTGAAGGCAGCTTCTTAACCAACTGAGCCACACAGGTGTCCCCAAATTTCCCTCTTTTAATAACAGCACCCATCATATTGGATTTAGTGACCACCCCAAGCCAGTACGACCTCACCTTAACTTAATTACATGAGCAAAGGTACTATTTCCAAAGAAGGTCACAGTCACAGATTCCAAGTGGGCATGAATTTTTTAAAAATATTTTATTTATTTATTTATTTATCAGAGAGAGAGAGAGAGAGAGAAAGCACAAGCAGGGGGAGTGGCAGGCAGAGGGAGAAGCAAGGGCTCTCCACCGAGCAAGGAGCCCAATGTGGGACTCAATCCCAGGACCCTGGGATCATGACCTGAGCTGAAGGCAGATGCTTAATCGACTGAGCCACCCAGGCATCCCATGAATTTTTAATTCAAGGAGACATGCTCAACCCAGTAGAGGATGCTGAGACCATTACATCACCCAATTCTGTTAAGTCTGCAAGGTGGGTATTAATATATTTGTCTTAAAGCTAAAAAAATTAAAATTCAGAGTGATTTGATAAGGCCACACTACTTATAACTGTATTCCAGTTTACAGCTGACTGGATTACAAAACCTTCTTTTCATTCTGCCATTATGATACTTGTACAACATTGTATGAATATAAGAAATTTTAAAACATTTTATCTCCTTGAAAATGTAGTAGTGTTTATTTGTATGGAAGACTCCTATTACAATATAGCATGATAACTTACTAAAATTATGTATTTTTAAAGTATTAATACATATCAAAAAATTGTCCTGCATAACGGTTTACATTAATTTACACTTTACCTAACAATGCATCATTATAATTTATTATTTTTTGCCTTTACCAAAATGTCTGGTCAAAAATAATTCCATGTTTTTACATTATTACATGTTTATTTGAGTATTAGTAAAACTAAATATTTTGAAAATGTTTGCTGAACATTCATGTTTCTGATTTTGTGAATTACCTGCTTATATATTTGATATACTATTGGGGTATGCTATTTTATTATTGGTTTATAAAAGTTGTTCATATATTTATGCCATCAATCCTGTATCTTAGATGTTGCAACTAATTTTTTTATGTTTGTGATTTTATTTTATATTTGCTAATTTTTAAAATAAAGATTTAAATTATACTGCATTCAAATAATTTATTAATTCTGCATTTTGTCTCTTGTTTAAGAAAACCTTTCCTGCTTCAATATTATAAATATTTTCTTCTTATATTTATATATTTTAATGTTTGCATTTACTCTGTAATTCATATGAGATTTTTTTTTAATTTAAAGAATGAGGTATATATTGAACTTCAAGATTTTAGATGGCTTATCAATTTCTCAATAATTAAATAACTTTTTTCATTAATAAGAAATGCTACCTTTATTATATACTAAATCTAGTTATGCATAAATTTGCTTTTGTACATTATGAATTTGTTCTAGAACCAGTATGATATTACATAAAATATGGTAGTTATATAATAATTTCAATATCTTATATAACAGGTTTACATTGACTACTCATTTTTTCCCTCAGAATTATCTTTTTTATTTTATTACTTTATTTTTATAGGTTAAATATTGAATAACATTGTTAGAAATACAAGGAACCCAGAATAATCTTGAAAAAAAAGTAAAGTTGATTTGGAGGACTCACTTTTCCCAATTTCAAAACTTATTGAAAAGCTATATTAATCAAGACAGTGTGGCACTAACATAAGAACAGATATATAGATCAAATGAATAAAATTCAGAGTCCAGAAACAAACCCATATATCTATGGCAAAACAATTTTCAATACAGGAGTCAAGATCATTCAATGGGGAAAGAATAATGTTTACAAAAATGGTGTTGAACCAACTGGGTATCCACATGCAAAATGATGAAAGTGGACTCCTACCTCACAAAATATGCAAAAACCTAAAGTGGCTCAAAGACCTAAGTCTGGTAGCTAGGAGGAGTTAAAATGGAAGAGCAGTAGTAGGACCTTATGATTGCCTCATCCTTGAACACAGCTAGATAATTATCAAATCATTCTGAACATACAGGAAGTTGATCTGAGGACTGAGAGAAAAAACTGCACAAATAGGAGAAAAGAGGACATATTGTAGAAGGTAGGAGATGC
>NW_024423319.1:48447954-48450689 GCF_017311325.1 Ursus maritimus
TCTATTTGTCAGAGAGAGAGAGTGTGAGCACAAGCAAGGAAAGCAGCAGGCTGAGGAAGAAGCAGGCTCCCCGCCAAGCAGGAAGCCCAATGCGGGACTTGATCCCAGGATCCTGGGATCATGACTTGAGCTGAAGGCAGCTTCTTAACCAACTGAGCCACACAGGTGTCCCCAAATTTCCCTCTTTTAATAACAGCACCCATCATATTGGATTTAGTGACCACCCCAAGCCAGTACGACCTCACCTTAACTTAATTACATGAGCAAAGGTACTATTTCCAAAGAAGGTCACAGTCACAGATTCCAAGTGGGCATGAATTTTTTAAAAATATTTTATTTATTTATTTATTTATCAGAGAGAGAGAGAGAGAGAGAAAGCACAAGCAGGGGGAGTGGCAGGCAGAGGGAGAAGCAAGGGCTCTCCACCGAGCAAGGAGCCCAATGTGGGACTCAATCCCAGGACCCTGGGATCATGACCTGAGCTGAAGGCAGATGCTTAATCGACTGAGCCACCCAGGCATCCCATGAATTTTTAATTCAAGGAGACATGCTCAACCCAGTAGAGGATGCTGAGACCATTACATCACCCAATTCTGTTAAGTCTGCAAGGTGGGTATTAATATATTTGTCTTAAAGCTAAAAAAATTAAAATTCAGAGTGATTTGATAAGGCCACACTACTTATAACTGTATTCCAGTTTACAGCTGACTGGATTACAAAACCTTCTTTTCATTCTGCCATTATGATACTTGTACAACATTGTATGAATATAAGAAATTTTAAAACATTTTATCTCCTTGAAAATGTAGTAGTGTTTATTTGTATGGAAGACTCCTATTACAATATAGCATGATAACTTACTAAAATTATGTATTTTTAAAGTATTAATACATATCAAAAAATTGTCCTGCATAACGGTTTACATTAATTTACACTTTACCTAACAATGCATCATTATAATTTATTATTTTTTGCCTTTACCAAAATGTCTGGTCAAAAATAATTCCATGTTTTTACATTATTACATGTTTATTTGAGTATTAGTAAAACTAAATATTTTGAAAATGTTTGCTGAACATTCATGTTTCTGATTTTGTGAATTACCTGCTTATATATTTGATATACTATTGGGGTATGCTATTTTATTATTGGTTTATAAAAGTTGTTCATATATTTATGCCATCAATCCTGTATCTTAGATGTTGCAACTAATTTTTTTATGTTTGTGATTTTATTTTATATTTGCTAATTTTTAAAATAAAGATTTAAATTATACTGCATTCAAATAATTTATTAATTCTGCATTTTGTCTCTTGTTTAAGAAAACCTTTCCTGCTTCAATATTATAAATATTTTCTTCTTATATTTATATATTTTAATGTTTGCATTTACTCTGTAATTCATATGAGATTTTTTTTTAATTTAAAGAATGAGGTATATATTGAACTTCAAGATTTTAGATGGCTTATCAATTTCTCAATAATTAAATAACTTTTTTCATTAATAAGAAATGCTACCTTTATTATATACTAAATCTAGTTATGCATAAATTTGCTTTTGTACATTATGAATTTGTTCTAGAACCAGTATGATATTACATAAAATATGGTAGTTATATAATAATTTCAATATCTTATATAACAGGTTTACATTGACTACTCATTTTTTCCCTCAGAATTATCTTTTTTATTTTATTACTTTATTTTTATAGGTTAAATATTGAATAACATTGTTAGAAATACAAGGAACCCAGAATAATCTTGAAAAAAAAGTAAAGTTGATTTGGAGGACTCACTTTTCCCAATTTCAAAACTTATTGAAAAGCTATATTAATCAAGACAGTGTGGCACTAACATAAGAACAGATATATAGATCAAATGAATAAAATTCAGAGTCCAGAAACAAACCCATATATCTATGGCAAAACAATTTTCAATACAGGAGTCAAGATCATTCAATGGGGAAAGAATAATGTTTACAAAAATGGTGTTGAACCAACTGGGTATCCACATGCAAAATGATGAAAGTGGACTCCTACCTCACAAAATATGCAAAAACCTAAAGTGGCTCAAAGACCTAAGTCTGGTAGCTAGGAGGAGTTAAAATGGAAGAGCAGTAGTAGGACCTTATGATTGCCTCATCCTTGAACACAGCTAGATAATTATCAAATCATTCTGAACATACAGGAAGTTGATCTGAGGACTGAGAGAAAAAACTGCACAAATAGGAGAAAAGAGGACATATTGTAGAAGGTAGGAGATGCGGGGATGTGATTTGAGGAGAAAAATAATACCAGATGCTGCAAAGGGGAGGGAGCCCTGATCATGAGGGGGATAAAGCAGCACATAGTTGGTTGCACAAGAAAAACACTTCCCCAAAACCATTGACTAGGAAAATGAGAGGAGCTGATTATTGTAGGCTTTTGTAAGCAGCAGAGATGAAAGTCTGAAGTTTTAGAAGTCTGCACCATCTCCAGGGTCGAGCCTGACAAACATAGCAGTGCTACGAAGGAGAAGGAGGGCAGAGGCCCAGGAGTGGACAGAGTACTCTGAGAGTCCCCTGGGTTGTGCTGATAGAGACAGTTCCCCTTCTTGGAGTTCATTTAGGAGAGGCTACACTGCTTCTGAGGGGACAAAAAAGCTAGCAGGTGCCACTGAGCTGCCCATTTATTAGCATACAGGCAGAGATACCTGCTGAAGGCAGCTAACGTAGATGCTACCTTTTACCATAAACTC